>NC_092370.1:112327080-112668086 GCF_030028105.1 Mobula birostris | reverse complement strand
CGAAACCCTTCGGCAGAGTGGTGAAGAAAGTGCTCAGCATGCTGGTCTTCATCAGTTATGGCACCAAGTTTATGAGTAAGGACATTTATTGCAGTTATACAAAATACTGGTGAGGCCGCAGTTGAAGTATTGTGTACAGTTTTGGTGACACTATTAGAGAAAAGACATTGTCAAGCTGGAGAGGGTGCAGAAAGACTACAGGGCCCAAGTTATAGGTGAGAGAGGGTAGTCATATTGGACCTTATTCCCTGGAGTGCAGGAGAAAAAGGGGTGAGCTCATAGATTCATAATATCATGAGGGGTGTAGATAAAGCAATAGCCTTTTCCCCCAGGACTGGGGAGTCCAAAACTAGATGGCACAGATGCAAAATAAGAGGGGAGAGACTTATGGAACCTGAGAAGTAACTTCTTTACACAGAGGATAGTGAGTACCTTAAATGAGTTGCCAGAGGAAATGGTCAGGGCAGGTACAATCACAACACTAAAGAGGCACTTGGATGGGTTGATGGAGGGGAAAGGCTAGGAGGGTTATGGAACAAACATGAACAACTGGAGCCAGCCAGTAAAGTGCTGTGGTCAGCATGGAGCAGTTGGGCCAAAGGTCTTGTTTCTGAGCTGTACAACTCTTGACTATATAACTCTGGAATAATCTTGCCTTCTAAACCTCCTTTAAGGTTTTCCCCTCTCAACTTAAAAGTTATACCCTCTGGTGTTTGACATTTCCACCCTGCGAAAATGGCTACCTATGCTTCTCATAATTTAGTATACTTTATAAGAGGCCCCTCAGCCTCTGATACTTAAGAGAAAATAACCCAAGTTTGTCCATCCTCTTCGTATAGGTATACTTTCAAATCCAGGCAACATCCCAGACAGTTCCTTCTGCACCCTTTCCAAACCCTCCACATTCTTCTTGTAAAATGACCCAACAGCAAACAATAATCAAAATGCAGCCTAACCAAAATTTTATACAGTTGCAACATGACTTCCGTATATTTACACCCAACTCCCTGACTGAAGGTTAGGGCACCATGACCCTCCTTTGCCACCCTATACACTTGTGTTGCTATTTCCAGCGCCTAAGGACTACTACCGCAAGATTACAATGTACACCAGTGCTCATAGGGTCCTGCCATTTACTGTATACTTTGCTCTTACACTTGACTCCCAACAATGCAACATCTTACATACTTGTAGGCTTAAATTCCATTTTCCATCTGTATTTCCAACTGATTTTTACTCCCTCGCATTGTAGGATGGATAGAGGCTTTTCGATAAGTAAATTCTAATTAAATTCAAATTCTGATGTACATCCTACAGTATCATCTACATTTTTGATAAAAACTGAGATTGATCCCATCAACTCTTAGTGACTTATGTCGTTCATGAAGCCCAACACCACCATCTCTGTGATATCAGCCCTCCTTAGGTTAAACCCTAGAGTAATAACCTGCAGCACTATCATGGAAGCACAAAGATTGCCACATACGGAAGTTTTCATTGAGTCCGAGATCCATCTGGTCACTCGTTCCAGCTATAGCACAACTACTTCCACTTACAAACTTTTCAAAACACTTCAGTTGAGCAATATCAAAAATTGATGCTGAGCCACAACTTACTGGTGTAGACATAATGCATTGTAAACCTGCAGGATTTAAGCAGGATTTTAAAGATGAAAATGTTGGCATGCAGATTTTTGGGTATTAAGCAAATAGAAGGATATGGAGTTAGAGTGAAAGAATTGGCAAAATTATCTAACATAAAAATACTGAACAGCGGATTAAGTGTTAATCTTGCTTGCACAGGTATAAGATCATGGAACTTAGTAAAACATGGAATTTCTGCATCCAAGGAAAGGTGGAAAAAGGGGTTAGAAGCATAAGAGCGCACTGTCAGCACAGACCAGCTGAGCTCAGTGGCTGCTTTGTATGTGATAGATTTTATGGAACTCTTTACTAAATGATTGAATCTAGGAGATTTATGAAAAGGGAAACAGTGCTTCTACAGTCTGAAAAAAATCAACTGACCAATGACAAGATGGCATTTGGATTTAAAAGTGAAGAAAAACATGTAAAAATTAGGTAATGCAGACAGTGCTCCTACTATTTCATAAATAAATATACTAATTACCACAGAGCAGACACCATAGATTGGAAGCAGGTTAGAAGGAAGAAGTAATAGATGACTGTAGTTTACTTGAGCCATCTTATTAAGAGACAAAGACAATGAGGATCTGTGCATACAAGGAATAGAATACTCCTAATTGCATGGTTTTCCAACACTTCCCACTGTTGGCCAACAATTTGAACTAAGAATGCTGCTTACTAGACACCAATTTGTATATACTAGAAGGTTACACACCATGGGTGATTATGCAATCAAACTTTGATATACTAGAAGGTTACACACCATGGGTGATTATGCAATCAAACTTTGAGCTTTAGTCCAAAGAACTGGTAACATCCTGCTAATAATAAATAAAACACAGATTCATATGATTTGGCTCAGTACGGATGCACATAATTTATTAGTTTTTACATTGAAAACATTCATGTATTTCAAAATAATCTGGTAATCAAGATACTGTTTACACCTCCGAGAAAGGATATATATTTCATTCATGAACTGAAGTGTGACCTATCATTTGCTAGGGGGTTGTCATAAACATACTACAAATAGAAATATGTTTCCATGTTGTCCACATTCCATGCAAGAGATCTCCATTAGCCACTTTCTGATGGTGACAAACTTATATTTCCATCTTAATCTTTCCAAGTCAGAGAAATGTCCTCACGCTGGATATGAGGAGGAATATGGAAGCACAGGGATCAAATTATCCTCACATTTCACCTTTCTATTGCACCTTTAATGTAGTAAAATATCCATGGACTCAAGAAAGATCACACCTTGAACTGCAGTGTCAAAAATCAGAAAAGTCATTAAAGGAGTGTATTACGAATGAACAAGTTGTTCAGTAACATTGCTTCCCACAAGCTCCCACTACAGTCCAGTAAAGGTCACTAGCTAAGGACTCAGTTCAGGTGTCCTGTGGAAAGTGCATTGTTCAGTTAATCTTTATCAACCACATTAAATGACAAAAAGATACAAGTGTAAGGTTAGTAGAATAATGACTAGAAAACTCATACACAGACTCTCAAGTCTGATAGAACTAAACATTCTATAACATAAACACAGAAAAGTACTTGTGTACCCTTAATTAGATTTGAACTATCATTCTGGGAACCTTACATTTAAAAGAAATTACATTGAACATAGGTCCCAAGCAGTGCAAAAAAAAATGTGTTCCAGAGATAACTGCGTGGAGATTATAAAGTTTTTTTTGTAACAAAAACTTTAATAGTTATTCCACACTGCAATCCATTTGATAGAAGTCTCTCCCAGTCACATTTTCAAGTCTAATAATTAAAAATTTGAAGCAACATATGAAATGCAGAATGAATGAGAAGAATTTGTAATACCAACACTTTATATGAGAATATATTTAAAAAGGAAACATTCTGGATTGTAGGGAAAAAGCAGGAGAATAGGATCAAATGAATTAAGTACCTGCACAGTCATGATGGGCAGAGTAGTCATTTACTTTTTGAGCTGAAGTTTTTTTTGATCTGAAATGAACTGTATTTCAATGAGATATAGTTTCTCTGGTGTATTTTATCAGATCTAACTAGTTGTGGTAGAGACCAATGTGCAACAACAGGCACACTTTGTGATGTGAATTAACCATTTCCAGCTGTTGAATGCAACCATGATATCAACAAGACCCGAAAGTTATTTACAAACAGAACAAAGACAGGGGTAACAGATATCCAAAACTCCCCCCATGTGCAGGGAAGAGAATGACAGAAATCACTTCCATTTTTATTCATGAGCTAAGGTTTACTGTTAGCATATATTAAGGATAACTATATAGTGGCAGCAAAACACAGACACTTACCATTAAACTGTGTAAAGTGAGGACTGACATCTACTGAAGTAGATGAAAACAAAACAAAATGCTAGAAAGTAATTTTGGTGTGACAATATTATCTAGAGACTGTAATATTATCTGAACCTCGATTGCAATCTCATCACTCTGACAATCAATTACATTCAATAAATAAATGAATTCAATCCCTTAATCAACACAAAATGCTGGAAGAACCCCTTAATTAGATTTGAGTGGAATTCACTACTGAATACCTGTTCTACAAATTAACTATCCAAGCACTTCAAATTTTTACTCCAAATATTTCATTAGTACATAGTAGTTAACAGTACAATATTAAGAATAGAATGCAATTAAGACAAAAAAATTAATTATGTAATATACCTCCAGGAGGAAAAGTATCCCACAGCAGCAAAATTAAGCTAAATGTTATCTTCCTGCTTAAAACAACTTCTTTAGATACCCTCATACTTGCAAAGACAGTATCTATAATCATACAGCCAGTGGTTTTTTGTTTAACAAAATATTGCAGGTGGTTTATATACACATCACATCCATTCTAACATCTGGAAAACTTAACTACACCCCACTCCCATCCACCCAGCTATTGAAATGTAGTTATTGTAGTGCATTTAGAGATTAGCACATATGATAGTGTGGGCATCGCTGAGACGGGGTTGAAAGAAGATCATAGTTGGGAGCTTAACATCCAAGGATGCACCTTGTATCGAAAGGACTGGTGGGTAGGCAGAGCAGGTGGGGTGGCTCCGTTGGTAAAAAATGAAATCAAATCCTTAGAGTGGTGACATAAGGTCATAAGGTGTAGAATCCTTCTGGGTAAAGTTAAGAAGTTGCAAGGGTGAAAAAGGCCCTGATGGGAGTTATATACAGGCCCCTGAACAAGATAAGGGCTCATGGTATTACAGGAAAGATACTAGCATGGATAGAAGATTGGCTGAATGGCAGGAGGCAAAGAGTCGGAACAAAGGAGGCCTATTCTGGTTGGCTGCCAAATGGTGTTCTGCAGGGGCCGGTATTAGGACCGTTTCTTTTCATACTATACAGCACGACAACGATTTGGCTGATGGAACTGATAGTTCTGTGGACAAGTTTGCAGGCGATACAGACATAGGTGGAAGAGCAGGTAGGGTTGAGGAAGCAGGGAGTCTGCAGAAGAATTTGGACAGCTTGGGAGAATGGGCAAAGTGGTAGATGGAATATAATGTAGGGAAGTGTACGGTCATGCACCTTGGTAGAAGGAATAATGGTGTAAACTATTTTAGAAATAGGGAGAAAATTCAAATATCAGTGGTGCAAGGGACTTGGGAGTCCTTGTGAAGGGTCCCCTAAAGGTTAACTAGCAGGCTGAGTTGGTGATAAGGAAAGCAAATGCAATGTTAGCATTCATTCCATGAGAATTAGAATATAAAAAGTGTCATGCTGAGGTTTTATAAGGCATTAGCCAGATGGCATTTGGAGTATTGTATGAAGTTTTGGGCCTCTTATTTAAGAAAAGATGAGCTGGCATTGATTGGGGTCCCAAGAATGGTCCCAGGATTGAAAGGGTTAACTTACGAGGAGCATTTGTTGGCTTTCACTGTACTCACTGGAATTTAGAAGAATGAGGAGGGGGGATGTCTCTGAAACATATTGAACATTGAACGGCCTGGAAAGGGTGGATGTGGAGAGGATATTTTCTCTTTTGGGAGAGTCTGGGATTAGAGGGCACACCTCAGAATAGAGGGACAACCATTTAGAACAGAGAGAAGGAATTTCTTTAGCCAGAGGATGGTGAATCTGTGGAATTCATTGCCACAGATGGCTGTGGAGACCAAGTTATTGAGTATATTTAAAACAGAGGTTGCTAGGACTTGGTTAGTCAGGGCGTCAAAGGTTTCAGGGAGAAGGCAGGAAAATGGGATTGAGAGGGAAGTGAATCAGTCTGATTAAATTGCGGAGCAGACTCGATGGGCCAAATACCCTAATTCTTCTCCTATGTTTTATGCTGCCACTTTCCATAAAATTCAGCAAACTGAGGAACAATCTCCCTCTGTACCAGGATCTCACCTGTGTCCCTCAACATCTTTGAACTTGTGCAAGTCAAGCTTTTATATTCCATTGCTTAATCCAACATGGCAATTTCAACCAGAGAGATCTTAGAAATCCAAATGGAGATCACTAACAAACATCTTGGTGAAAGACCTGTTGCAGAATTTTGATTTTCTGCATGGGTTATGGTCATTTTTGAACTGCACCCACACAAGCTACAGTAGACGTGGGTAAATGTCACAAACAGAAAATAAGAACTTCTCCTATGTTTGATTACGGTCATCAACACATGACATTTCAATAGCTGACCCACAAACATTAAGAATGTATTGTAGTGTTATATTCAGCCACCACTGTACAATTATCTGGCTCAAACATTTACACATAAAATCATACACACGCCCTTCAAAGGGAGTTCATGACCAATGATTAATTCTAATCAGTTATTCATTCTTGACATTACTCTAACAAACAAGAAAAGTGAAGACCTATGTTAAATATCAAGATTGTTGTAAACATTGAAAATCTTGATGGAATTTCCAAAGGACAAATAGCACATGAATTAAGGTTGAATTAGAAGAGGAGTGAGACAAAGGTTAGAATCAGAAAACTGAATTATCATATATGTGCAAATTTCATCTGGTTTAGGAACAGTAGCAGACCGCATTAAAAATCATCCTAGAAATGTAAAACAGACTCTTCCACATTTGAACACTAACACATTCATACAAAATTAGAGTTTTCTAACAATATTAACAGGGCATAAAATTCTATTATCTTTACAACTTGTATCAGTAACTAGACAAACATATATGCATCAAACAATCAACCTTTCTGAAATGGTAGGTTGCCCATTAGCCACGGACACAAGGAAGACATGGAGCACCCCTAGCAAAACTGTAGAAGAACTCCCTTTGGAATGCTAATTTAGTACTTCCCACACAGATCCTGATGCTGATAGAAAGCACCTAATCCATGACAAAACTAGTTTGAGGGACTCCTTTAATTGTACAATTTTCTGCATAATTACAGATACAAATGATTAATAAGTTAATTTGGTTTTTTAATAGACATTTATAAGTGATTTATTATTTTACTAAATGGATGCCTTTAAAACACCAGCAGACTGAACATTGATGACTAGGAAGTACTAGCAACCGTTGCCAGTCTTTGTTAAGAGATTGTAATAGTCATTGGACACCACCAATGAGCCATCAAAAATGGTGTCTAATTTTCACCCCACAAATGTATCATTGTTTTGACACAGGTACCAAGTACTAGACTCCCCGATATAGAGAACGTTGACTGCCCTATGCACTGAGAAGTGGTATGCATCCTACACCAACTCCACCTTCGTGGCACACCATGGGCGCCATGAACGTCCAGCTATTCATCTCAGCGTCGTACATTTCCATAGAGTTCAAATTATATTGTCCATCATAACCACCAATGGCATACAAGCGGCCACAGTTTGATACAAGGGACACTCGACTTCGACGAGTGTTCATGGGAACAAGAGGATACCACTGGTCTGAAGAAGAGTTGTAAACCTCCACAATACTCAGGAAGCCTGAGCCGTCATAACCGCCACAGACATACATCTGGCTACCCAGGGTAGCTGCCCCATGGCGACAGCGTTTGTTGAGCATACTTGGTGCAGGGTACCAGGTAGTGGTGTGATGATTGTAACATTCAACCTGTTTTACATATATGTAAAAAAAGAAAATATTTAAAACAGGACTTAGAAAAAGAAATTTAATTCAGCTTGCTCATTCAGATTAACCTAGAAATCTCCCAAAACCTTAACTAATATATTTTTCAGCTTTTCAAAACTTTTGTTTTCATCACTGTCCAGAAGCCCCTCTCTGCAAAGGACTTCAAATGAATGAAGTTCAAGGTACGGTTTTCACATTTACCCCTGGAATTAATGACAAAGTGACATTGATCACCTTTTCCCTTCTGCACCAAAAGTGGTGCTGTTTACGGGCCATAACATGAACCAGCCAAAATCTTTTACGTGAAGATACTCTTTCTCTATTGAGTAGAAAGTTCGAGATTTTAACTTGAAAATCTTGGGGAGCACATTCAAATCGTGACAGCCTATTCTTAATTTTCTAGACAGTGAAACTCTTGAATTGGCAAATTGCTGTAGTTCCTACTATATGTAGGTGGTGCACACTACTGCTCTGATGCATTTGTAGAGGAGGAATGCATTACTGGCCCAGTTGTGTTGCAATTATGAGGGAGTACATATATTTGATGCAATTATGAGGGAGTACATATATTTGATCCATTTCTATTATCCTTGTAGCCTGGCACATTGTGCACTCTTGCACATTAGCTGTTGTCTCTCCTATGGGATGCAGTCTTTCATCGACTCTACTGTTTTATGGATTTACCATGCATGCTCACAAGAAAAGGAAATTCCAAGGTTGTGTATGATGACATATATGTCCTTTGACAATAAATTTACTTTGAACTTTGGTTAACTGTTTTTCACCCAGTGTTTTCTCATTTGTTCCATTTGAAATTTTCTACTACACACTTCAAGTACCCCATTACTGCCTCTCTTCCTCACTTGAACTTGGCTGTCAGAACATACCGTGTTAAATATCTGCAATCCATCATGGCCTCCTGAAACATAGATCCTTCCTTCAAACACAGTGACTCCTGCTGCACTGCGACATGCATTCATCGCCGTCACTGCCACCCATCTGTTGGAAACCAGAGCAAAGATCAATTACCTTTTGCTGATAAACCTAAATTTAGGCATATCAGTACAATTAATGTTATCCTCTTTATTTTATAAGAACTTTCATAACCTTAAAAACTCACTTCCTAGATCACAAACAAGAGGAAATCTGCAGATGCTGGAAATCCAAGCAACACACACGAAATGCTGGAGGAACTCTGCAGGCCAGGCAGCATCTATGGAAAAGAGTACAATCGATGTTTTGGGCCGAGACCCTTCATCAGGACTGGATAAAAAAAGATGCAGTCAGAGTAAGAAGGTGAGGGAAGGGGAGGAAGACAAAAAGTGATAGGTGAAACTGGGGCCGGGGGGGGGTGGGCTGGAATGGGGTGAAGTAAAGAGCTGGGAAGTTGATTGGTGGTCTCTTTCAGTAATCAACTTCCCACTCCTTAATTCACCCCTCCACCACCCTCCTCCTGGTTTCAACTATCACCTTATGTTTCTTCCTCCCCTCCCACTACCTTCTTACTCTGTCGCATCTTTTTTTCTCCAATCTTGATGAAGGGTCTCAGCCTGAAACGTCGACTGTACTCTTTTCTTTAGGTGCTGCTTGGTTTGCTGAGTTCCTCCAGCATTTCATGTGTGTTCCACCTCCTAGATCAGTTTTTTCATCACTCCTTCTAATCTCTAGTTTGGGAGTCTATTCTCCCTTTACACTGTACAGGAGTGGCTTGGCTGTTAATCTTAAGAAAAAGTGTGAGATTAATGTTATAAAAAAATGCTGTTGGTATCAGCTAACTGATTCTTTATTGGTGACGGCTGTGGCCCAATTAGTAGAAATCTTGCCCAAGTCAGAAGATGTGGGTTTGCCATGCTAAAGATCTGAATATAAGATCTAGCTTGATGACTACATTACTGGAGATACACTGGACTATAGGAGACTCTAGCTTCCCAGACCTTTTCTTCCTTCAGATGAGCATAAAAGATGTTTTAACTGCAATTAAAAAGTATGACTCCTAAACGCTTCCCTAGCATGCATCTCTGAATGGAAGTACCAAGGTGAATATTTTGCTGTTTCTGTATAGTGGAGCTTGTAAGCAAATTAACTAATTTCCTACAGCACCAGAGTCACTATGTTCAAAGAATAATTTACTTGCTGTAAAATACTTGGTTACTTCCTGAGTCATGAAAAACTAATAAATTACTATATTTTTGTCCGAAGAAAGTTGATAGGAGGCCCAAATGCTAATTTGCTCAGGTTTTGATCCTGTATTTGATATTCCATTTAATAAATGGAATAAGTGAACCTTTATGTTTATTTTCCAGATTGCCACCTATCCTACTTTTTTCCCTGACTTGTAAATTTGATCATCTCAAAGTTCTTCTCATAGATGGCAAATAAAACAATCTGTTTAACCAAAAGTCCTGTGTATTCCTTTTTAATGCTACATTACAATTTTCACAAAATAATCTTATTGTCATAGTATATATCCTTAGAGATGGGTGCCAATACTATTTACATTAATAACAATCTTTGCATTTACACAGCAGCCTTTACATTTTGGATATTTCAGTGTTTTGAATCAAATGGAGTACTTGCAAAATATAGGCATTGCTATCTGTTATAATAAAGGACACTGTCGCAGCAAGCTTCCACAAATAGATAATGATCAGAGAATATAGTAATGTTAGTTAAATAATAAATATTGACTATAATTATCATACTGGATTCCAAAGTTCATAGACGAAGCCCTGGTTTACTAGTCATTCCTGAAGTTGGTTATCCAGTCTTTGTAGTGGACCTTGAATACAACATCCCAAATTAGAGGCAGCAGTGCTTTCTATCTCACCATAAGTGAATATGTTCATGAAAAATACCATGTTCTTACCCTTAACCAGCATCCCTTCCATTTTATATTTTCCATATCATACACAGTATCAAATATTACTGAGCACTTCTTTTAAAAAGTCTACATACATAATTTGAACTGCATTTAGTTTGCCAACACAAACCTCAACATAAACACAAGCAGCATCCATCATCAAACCATGCTCTCTTTTCGCTAACACGAGGAAATCTGCAGTTGCTGGAATTTCAAACAACACACATAAAAGTTGCTGGTGAATGCAGCGGACCAGGTGGCATCTCTAGGAAGAGGTACAGTTGACATTTTGGGCCGAGACCCTTCATCAGGACTAACTGAAAGAAGAGCTAATAAGAGATTTGAAAGTGGGAGTGGGAGGGGGAGGGGGAGACCCGAAATGATAGAAGACAGCAGGGGGAGGGATGCAGCCAAGAGCTGGACAGTTGATTGGCTCCATCCCTCCCCATCCTGTCTTCTCCTATCATTTTGGATCTCCCCCTCTCCCTCCCACTTTCAAATCTCTTACTAGCTCTTCCTTCAGTTAGTCCTGACGAAGGGTCTTGGCCCAAAACATCGACTGTACCTCTTCCTAGAGATGCTGCCTGGCCTGCTGCATTCACCAGCAACTTTTATGTGTATTGCTCTCTTCACGCTATTGCTATTGGGAAGGAGGTGCAGGAGCATAAGGTCCTTATATCACCAGGTTCAGGAACAGTTATTACCCCTTAACTATCAGACTCCTGACCAGTGTGGATAACTTCACTCATATCAATTCTAAACTGATTCCACAACCTGTGGACTTAATTTCAAGAACTCTACAAATCAGTTTCTCAATATTATTTATTTGCTTGTTTATTTTTTTTATATTTGCACAGTTTGTCTTCTTTTGCACACTGTTTGTCAGTGTGTGTCGTTTTTCCATTGATTGTATTTTTATGTTCCTTTATGAATGTCAGCAAGAAAATCAATCTCAGGGTAGTATGTGGCTACACACAGGCACTTGGATAATAAATTTACTTTGAACGTTGTATTTTCATAATTCCTTCATTCATCACGGAATCTCACACATCTTTCTCAGTTAACCATTTATCTTTCACGGTTAAAAATGGACCATGAAAATATCTTACTTGTCAGTTTCTGGAGCATAACATTCCACTGAATTGAGGGAGGAGATCCCATCGTACCCACCACAAACGTAGATATGTCCATCCATTACAGCTGTCCCCATTGCACTAGAACAAAGAACAGAAATACACTGAGATACTAGTTATTTGCTCCCGAAACCCAGGGATCCAATTATATCATAGACAGAAATAACTTTTCTGAGTGTGCACGAATTAGGTCAAATCTATCTACTTAGAAAAGTACAAAATGATGTGCGTGTCATTCTTCGCAAGTTTGATTTGACTCAAAGTTCTTGTCACAACTGAAGTAATGATTCTAATCAAGCTTTTTCTTATCAGTTACTTCCTTACTCAATGCCACTCGGAAGCATTGAAGTTGGTGCAGCATAATCGTGGGAGATTGTCTCAAGACATTTTACTTCCGATCGCAAGACTCTGTTGCACAATGATAATGTAAATTGCCACAGGCCTGTTACCCTTGTCTGGTGGAGGGACAGTTGACATGAAAACTGTGTAGCCTCAGTTGTAGCGAGAATTAGGCCTCAAGCCTTGGGCTTGTCTGCTACTGCAGACCAGGTGAGAGACGCTGAAGTGCTATAGTGTGATTGAGGTCGGCTGGGCCTGAGCTCTCCCACTGGTGCTGCCCTCCCATGGTCAAGCAGTGGAATGACAGGCTAGAATGCATGCATCTGTACACTGCCGTTAGACTGTACCATCGATTGTTGGATATTGTCACTCAGGGTCTAGGACTATATTTTTTTTTTGAGTGAATATGCTTCTTTGCTCAATATTTTGAATTATGTTTCTTGCTATTTTTAAATGCTTGCTTGCTATTTTGAATTTGCACTTTGGCCCCAGAGGAATGCTGTCTTGTTCAGCTGTATCTATGTAAGGTTTGAATGATATTTAAACTTGATTTGATTTGATTTAATTGATTATATCCCTCTGAGCAATTACCCTACAGGCAACTTACTTCCAGGCCAAAAAGTCCAGAATCCCCAACTGTTCCGTATAATTCAATTACCTGACACCAGGGAAATCTGGTGGCTCTCTGCTGCACTTTCTCTACATACAAATACCCAAGTTAAGGCTCAATTTGGCATGTACCCTCACAAGTATTGAACTCATTTCTGGACACTGTGGGTCCCAACTTATTTTTTTCCCCAAAGTTCAAAGTGTATGTATTACACCAAAAAGTTCTATTTAACTTCATCAGTCCACAGGACTTGTTTCCAAAATGCATCAGGCTTGTTTAGGTGTTCAGAATAGAACTTTTTGGCCGCAATAAGCAAAGGTATGTTTGGAGAAAAAAGGGTGCAGAATTTCATGAAAAGAACACCTCTCCAAATGCTAAGCACAGGGGTGAATCGATCATGCTTTGGGCTTGTGTTGCAGCCAGCGGCACGGGGAACATTTCATTGGTAGAGGGTAGAATGAATTCGATTAAATACCAGCAAATTCTGGAAGCAAACATCACACTGTCTGTAAAAAAGCCGAAGATGGAAAGAGGATGGCTTCTACAACAGGATAATGATCCTAAACAAAATCCTCAATGGACTACCTCAAGAGGCACAAGCTGAAGGTTTTGCCATGGCCCTCACAGCCCCCGACCTAAACATCATCAAAAATCTGTGGATAGACCTCAAAAGCGCAGTGCATGCAAGACGGCCCAAGAATCTCACAGAACTAGAAGCATTTTGCAAGAAAGAATGGGCAGAAATCCCCCAAACAAGAATTGAAAGACTCTTAGCTGGCTACAAAAAGCGTTTACAAGCTGTGATACTTGCCAAAGGGGGTGTTACTAAGTACTGCCATGCAGGGTGCCCAAACTTTTGCTTCGGGCACTTTGCCTTTTTTTGTTATTTTGAAACTGTAAAAGATGGAAATAAAGAAGTTTTCTTGCTTAAAACATTAAAGAAATGTGTCATCTTTAACTTTATGCCTTTTAGAAATCAGTTCGTCTTTTATTCGCTTAGCTATTCACAGTAACAGAAATTTTGACCAGGGATGCCCAAACTTTTGCATGCCACTGTATAACAGTGGTCCCCAACCACCGGGCCACAAAGCATGTGCTACCGGGCCGCGAGGAAACGATATGAGTCAGCTGCACCTTTCCTCATTCCCTGTCACACCCACTGTCGAACTTGAACGCATGCGAGGTCATTACCCATGCGAAGTCATCAGTCGGTCATTAACCTACAACTACTCGATGAGTAAGAAACAAACGTCGCTTGAGAGTTTCTTTGGAAGAGGTGGTAGGGAACATAAAAGGCCTAATGATGATGAGGCCGAGACTGCAAAAAGAAAAAAGAAAGCTTCCTCCAACAGAAAATATGACGAGTCTTACATAAAATATGGCTTTACTGCGACCGGTGACTCGCACGCTCCAAGCCCCCTGTGTGTGACATGTGGAGACAAGCTGTCTAATGAGGCAATGAAGCCCTCAAAACTGCTTCGGCACCTTGAGTCCAAGCACCCTGCACTTAAAGGCAAACCCGTTGAGTTTTTGGAGCGGAAGAAACGTGAGCAAGCGGGACAGAAGCAAGTGCTGAGAGCCACCACCTCCACAAATGCTGCTGCTCTGAGAGCGTCGTACTTAGTGGTTAGCCGTATTGCTAAGGCTAAGAAGCCTTTCACTGTTGGTGAAGAATTGATTCTGCCTGCTGCCAAGGACATGTGCCCTGAACTGTTGGGAGAAGCTGCAGCTAACAAGACGGCACAGGTTCCTCTTTCAGCTACCACAGTTTCAAGGAGAATCGATGACATAGCGGAGGGCATCGAAGCACAGCTGTTGGAATGGCTTAACGAGTCACCATGGTATGCTATCCGGGTCGACGAGTCTACCGATGTCAACAAGGCAATACTGCTGGTTTATGTGCGATATATATTTTAAGACGATGTGCACGAGGATATTTTGTGTGCACTGCCGCTGCCAACTAACACAACTGGGGCAGAAGTATTCAAGTCTTTGAATGACTACATGTCAGGCAAACTGGACTGGTCATTCTGTGTTGGAACATGCACAGATGGGGCTGCAGCTATGACTGGGTGGCTGTCTGGTTTCACTACCCGAGTCAAAGAGGTTGCTCCTGAATGCCAGTCTACACACTGTATCATACACAGGGAAATGCTGGCTAGCTGAAAAATGTCACCTGATCTTAACAGCATATTGAGTGATGTTGTTGAAGTCACAATCACATCAAAGCAAAAGCCCTTAACACACATCTGTTTGAGCAGACGCCTTCTCTTACACACTGAAGTCAGGTGGCTATCAAGGGAGAGAGCCCTGGTAGGGTTTTTGAGTTAAGAGAGCAGCTACAGAGATTTCTCAGGAAAGAAGTCACCACTGGCAGCACCCTTCAGTGACGAGGAGTGGATAGCAAAACTCACTTATCTGTGTGACATCTTCAACCTGCTCAATGAACTCAATTTGTCACCTCAGGGGAGTATGACAACTGTCTTCAAGTTGGCAGATAAAGTGTCTGCTTTCACAGCCGAACTGGAACTGCGAGTGGACAGGGGCATATTTGACATGTTCCCAACATTAGCTGGGATTTTGGGAGAGACTGAGGCTGCACCGTCCTTCTCATAGCTGGTGGGCGATCACCTATCTTCGCTGTCGACAGAATTCAAGCGTTACTTCCCAACCGCAAATGACCCAAGATGTGCAAAGGAATGGGTCCGTGAATGTCCCCGGTGAATCATCCACGTCAGTGCGGGAAGATCAACTCCTCGAGCTTGCAAATGACGGCGGGCTGAAAAGTATGTTTGACATAACATCTCTGCCGGCATTCTGGATCAAAATCAAGGCTGAATATCCTGAGATAGCCAAGAAAGCACTGAAAATGTTGCTTCCATTTCCAACATCATTTTGCTGCGATTTATAATTGACTTAACATTATATTCATGCGAGGAAAATATGCGCTGTGTGTTTAATATTAAATTTGTTAGATAAACCCTTTTAGAAACAAAATTCAGTGTATTAGCCACTTACAAGTGACTTATAGTTGACTTATCACCTATATTCCGGTTGTGATTAACACCCTCCCCGCCTTCGGCCAGTCCGCAAGAATATTGTCAATATTAAACCGGTCTGTGGTACAAAAAAGGTTGGGGACCCCGAATATAGAATGAATTCTAGTGCCTATAAAACAGAGAAAAATTAAGATAATCAAATGGGTAAGGGATTGCTGCTGTAAAAGATGGCCCCTTCTCCCCTTCTTTCTGACACGTGCTGTGCTCTGATCCAAGGATACCAATCTCCTTCTTGCAACTAGACTTCAATTGTTAAAATAGCATGACATTGGAATCAACACGATATAAGTGGACCAATACAACACAATACAGTCAGCTATTAATTTATGCAGGCAATCCCTTGTTAAGTCATTAAAGCACCAAATTTAGTGACCTTTTTCCCATTCTTCAATTTTTCCTCTCTTCTCCCCAAAACCTCTCACATTTAGTAGCAGATACACTGCTAACTCATTTATTAATACCTCTCATAACACTGATTTGTTGCAGTATTTTATAATCATATAATCCAAATGTGCCCACTCTTGTATTTTCAAAAGGTCATCTATTTGGGATACTTCCTGCTGTGCTGGGAATTTCTACAAACCACTGTCCTTCACAGATCATCCCACGGCAATGAAATGGTAATCTCATCATTGCCTGGTCTGTGTCGAGTGAACCACCAAGGCAACATGCAACAAATGCCTGCAAGGGCTGTGGCTACATGATATCGTATCCTGAATGGCCTGGTGAGCACAAGTCATTGCTGTGGACTGGCAGCAGCTGCTCCACATGTAATTGTCCAAATCCCACTAACTCTCTCATCACCTCCAGTTAAATGTGACTAAGCTGCTCTCTTCCTCCCTCTCTCTCTGCTTGATTGCTGAGCTCTGACCTTGCAACCCCTGATCAGGGTCATGTGAGGCCATGGGAGCAGGTGACTGATGGTTGCATGAGCGGCCTATGCATAACACAAGGCCTGGTTATGTGAGCACTGACACCAGGCAGACAATCTCTGAAAGGTATAGATAATGGCTGGGGTCACCTGTCTTGTAAAGACACTGCCAGAAGAAGGTAATGGCATACCACTTCTGTAGAAAAATTTGCCAAGTACAATCACGGTCATGGACAAGACCATAATCACCTCTGTCATACGACACTGCACATAATGATGCCGATGACTGTGCAGTAGTGTCAGCAGAGTTTGAATCTTCGGCCGGTTCCTGCCCTCCAGTGACATGAAGGGGAAGGATTCACGCCAGGCTCCAACTCAAATGAGTTGGTGTCAGCTCTCAGGCAAACACAAAGTGAACAGGTGACAAAATTTTGAAGGACAGCAGATTTATCATACAGTCCTGGCCAACATTAGCCTGGAGTAAACATCATTACCACACACTATCTAGTTATTATCACATCACTGTTTGTGGTAACTTGCTGCGCCCACATGGGCTGCTTTGGGATGCTGCTAGGTCCAGCATACACAGGATAGTCCACAGTGTGGCTGGTCATGCCCATTTGTTCCTACCTGCGCTTACTGTTCATGCTGGCCACTTTGGTCCATTTGTCCGTCTCTGGATTGTAAACTTCCACTGTGCTCAACCTCGACTGCCCATCAAACCCACCTATTGCATACAAGAGCCCGTTTACCATGGCCACACCCACACGGCTCCGGGAGGTCATCATCTCCTGACACCGCTCCCATCGGTTGGCAATGGGGTCAAACACCTCTGCCACGTTCAAAGAGTCACCTGCAAAGTCAAACATGCAGCAGAGAAGCTGTTAGATGAGCAAGGGGTAGAATCTACAATACATTCCCATTATACCAAGGCAATCTAGCATCTAGCTATCCAGTTAGTTCCACAGAATACTTTGCTTACAACAGTTAAATAATATGTACAAAAGTGAACAAAATTGCTGGCTAGCATTGTACTCTTGTGAGGGCCAACAGATGGACCACTTCTTTCAATGGTCCCACACAAGGGCGCACAGCCTTTCCACATTTGAAATGCTTCACGACAACAGCATCCAATCAGTACTTTCCGCAAGTCCATAGCATGCATTTAAAAATTCTATTTGGCCAGTTATCCTTTCCCTTCTTCCAAAGCATTCCCAGAAATACAAACACACCAACTGGGGGTGAGTGGCTAATACATTTATATCAATGAATATAAATATCAATGCATGGTCTACCTCAGCAATTACAACCCTGCTGCCTCCATTTTTGAGCCAATTTCAATATTCTTATATTGGGGCGGCATGTTGGCGTAGTGGGTTCAATTCCTGCCGCTGCCTGTAAGGAATTTTTTACATTCTCCCCGTTACCGCATGGGTTTCCTCTGGGTGTTCTGGGTTCCTCCCACAGTCCAAAGGTGTACCAGTTGGTAGGTTAATAGGTCATTGTAAATTGTCCCATGATTAGGCTGGGATTGAATCAGGAGATTGCTGGGTGGCGCAGCTTGAAGGGCCTATCCTGTGCTGTATCTTAGTAAGTAAATATAAATCATACAATCTGCATGCCATTACTAGGGTAACGTGTTCTGTAATTTGTCCAATTCAGAGATACAATTGTATGAAAAATATACACAGATACAAAGACTTTGACTGTCATCCAGAAGCAGAAACCTAGGGTGATGGCAACGGACACAGATTTTCCAAATTCCTTGAATGATACTTGCTGCAGGTGGATCTTTAATAATTTTTATCAAATTTCAGACAATGCAGCTTATTGCTAACTTACTACAAGCCTCCAGCCAAGAGAAAAAATTGCTAACATCTCTGCTGTTCGTTGATGAATAAAACACAAAAGCTGCTCAATGAGAAACACAAAATGTCCTTCAAAGGAGCCAGAATTTTTGAACATCCTGAGTTAATACAAACCAGCAGAATTGAGACCTCCCACGGCATAGATCAAGCCAGCAATAGAAGTGCAGCATCTTGGCCGTGTTTTGAAAGATGGCAGGTGTGGTCGGCGCTCCGGCATCAGATGGTAATCCTTTGCCTCATCAACAAGGTCCCTGCAAAACAAAAAGTCAGTCTTGAGCTACACAGATTTACAATAAAATGAACTATCATCCCACACAACCAAAATCTAGAATTCATCTGCCCATGTGGTCCTGGAAGTGCTAGCAAGCTACTGAAACATCCCAAAGAGTGCAATTTTTACATATAACCACTCAGGTCCTTGCCAACGTCATGTGAAGGGGCAGGGGTAAGAGGGATATGGGCTGAACACAAGAAATTGGGAGCTGGGTGGGCACTGGGGTCAGTATGGACACATTGGGCTGAAAGGCAAATATCGGTGCTGTATTGCTCCATAATTATTTAAGAGCACTCCCCAAGAGATTTCACTAGAAGACAATTAGAGACTCACCCACTCCTTCCACCAACAAAATACTTTTCCTTGCCAAGCAATGCTAGGACTACAAATAATATTTGATGGACTGAATTCTTCGATCTCTGACTAAGCTCGTCCAACCATTCAATGTGATCATGGCTGATCTACCCAGGTAGAGAGGTCAATCTAGCTCATCTGTAATTATGACAATGAAAAAGAAAGTTGTCTCTGACAAAGTGTAACTTATACCTCTTTTCTGAGCATTGCTAGAGGAATTACTACGTGACCTTACCTGCACTTGTGACAGCACCGAACCAAGTCATCCTGTTGGACTCTGTCAGTTAGGAACTGTGGTCGGCAGAGGGGGAGGCGTACTTTGGTTAGCAGCTGAGGCAGATAGCTCTCTCGATTTTCATGATTAAATCGTACCCAAGCAAGAACTGCCTCAAACACCTGCAGGACAGAAGGAATGGCAAATCATTAAACAAAATACCAAAACTACTCTAGCCCTGCCTACTCTTCTCCAAATTCCTGGTGCTCTCAAGTCTCATGTTATCGATTGTTTGCTAATAGAATGAACATATAGAAGTTATGTTGACATTTTTAGGATTTAAAAGAGATATTATATACATTTCTAAATGGCCACATATGTGTTAATCACTTAAGAGATATAAATCAGCAGTCATGGTTTTCAGGAAGTCAGGAATAATCCAAGGTATTTTATTATTTAAAATGAAACCCTTCACCTTTCCCTGTGCTTTTCCTGCAATCATCATCCACCCTCGTCACTTAGCTTTCTTTTCGTAAACCTGCTTTCCCACCAAGTTGCTCAAATACTATAAATCCCCATACCTGTTCTTCGGATTTCACATTGAGCTCATCTCGAGCAACAAGTTCCAATACTTCCTCAAAGGATAATGCCAAGAACTCCTCAGACATGGACACCTCCACAAAGTGCTGATGAATGAAACTGTTGGCAGAGTCATAAAGGACAGTGCACATCATTGTCTCTGCAAACTGACGCACGCCCAGGCAGTTTTTAGGATGCAGTCTGAAAGATGAAGGCAACAGTTGTTACTGGAAAATGATACCCAGCCTTTGGTGTTGAGAGGGATTAGCATAACCCATTAGCACTAGAGTGAATTATAAATTCAAATCTAAATGATGTAATCAGTACTTCAAACCAGTGTTGAAATATACTTTGGCATTCAGCAATGCTGCTGCAGGACTCAAGGGCAACCGAGGAATAGCATGTTAAAAAATGGAAGGTAATCGACTAGATATCTTGAAATTAATTCAATTGTCTGAATTTGTTTCTCCTTTGGAGTTCCTGCCAAGTGAAATGAAATGGAATTATAAACGTGTGCCAGATCTAATCAGCTGAAATTCAGCACCCACATCCTTGGAACTAGATATCCAGTGGACTCTCAATGTTGCAATACCATCCGTATATCAGCAATAAAGACTCTCTCAATAAGCTCTGGACTCATATATTTGAGAGATGTACACTCCATAGTAACTACATGGCTTCAGAATAAGGGTCACCTAGATTCAGATTAATTTACTTATCATGTGTAAATTGAAACAGTATCATGAAATGTGTTGTTTGCATCAACAATACAACCTAAGGATGTGGTGGGGACAGCCTGCAAATGTCACCACACCTTCTGGCTGCAACACAGAATGCCCAAAGTGTTCAGCAGAACA
Organism: Mobula birostris; assembly: GCF_030028105.1. NCBI lineage: Eukaryota > Metazoa > Chordata > Chondrichthyes > Myliobatiformes > Myliobatidae > Mobula > Mobula birostris. The sequence goes on along the minus strand of NC_092370.1, from coordinate 112,647,361 downwards.
ACAGAGAACACAGCAAGCAACAGAACAGCAGCAAGACGAAACCCTTTCCTCACTGCCACCCTCACAGACAGTCCTCCAACCCTAGGCCAGGCTAGAGTTAAGTCGGGGGGTTATTCGGGGATCGCTGTGCAGTGCAGCTCGAAGGACTGGATGGGCCCATTCCAAGTTACAGCTCTAAAATTTAAAAAACAGGACAGCCCGCCAGCAGACTTGCAGACAACATGCTCATTTAAAACAGAAAAGAGAATAAATTTATTCTTTTTTGGGGGTAGTATGAATCTTTAGAATTCTCTACCAATGAGGACTGAGGAGGTGAGATTATTCAGGGCAGAGTTTAATTTTTAATGTACAAAGGAGGAAAATCATGGAGTAGGAAACTGGTGCAAAGACCAGGCTTAGATCTGCTAAGATCTTATTAAGTGGAGAAGAAGCTGCATGATAACACCATAAAACATAGGAACAGAATTAGGCCATTCCATCATGGCTGATTCAGGATCCCACTCAACCCCATATACCTGTCTTCTCGCCATATCCTTTGATACCCTGACTGATCAGTAAACTATCAACTTAAATATACCCACGGACTTGGCCTCCACCACAGTCTGGCAGAGCATTCCACAGATTCACTACTCTCGCTAAAAAAAAAAATCCTCCTTACCTCTGTTCTAAAAGGTCGCCCCTCAATTTGAGGCAGTGCCCTCTAGTTCTGGATACCCCACAATTGGCAACATCTTCTCCACATCCACCCTACCTAGTCCTTTCAACATTCAGTAGATTTCAATGAGATCACCCCGCATTCTTCTAAATGCCAGTGAGTACAGGCCCAAAGCTGCCAAATCGTCCTCATATGTTAACCCCTTCATTCCCATAATCATCCTCCTGCACCTCCTTTGGACTCTGTCCAATGACATCACATCCTTTCTGAGCTATGGGGCCCAAAGCTGTTGACAATACTCTAAGTGCAGCCTGACTAGTGTCTGTTAAAGGCTCAGCATTATCTTCTTGCTTTTATATTCTATTCCCCTTGAAATAAATACCAACAATGCACTTGCCTTCTTTATCACAGACTCAGCCTGTAAATTAACCTTCCGGGAGTTTTGCACAAGAACCCCCAAGTCCCTCGGCACATGTGATGTTTGAACCTTCTCCCCATTTAGATAATAGTCTGCACTATTGTTCCTTTTATCAAAATGCATTATGATGCATTAAATGGAAATGCATTTCCAAACACTGTATTCCATGTCATTTTTTTGCCCATTCTTCCAATTGGTCTAAGTCCTGCTGCAATCGCATTGTTTCCTCAGCACTACCTACCCCTCCACCTATCTTCTGTTGGTATGTGGCCACCTATCTTGCCACAAAGCCATCAATTCCATTGTCCAAATTATTGACAAACAATGTGAGAAGTAGCGGTCCCAGTACTGACCCCTGAGGAACCCACTAGTCACTGGCAGCCAACCAGAAAAGGCCCCCTTTATTCCTACTTGCTGCCACCTGTCTGTCAGCCATTCCACTATCATCGTCAGTATCTTTCCTGTAACGTCATGGGATTTTATCTTGTTAAGCAGCCTCACGTGTGGCACCTTATCAAATGCCTTCTGAAAATCCAAGTAAATGGCATCCACTGCCTCTCCTTTGTCCACCCTGCTTGTTACTTCCCCAAAGAACTTTAACAGATTTGTCAAGCAAAATTTCCCTTTTCAGAAACCATGCTGACTTTGACTTATCATTAGTCTCCAAGTACCTCAAAACCTCATCCTTAATAATAGACTCCAACACTTTCCCAACCACTAGGGTTAGGCTAAGACCTATAATTTCCAGAAGACCATAAGATATAGGAGCAGAAGTCTGCTCCACCATTCAATCATGGGCTGATCCAATTCTTCCAGTCACCCCTACTCCTCTGCCTTCTCCCCATACCCTTTGATGCCCTGGCTAATCAAGAACCTATCTATCTCTGCCTTAAATGCACCCAATGACTTGGCTTCTATGGCCGCTCATGGCAACAAATTCCACAAATTTACCACCCTCTGACTAAATTAATTTTTCCACATCTTTGTTCTAAATGGACGGCCTTCAATCCTGAAGTCGTGTCTTCTTGTCCTAGACTCCCCTACCATGGGAAATAACTATGCCATATCTAATCTGTTCAGGCCTTTTAACATTCGGAATGTTTCTACGAGATGCCCCCTCATTCTCCTGAACTCCAGGAAATACAGCCGAAGAGCTGCCATATGTTCCTCATACGGTAACCTTTCATTCCTGGAATCATTCTCGTGAATCTTCTCTGAACCCTTTCCAATGTCAGTAAATCCTTTCTAAAATTAAGAGCCCAAAACTGCACACAATACTCCAAGTGTGGTCTCACGAGTGCCGTATAGAGCCTCAACATCACACCCCTGCTCTTATATTCTATACCTCTAGAAATGAATGCCAACATTGTATTCCCCTTCTTCACCACCGACTCAACCTGGAGGTTAACTTTTAGGGTATCCTGCACAAGGATTCCCAATGCATTTGGAATTCTCTCCCCATCTAAATAATAGTCTGCCCATTTATTTCTTCCACCGAAGTGCAGGACCATACTCTTTCCACCATTGTATTTCATTTGCCACTTCTTTGCCCATTCCCCTAAACTATCTAAGTTTCTCTGCAGGTTCTCTGTTTCCTCAACACTACCCGCTCCTCTGCCTATCTTTGTATCATCGGCAAATTTAGCCACAAATCCATTAATTCCATAGTCCAAATCATTGACATACTCCCTTCTTAAAAAGTGGAGTGACATTTGCAATCATCTAGTCCTCTAGGACCATGCCAGATTCAAGTGATTCTTGAAAGATTATAACCAATGCATCTGTTATCTCTTCAGCAACCTCCCTCAGGACTCTGGGCTGTAGTCCCTCTGGACCAGGTGACTCATCCACCTTAAGACCTTTGAGTTTACCCAGCACTTTTTCCTTTATAATAGCAATGGCACTCACTCCTTCTCTTTGACACTCACAGACCTCTGGCACACTACTGCTGTCTTCCACAGTTATGATGCAAAGTAGCATTATGTTCATCTGCCACTGCTTTGTCCCCCACCACTACCTCACCAGCATCATTTTCCAGTTGTCCAATATAAACTCTCACCTCCCTTTTAACTCTTTATATAACTAAAAAAACTTTCAGTATCCTGCTTTATATTATTATCTAGTTTGCCCTCATATTTCACCTTTTCCCTTCTTTTTTAGTTGCCTTCTGTTGGATTTTGAAAGCTTCCCAAGCATCCAACTTCCCACTCACTTTTGCTACCTTATATGCCCTTTCCTCGGCTTTTATGCAGTCCTTCCCGTCAGCCATGGTTGTCTACCCCTGCCATCTGAGAATTTCTTCTTCTGTGGGACTCACCTATCCAGCCCTTGTGAACTATTCCTAGGAAGTTCAGCTACTCCTGCTCTGCCACCATCCTCATCAGTATCCTCCTGGGCAAGCTCCTCTCTCATGCCTCTGTTAATTCCCTTTATTCCATTGCGATATCGATACATGTGAGTTATACTTCTCCTTCTCAAAGTGCAGTATGAATACAATTGTATTATAATCACTGCCTCCTAAGCGTTCCTTTACATTAAGTTCCCTCATAAGATCTGGGCTATTACGTAACACCCAATCTAAGATAGCCTTTTCCCTAGTAGGCTCAAGCACAAGCTGCTCTAAAAAGCCATCTTGTAGGCAATCAACGAATTCTCTCTCTTGCGATCCGACACCAACATGATTTTCCCAAACCCCTTGCATATTGAAGTCCCCCACTACAATTGTGACATTACCCTTATTACTTGCCTTTTCCAGCTCACATTGCAATTTCAACCCCTCATCTCGGCTACTGTTTGGAGGCCAATATATGATTCCCTTAATGGTTTCTTTACCCTTGCAGTTTCTGAACTCCACCCACAAGGATTCAACATTTTCTGACCCTATGTCACCTCTTTCTAAAGATGTAATTCCATCTTTTACCAACAGAGCCACACCACCACATATGCCTTCCTGCCTGTCCTTTTCATACAAAGTATATCCTTTGATGTTAAGCTCCCTACTATGGCCTTCTTTCAACCACAACTCTGTGATGCCTACAACGCCATACCCCCCAATCTCTAATTGCGCCACGAGTTCATCCACCTTATTCCGAATGCTGCGTACATTTAAATACAACACCTTCAGTTCAGCATTCTTTGTCCTTTTGAGTTCTTCCCCTGTGGTACAATTTAACTCTTTGCTCTGTCTGCTTTTGTACCCAGTCATTGGCTTGTCCTTCCTTACATTCATGTTACACCCATCATCTACTTGTAAACCTGCTGGTTCATCCTCAGCTCTATCATACTGGTTCCCATTCCCTGCCATATTAGATTAAACCACTCTCAACAGCTCTAGTAAACCTGCCCATATTCACATTCATACTCCCATTCCTGATTTTTACTGAATTACGTGGCTGGGGTGGAACTCCATAGATTACATTTATCCCTGTAATAGCTTGTCCAGTAGCCAAGCATTAGCAAGTCCATACACATTTCAGCTTCAAGCAACTTAATCATCAGCTAGCCATTTGAACACGAGAGGTAATGCAGCCGAACACAATTTGCCCTGCTCCAACATTCACGCAAACTTTCAAGCAGAAATCTGAAAAAAAGTAATCAAGAACCAGAATTCTGATTTAATTATTCCTCTGTCTAACTCAAGAACTGTACGTTTCTGTGAAGTCAGCCCGGACGTGCTGAGCCCAAAGCAAAATGGCGACAATGCTTATACATGACTGCAATCTCTCCTACTCTCCACACTTACCTTTCTCTGAGGAAGGTACAGCATGCATCTTTTACGTTCTGTAGTTGCAGGAAACTGGCACCGATCAACAATGACTGCACATTCTGTTGGTCTATCGCCAGTCGACCATTGTAGGCAAAGTTAATAAGTGCTTCCAGGGCACTACAAGACAGACAAATTCACCTTAGACTTCAGTCATAATCCTATCATACAAATGTCAAAAAAATTAACAATCACTCATGTCCAAGGCATTTTCCATATATACTTTATAATCCAGTCTCTCTCCATCTCCCCTGAAGACACCTGTTCATGTTGAGCTAACCACTATTATTATTATTATTATTATTATAACAACAACTACTTATCAAGTGATCAAAAGCTATGTTCAGTTCCTGCTGCATGGGTATTTTCAGTCAATTGTTTGCAGTTAACAACTAGGCAGGTAGTAGAAATTTTAAGCAGCTTCACATCAGCCAATTTGTGTAGTCAGAACCAGGTCTCATACAATGTCTTGATTTCCAACATAATAGGAAAGGGAAGAGGAAGGTTTTTTTTAAAACCAAAAGGAGAAATCAATGTTCATGCCATCAGGTTGGAGGATGCCTAGACAGAATAAGAGATGTTGTTCCTCCACCCTAAGAGTGGCCTCTTCAAGGCACAAGAGCTCTCCTCTTCTATTCCTCACTCTGGCCTCTTATCTCCTCCTCACCTGCCCTAGTGCCCCTCCTTCTTCCCTTTCTCCCATGGTCCACTCTCCTTTCCCATCAGATTTCTTCTTCTCCAGCCCTTTACCTTTTCCACCCACCTGGCTTCGCCTATCCCTTCTAGCTGGTCCTCCTTCCCCTCTCCCCACCTTTTTATTCTGGCAACTGCCCCCTTTCTTTCCAGTCCTGAAGCAGGGTCTTGGCCGAAACTTTGATTGTTTATTCATTTTCATAGATGCTGCCTGATCTCCTGGGTTCTTCCAGCATTTTGTGTGTTGCTCTGGATTTCCAGCATCTGAAGGATCTCTTGTGTTTAAAATTATGGTGTCTGGTCCCAAGCTGCTTCAGCTGCTTGCACAGCCTGATCTCCCAACAGGTCTAGTGTTGTCCCCTTCTCTGTTAGGACATATACACAGCCTGATCTCCCAACAGGTCTAGTGTTGTCCCCTTCTCTGTTAGGGCATATACACACTACTATGTAAATATAATTAGAAGTAAAAGGAGGAGGTACCCCTGATCATAGATCCTGTTATGCCAGTCAATTAAGATAAAAGCTCTTATTTAATCTCAGCACCATTTTCCTGCCCTAACCCCCCCCCCCGCCATTCCTTTATACTTAAATTCCTACCAATCTCCACTTTGAACATACTCAGTGAGAAACCCTCACAGACAACCCTCTTGACTGGAGAACTGCAAAGATCTATTACCCTGAAAGTGAAGGGTAACACATAAAATGCTGAAGGAACTCAGCAGGTCAGGCAGCAGCTATGGAAAGGGATAAACAGTTGACATTTCAAGCCGAGACCCTTCTTCCTCTTCTTATCTAACCTTATTTTGAAACTGTGATCTCTGGTGTTAGACAACCAGACGAGGGAAACACCAGCTCTGTATCTATCCTGCCAATTATCCAAGGTCACTTAACGTTATATTACATTCGTCAAAACAGCTGGCAAACAGCATTGCACTGCAGCAAGATAATGGCGAGGAACAAACAAATTTTAACGATATGGGAGTACAGAGATAAGAAAAAGAGTCCATGACTAACCTAGGGTCCATTCCTTGCATGACGATCTCGTCCTGCTTGCATTCGATCATATCGTTAGTGAACATGGCATGAAAGTAGGGAATGGATGCAGCCAGCACAATGCGATGGGCACTATACTTGTGATCACCAATCTATAAAGAAAGGCCGTTAATTCACGAGATATTAGTGAAGCAGGAAGAGCCCAAACCCAACCACCCCATACATTTGCCACCAACCAGACGTCCCGACAGCTTCCCCATCAAGGGGAGCAATCAGCAGACGGTTGAGATGCCCCTAACTCCCGCTACCGGGCCCTTACCCGCAGGGTCACGTCGCACAGTTTTCCCTGCCGCCGGATCTCCTCCATCAAGCCGTAACCGCGCACCGGCAAATCGCTGACACTGAAGAGCATCAGATCCTCGTCCGCGTCTGCCATCTTCCCTGAACCAAACGTCACGTCCGGCACAGATTAACTACCACGTGACCTGTGCCGGCCGACAGGTGGTTTAACTTCCGGTTTGCCTTCGCTTCCATTTCGCTTCGCCGCTCTTTGAGCATGGAGGGAACGTCGTCAAATCCTCTGCTTTGGAGAAAACCGAAAGAGCAGGCAGATGAAGTTATTGATGAAGACGTGCTGACTGCTGACAACCCAAATAGCTTTCCAAATTCACTAGTGTTATTTCTTATGCACAACACTGCCCCACACTTCTAAATCTGCCAGGGTCAAGCCTCCGCCTTCGAAAATAGGAGCAGGGATAGGCTATACGACGATTCAAACCTGCTACAATCCTGATTTATCATCCAAATCCACTTCCCTATTCCTGTGATACCCTTTGATCTCTTTCACCCTTAAGTTTCAGCTGACTCCTTAAATAAATATAATAATTTGTTTTTATCTTCCTTATTGAAGGTATTCCTCTAAACCTCAGGTAGTCAGAGACTTTTTCCCAGGGCTGAAATGGCTGGCATGAGAGGGTATAGTTTTAAGGTGCTTGGAAGTAGGTACAGAGGAGACGTCAGGGGTAAGTCTGTCTGTCTGTCTGTATCTTGTTTTACGGCGGTTGGCATCCAGCTTAATGGTGCATTACCGCCACCCTCTGCTCCAGAATGTGCACTAGACATACATTCTAAATCCCTTCACCCAATCACACACACACACACACACACACACCCCTACACTTCACCCTCCCATCTTTGACCATCCTAGTATCCTATTCCTGTTTATTCGTCATATTCTATAAAAAACCCCTGTACCCCTTAAAAATGCTAAAAATACCCGGACTTGTGCTCTCTCACCCATGCCCAGCAACCCTTTTAATGTGAATTCCTGCATCCCCAACTCCCTTAATTTATTTCTCATCATCTCTCTCTCTATCCCATACTTCCTGCAACTCAGAACTACATGTTCTACTGACTCCTCTTCCTGACATTCCTCACACAATCCTGTCTGGTGTTTCCCTATCATTTTCAATGTTTTGTTTAATGCACAATGCCCCAGCCTTAACCTAGTCCACACAATTTCCTCTCTTCTGTTTCCATTACCTACCCTAGTAACTGCAACACTCTTTTGTATTTGATATAAATGCCTCTCTTTCCCCTCCCTGTCCCATCTTTCTTGGCACATTCGGTTGACTTTTTCCCAGATTACACACTTAACCTCTGCTTTACTGATACTAATGTGCATTTCCACATTTTTTTTCTTTAACGCCCTCTTTGCCAACTCATCCACCCTCTCATTCCCCTTCACCCCTACATGTGCTGGAACCCATAGAAATTTTACCTGACCTCCCTGATTTGCAATCCTTGTAACTAACTGAAGGACTTCATAAAGTACATCTTGCCGACTGTTTGTGTGAAAAGACCTTAAACTTGCTAGAACGGAGAATGAATCTGAACATATCAATGCTTTGACTTGTCTGGCTTTCTGCACCCATTGCAACGCAACCAACACTGCCAGCATCTCCACTGTAAACACTCCTAACTTATTAGATGTTCTTCTGCTGATTCCAATTTCTTTTGCTGGTATGACCACCCCAAACCCTGTCACTCCTGTTGCAGGTTCCTTCGCACCATCCGTATAAATGTGAGTATAATCACTATACTTTTCCATCACATGACAGTTAAATGCATTTACCAAATCTGTTTTATATCTTTCTTTCCTTTTTACCTCTAACAAATACCAGTCTATGTCAGGCCATACAAGCTTCCATGGAGCTACAACCGGATAAACTACTGAAGGACTTATCCTCAGATCAAATACTCCACATTCTTTCGCGATATCATTCCCTACCCGACTAAAGGTATCCCTCTGAAACCTCCCATTTTCCCAGCACTCCTGCAACACTCCTTTAGTAGGGTGAGAATCATTGTGCCCCTGCAAGTTAGCCCAGTAGTTTGCCATCAGTTGCATCCTTCTTAGTTCCAAAGGCATTATTCCCATTTCTACCTGTAGGGCTGACACTGGTGACGTTTTAAAAGCCCCAGTGCACACTCTCAAGGCCTGAGCCTGAATCACAACCAGTTTCCTTATAAGAGACCTAGCTGCTGATCCATATACTATATTTCCATAATCCAATACAGATCTTACTAAAGCCACATACATTCTCTTCAAAGCTGAACAACTTGCTCCCCATTCCCTACCAGTCAAACATCTCATCACATTTATTACTTTTTTACATTTCTCCTCAACTTTCCCGATATGGTCTGCCCATGTTAATCGTGAATCAAATATAACTCCCAGAAATTTAAATGATGCAACCCTTTCTAATTCAACCCCATACATCCTTAACTTCTTCCCTACCTCAACCCTTTTCCTGGTAAAAAATACAGATTGAGTTTTGTCTACTGAAAATCTACATCCCCAATCATAACCCCACTCCACCACTTCATCAATTGCTTCTTGTAGTTTCCTGATTATATGGTCCATGTTCCTGCCTCTTTTCCACAAGGCCCCATCATCCGCAAACAGTGACCTACCTATATTCACTGGTACCTTTGTGAAGACATCATTGATCATAATCATGAAAAGTAATGGGCTAATCACACTACCTTGAGGTGTGCCATTTTCCACTATGTACTGTTTTGATAATTCTGATCCAATCCGAACTTGAATTTTTCTACCAAACAAAAAATCTTTAATCCAATTAAAAACTCTCCCACCAACCCCCATCTTGTGCAGTTTAATTAATAATCCTTCCTTCCACATCATATCATAGGCTTTTTCAATGTCAAAGAACACTGCCACTACTGACTCTCTATTTGCCTGGGCCTTCCTTATTTCAGTCTCTAACATAATCACTGAGTCCATGGAATTCCTTCCCTTTCTAAAACCACTCTGATAACTTGCCAGCATTCCCCTTTTCTCAAGTTCATATGATAACCTTTCTGTTACCATCCTTTCCATTATCTTACATATACTTGATGTTAATGCAATTGGTCTGTAGCTAGTGGGTTTTGACAGATCCTTGCCAGGCTTCCTTATTGGAATTACTACTGCTTCTTTCCATGCACTTGGTAATCTTCCCTCCTCCCACACTCTGTTATAAAAATGCAGCAACTTCAAGAGCGCTCCTTCTAGATTTTTTAGCATCACAGAGCATATCAGATCTTTCCCTGAGGAGGTTGGTCTTGATCTCTTTATTGCTCTCACCATTTCTGCTAATGTAAATGGATCATCAATTATATCATCTGTTCCTTCCCTCCTGCTTAACACACCTGGGTGTTGGTTCATTATTCTTTCCCTTCTTCTTCTCCCTTCTTCAGACAAATTTTCTGAACTGTGTATCAGTACGAATGACTTCGCCATGATCTCAGCCTTATCCCTACTGGAGACTGCAGTTTCCTCCTCAGATATCATTACTGGATATTCCCATTCCCTTCTATCTCCTCCCATCCTCTTAATCATTCCCCATATCTCTCCCACAGGTGTTGTTCTTCCTACCTTGTCGCAAAAACTCCTCCAATTTGCCCTTTTAGCTTGACGTATAGTTCTTCTCACCACTGCCTGTGCTTTCTTATATTGAACCAAATGCTGCATATTATGGGTTCTTTTAACTAGCCTGAATGCTCTATTTCTGTTTTTTACAGCCTGACAACATTCCTCTGTCCACCATGGTACCAGTTTTCTATTCATCCTATTTTTACTCCTAGGTATAGATCCTTCTGCTGCCATGATAATTGCTGAAGTCACCTGACTGTTTAATTCATCTACATTTCCAGAAATATCAATCTTTGTCAACCCTTCTTCACTCAACTTCTGGAACTTACCCCAATCAGCTTTTTCAAACACCCACTTTGGGGTTCCGCCACCTGGTCTTACTTCAACTCTTTCACCCACTGAACATAAAACTGGGTAGTGATCACTGCCTACTGTTGAAGCAGTCCAAACTCCCCAGTTACTAATGCCAGCCAAGGTATTAGACACTAACGTAATATCTAACACTGACTCAGTTCCTGTTGTTATATCTTTCCTTGTGCCGCTACTATCAGTCATACACACCAAATCCCTTTCTTCCATCAAATCTTCAATTACCTTTCCATTTGGATCTGTAATCTGATCCCCCCATATTGTGCTATGAGCATTGAAATCTGCACACCACACTACTTTATGTCTGTTTTGTCCTTGTATCTTTAATAGGCTGTCCAAATCCAACCTTTTACATAGATTGTAGTAGTTAATTATAACCACTCCCTCCCCTCTCTCCCACACTTCCACCACTATGTATTCCTGATCATCTCCTTTTTCCAGTACCCTATATGGTATACCTTGCTTGATTAACATAGCACAACCCCCTCCTCCCCCTAGATTTCTATCTTTCCTTATCATTGTATACCCATATACCACAAAGTCTAAAGTTGGTTTCAACCAAGTTTCCTGAATACACACTACATCCGGTTTTACAACCATTTCTTTAATAAAGTGCTTGAATTCCTGCCTATTGGCCAGTAAGCTCCTTGCATTCCATTGTAAAAGAATCACCATAATTAGTATTAACCAACACATGACACTTCCTGGCTTGACTGATTACTGAGGTTCTCCCTCACTTCCTCCCATGTCAGTCCTACTAACCCTAAATGGTTTACTGCTGCTTTTACCACCAGCTGAATTTTGTCACTTTTTGGCTTTACCTCAGCAGTACTATTAATCACTCCTGCAATGAATGTTACTAGAGCCTTTTTGTCTACATAAATCCTGTCATTTGTTGTTTGTTGCATCTCTCGTATCCCTATTGCTCCCTGTTCATTAGGAACATTATTCTGTTCTCTTGACATTCTTACAGCTTCTGCATAAGTGATCTTTCTTTTCACTCTTATTTCTTGAATTTTAGTCTCCCGTCTCACAACCGCAGACCCACTATATGCAACATTATGAGCTCCTCCACAATTGCAGCATTTTGGTTGAACTCCTGTTCCGCACTTTCCATATTCATGATCACCCCCACATCTAGCACATCTCCTCTGCCTTTTACAGTTTTTAGCCACGTGTCCAAACCTTTGACAATTATAGCACCTCAGTGGCTTTGGCACATACACCCTTACTGGGTAACTCATGAAACCCAGGAACACCTTCCTTGGCACTCTTTCTTCTTCAAATTCAATCAATACTGATTCACTTTCCTTTTTCGCTCCCTCCTTTGTTGTTTTCAGTCTTTGAACATTCATTACTTTCCCTCCTTTGATATTCCTCTTTATCTCCTCCATATTTATACTCATTGGTATCCCCGTGATCACTCCTTTACAACCACTGTTTTGTGCTCCCACCCTCCCAGTGTATTCCACCTTGCATTTTCCTATCTCTTTTAGCTTGAGTGCTTTCTCAAGTTGTTCCTCATTCGCACATCTTACCAATAAGTTGCCATCGTTAAGGACTTTTGCAAATACTATTTCCCCTACCTTATTTGTCAGAGTTGTTGTTAGCACAAACGGGTTAATTTTCTTCATATGTCCCTGAGCCTTCTCATTAAACCTAATTATGACAATTATCTCCTCTCTGAGCTTGTTCAGCTTCCTCACTTTCAGAGCTTTCTCCACTATCATTTCTTATTCTTTTATTCCCTTTGTCTTGGTTTTTATTCATCCGACCCCTCACTACCTCCTCATTCCCTTTATTTCTCCCTTCACAATAATCCACCTCTCCCCAGCTGCCTACCTCTGGTCCCAAGTCTCTATCCCTCTCCTTCTCCACTTTCTTTCCCTCAACCCCGCCTCTTATCTTGTCCGCCATTACCGGACCCACACGACCCCCTCCCAGCAATTTCCGTTCCTTCCCCACTCTCTTTCCCTCAACAGGTTCCAAAACACACTCACGCATCAAGCAAAACACAACCAGCTTCCAGTCCAACCACTCTAGCCCTGGCCAACTCTGTCAGGGGTAAGTTTTTTTTACGCAGAGAGTGGTGAGTGCGTTGAATGGGCTGCCGACGGTGGTGGTGGTGGAGGCAGAAGCAATAGGGTCTTTAGAGTCTCCTGGGTAGGTACCTGGAGCTTAGAAAAATAGAGGGCTAAGGGTAAGCCTTGTGGGCGGAAGAGCCTGTATTGTGCTGCAGGTTTTCTATGTTTCTATGTTTGTTTAAATTAGATTCCTAATGATTTATACTGCTCTTCTCATCAACACAGTAATATTGCTAATGTAAGCACCCCTAGTCTAAATGTTTGTGTTTTTTTTGTTTTCTTTTGGAAAATAGAGAATTAACACAAGTAAAGGGAAAGATTTGGGAAAGGGATAAAAAATGAAAAAATTAAGTAAATAAGTACATAGGGATTGGATAATTATGTCTGCGGGCAGGAGCAAGCATGAACAAATTAGGATATAAACACCTACAATGGTTGATACATAGGCTTATATACAACATTTTGGACCAGTGGAAATGGTCCAGAAGGGTTTATATGGAAACTATTATTACCATTTTTCTTAACAACTAATTCCATTACTTAGCCTAATAGGTTAGATTTACCACAGTACATAATTATCTATTTAAATGTTTATTTTCCTTTTATATCATCTCAATGTGTACTTAAGAATGTATAAATAATTGTAGTTTTATACATATAAAAAATGGAAAAGGTTATATGTGTGAAAAAAGTACATGATATTTGTGAATTCCTTATCCAAATAAAAATAAAATTAAAAAAAAAATTAGATTCTCCTATAGTATCTAATTCTGTACTTTTCCATCATCAAGAACTTGTTTTCCCACAGATGTCTATTCAGAACGTTGGGATTTTCTATGTCTCAATGTGGCCCCCTTCCTTGTAAACTTTAGGATGAGGCAAATGTGACGGACAAGACAAGTCAAAGACTGCATTAAAGGAAAAGCGATGGCATATAACAAACAACACACATCAAAGTTGCTGGTGAATGCAGCAGGCCAGGCAGCATCTATAGGAAGAGGTGCAGTCGACATTCCAGGCCGACACCCTTCGTCAGCATCTGCAGAATTCCTGTTGTTGGCATATAGCAAAAATTAGCAGGAAGTTAAAGAATTAGGATGCTTTTATAAACCAACAGAAGACAATGAAAATGAAAGAAAAGATGAAATATGAAGGTAAGCTGAGCTAAAAATATAAAATAGGATACCAAAAGTTTTTTTCAGTTATATAAAGAGTAACAGAGAGGTGGTAACAGTGGAAAATAAAGCTGGAGAGGTGGTAATGGGGGACAAAGAAATGGTAAACAAACTTAATAGGTATTTTCTGACCGTCTAGTTGGCCTTCAGCATGGAAGACTCCAGCCAGCAGTATGCCAGAAATTTGAGCATGTGGGAGAGGTGAGTGTAATTTGCTATTACTAGGGAGAAGGTACTTGGGAAACTGAACAGTCTGAAGGGAGGTAAGTGACCTTGACCAGACGGACTACACACTAGGGTTCTGAAACAGGTAGCTGAAGAGATTGTGGAGGTAGTAGTAATGATCTTTCAAGAATCACTAGATTCTGGAATGGTTCTGGAGCACTGGAAAATTGCATATGTTACTTCACTTTTTAAGAAGGGAGGGATGCAGAAGAAAGGAAATTATAGGCCAGTTAGCCTGACTCCAGTGGTTAGGAAGAGTTCATTACTAAGGGTGAGGTTTTGGGCTACTTGGAGGCACATGGTAAAATAGGCCAAAGACAGCATGGTTCCTTAAGGGAAAAAATTGCCTGACAAATCAGTTAAAATTCTTTGAGAAAATAACTGGTAAGATGGACAAAGGAGAGTCAGTAGAGGTTGTTCACTTGGATTTTCAGAAGGCATTTGACAAGGTGCTGCATATGAGGTGGCTTAACAAGATAAGAACTTGTGTTAATTTGCAGGTTGAGTCAGTGGTAAAGAAGGCAAATGCAATGTTAGCATTCATTTTGAGAGAACTAAAATATAAGAGCAAGGATGTAACTCTGAGGCTTTAAAAGGCATTGGTCGGACCGCAATTGAGTATTATGATCAGTTTTGGGCCCCTTATTGAAGAAAAGATGTGCTGGCATTGGGGAGGGTACAGAGGACGTTCACAGGAATGATTCTGGGATTGAAAGGGTAAAGTGTGAGGAGCATTTGAACGCTCCGGGCCCATACTCGCTGGAGCTTTGAAGAATAAGGGGGGTCTCATTGAAACCTATTGAATGTTGAAAGGCCTAGACAGAGTGGACGTGGAGAGGATGTTTCCTATAGAGGGTGAGCTTAGGACCAGAGGGCACAGGCTCAGAATAGAAGGATATTCATTTAGATGAGCTGGAGTTTCTTTAGCCAGAGGGTGGTGAATCTGTGGAATTCATTGCCATGGACAGCTGTGGAGGCCAAGTCATTGAGTATATTTAAAGTGAAGGTTGACAGGTTCTTAATTATTCAGGGTGTCGAAGGTTACAGGGAGAAGGCAGGAGAATAAGGTTGAGAGAGATAATGAATCAGCCATGATGGAATGGCAGAGCAGAGCAGGACAGGCTCATGGGCTGAGTGACCTAACTCTCTCTATGTCTTAGTAAACTCAATAGTCCGAATCCCTTGGTATGCAAGTCCTGCCATCCCAAGAATCAATCGTTTGCTTTTGCAAACAATGGTGTCTCGTTTTTTTTCATCACTGCATCTAAAGTCCTTAGGCAATCTATTTTTCTCCCTGATTTTCTTGTCCTAATTCTTTGATTTCGTAGATCATGCAAAGATGGATGATGATTGTTATAGGAAGGATGTGATTGCACTGGAAGGACTGGTCAAGTTAAAAATGCAAATGCATTAAAACTGAAATAAAAATAGGAAAGGCTGAAAATAATCAGTAAGTCACGTGTATCTGTGAAGAGAAAAGCAGTGCTAACGGTTCTGGATTAGAGTTGGGAAAAGTTAAATTAGAACTCAAACGTATTTTAAAATGCTGAGAAGGCATATACTGAAGCGAACATCTAGAAGATCTGTGATAGGGGAATTGCAACAGGACTGAAAGAGGATGTTCTGCAGAGTGATCATGCTCTCTTTTTCGGTATTGATGTTGGTTTATTATTGTCACATGTACAAAGATACTGTGAAAAGCTTGTTTATACTGTTAAAATCATTACACAGTGCATTGAGCTAAAATAATATAAAACAATAACAATGCAGAATAAAGTGTAAAAGATACTAAAAAATTGCAATGCAGGTAAACAATAAAGTGCAAGATGATAACATGGTAGATTGTGAGGCCAAGAGTCCATCTTATCGTAGAAGAGGTTGTGATGTGCTGAGCTGTGTTCATAATTCTCTGCAGTTTCCTGCAGTCATGTTCAGACCAGTTACCATACCAAGCTGTTATACATCCAGGAAGAATACTTGGTTTCTGCAGAGAGCATATTATGAGCATTGAATACAGAATCTAAACTGGAAGAAGTGCAAATGAATTGCTGCTTCCTCTGGGTTTCTTGGAAAGGAAACAGGGTAAAAGGCGAGCCTTGCAGTTCTTGGCGGGAGCATGAGAAGGTGTCACGTGATTGTTGTTGGAGTGGACAAAACTGAATTGTTTTCTCTGGAGTGTCGGAGGCTGAGGGGCAACCTAATACAGTAGAAGTATATAAAATTCTGACAGCCATAGATAGACGTTTTTGCAGGGTAGAGATATAAAATATTCAAGAGTTTAGCTTTAAGGTGAGAAGGGAAATGTTTAAAAGAGATCTCCTGGGCAGATCTTTTACACAGAGAGTGATAGGTACCTGGAACGCATTACCAGGGAAGCAGTGTAAGCAAGTGCAATGGTGCTGTTTGAGAGGACCTTGGACAAGAGAATAGAGAGAATGTAAAATGTGTGCAGCCAGGTGGGATTAGCTCGACTGGCATCATGGGCCGAAGCCTCATCCTGTGCTGCGCTGCACCATACCGTGTTCTATGGAGTCATGGAGGAAAATGGTCCCTGAAAGCCGAGAGAAAAGGAAGACTTGCCTGGTGGTGGCATTGTGTTACAGGGGGCAGAAATTATGGAGCAGGAACGTGGTGATTGGTGGATGAAAGACGACAACAGGGAAAAGCTTATTCTGCCTTTCTTAGGTGAGAGCAATAGGGCTGGAGAATGGATCAGATGCAGTCAACGATGGTCGAGAGAAAGCCACGGTGAAGGAAAAAAAAACAAAATCATGTTGGAAGCACTGACGTGGAATGTGTTGGCATCAGAAATCATGTTTATGTAACAAAAGAAACTGGGAGAATGAAATAGAGTCCTCAGAGAAAACAGGGTTGAAGGAGGTGGAGTTGAGAGGAAAGCTAGGGTAGAGTAAATTGCTTCTGCTGGTAGGGGAGACTGAAATGAAATATACAAAATCTTGACGGGCTTGGCTGGGATAAATAGAAAGAAATTACAGGTGACACTATGTAACACTAATCTTGTTTACCTTTGCATGGTTTACCCAAAAATCAATATACGGAATAAGATTTGCCCTTATGAAAGTGAAAAAAAGTAAATAAATTGACACAAATTGATTTTCAACTTGCTTTTCTCAACACATGAGCAGATGACCCAGCTTTGCATTATGGAAAATTGTGCTGTGGTGTATATTCTAGGAATGTAACTCCCCTGCAAAATAGGTGTCACCAAAGGGACAAAACCCAGGGATATAGGCTTAGAGTAACTGTTAGAAGATTTAGAGGGGAAATGAGGAAAATGTTTTTCACCAGATGATACTAAGATTCTGGAGAAACTGCAGAAGCTCTCATTGTACTTAAAGTGTATCTAGGTATGTATCTGAAGAGATGAGGGATTTTGGATCTGGTGCCTGGTCATGGATTTAGGGTGTGCAGCTTTGGTTTGACCAGCACAGATAAAATGGGCCAAACAGCCTCTCTAATATTGCAGACTTTCCATGATTCTGCAACTCACCATTCTGCTTCCAGTTGATCCTGAGCCTTTCAGACTATGGGTAGTGCCGACACAGTTCTCCAGTGACCAGTACAGATGCTCTGATTACAGCCTGCAGCCTAATACAAATAAGTTCAGGAGTGCTCAGTCAGACCCAAGTTTGAGTGGCCAAGTGTTCACTGAAATGTCTCTGGGTGGTTGTTAGTGTTCAACACCGGAGATTTTCCTTGTTATGTTCACAGCCATTTCTCTCAGCTCATTGCTGGCTTTCTGGTGTCAGGCCCGCAACTTTTTTCCCCCCACATAAACATGTAGAAGAATAATTTTGTCCCTTTGGTGACAGCTATATTGCAGGGGTGTTATGTTCCTAGAATATACATCATAGCATGATTTTCCAGAATGCAAAGCTGGGTCATCTGTTCATGAGTCAAGAAAAGGAAGTTGAGAACAGCTTCTTCCCTTCTGCCATCCAACTTCTAAATTGACTTTGAACCCATGAATACTACCTCACTTTTTTATTATTTCAGCTTTTGCACAATATTTAAATTAACTATTATATATATATATATATATATCTCTATCTCCTGTAATTGATTTATTTATTTTCTAGATTCATCATGCATTGCATTGTACTGCTGCTGCTAAGTTAACATAGATACAGGCAGTCGTCTCAAGTGAGGAGTTTGTGTGGAGATGCAGCTTCCCTGGAGGTGGAGGAAAGAGGACACACCAACAGGTGGAATCAGCTGTGGGAAGACATGGTTTGTCAGGTCTGACGACGAGCTGAATGTACCATAACCTTCAGACTGAATCAGAAAACCATTCTGAGGGTATTTGAAATGTCAGAAGCAGGGGAGATGTGATCACATGTGCAGAGGGCAGGGGTTGTGTCTCCATCAGACCCTCAGTGAGATGGTTCAGGTTACAACGTGCAGAGATGAAAACACAGTGGTTGGTACCAGATTTAATCATTGATTCTGACACAGTGAGAGGGTTAGTTTTGTTGTAAGGAGGAAACATTACTGTCCCCTTACTGTCTTCCCTCTCCACCCCGTCTTCCCTCTCACCCCCACATTGGACATAAGTTCAGGGTGAAAGTGAATTCTTTGAGGGGAGTCTGAAGGGGAATTCTTCACCCAGAGGTTGGTGGGAGTGTGGAATGAGCTGCCAGCGGAAGTTGTGGATGTGGGTTTGATTTAGACACTAAACAGAAATTTGGGTGATGAGATGGATGGGAGGTGTATGGAGGCTATGGTGCACGTAGTTGGAACTAGGCAATAAAAACATAAACAGGTCAGCATTGACTAGAAGGGTCGAAGGGCCTGTTTCAGTGCTGCTGGGCTCTGTGACTCTGTGACTCTAATATGCCGGTGATAGTAAAACCTGATTCTGATTCTGAACATAAGTTTGTGTCAATTTATTTACTTTTGAGTCCTGAAGAAGAGTCTCAGCCCAAGCTTCGACAGTTTATTCATTTCCATACATGCTGCCCAACCTGCTAGGTTCCTCCAGCGTTTTGTGTGTGTTGCTGTAGAAGAATAAAGCCAGAATTACTCTGATCTCCACACCCAAACTACAGGTGGTGGGACATACACTACAGCTTGGATTTGAGGCATGTATGTGCAGACTTCCTGCTGATATGGTAACAGGTCCTGCATGAAACACTTTTCTCTGTAGGTGATGCCTTGCCCATGTTGTGTGTCACTCATGAATAGTGAGTTGTTTCATAGGACTAAAGTGTGGATGCATTCCCAGGGTAATTCCTGACAAGTACTGTAGTATTTCAAGTTTTCTGATGTCCTAATCAAAACTCTGAAGGGTATTGATAATGGCTGGGGTTACCCGTCTTGAAAGACGCTGCCCAGAAGAAGGCAATGCCAAACCACTTCAGTAGTAAAATTTTCGAAGAGCAATCATGGTAATGGATAGACGACATCATTTGACACAACACCTGATGATGATGGTGATGAATCAAAACTTAAATCACTTGCAACACCAGAAAAACATATCATGTGGCCATATATTTGCTATTGACGATACTTTGCGCTTTTTATCTTTGTCTTCTTAAATTCAGTTGTGTATGTTTCTTTTGAAAATCAATTTAGGGACAGTCCCTTGACTCACTGCAACATTAAATCTTTGTGTCTAACATGAGCTTTGAAGTGAATTATCCTGAAAGGGACAGACAGTGAAAAGGTAAAACAGTATGAAACAGAATGATTGTAAAGCCTATTCCTTGCATTTAAATGTAGCTATGCTTTTAGTTTGGATGTGTAAGACTTTATTTTCACCACTAATTGTAATGCATAACAGGTACCAGATTCTGCCTTCATCCAATTTATAAACGCTGACTTGCCTTGCATAATTTTAATCTTAATAAACCCACATACAGGAGAAGCCTTTGGGATGAATGTGAAGTTTTAATTTGTTGGGAGGGGCAGCAATATTTTTGTATACCTCTCAGAGGAAGTTCAGGGGAGCCTGATGTAGCTTGGCAAATTGACTCCTCCTTTGATTTGTACACCATGTCGCTGTTTATTAGATCCAGTACCATTTATTGATGGCCTCATCAATATGTCCAGATGCCTTTAACTTTGTTAACATTAAACCATTTTCCTTCTGAGGGAGATCCTCGAGATCTAGGATGATTTGCTTTCACTCTGGTTTTGTGGGTTCTGGGTTACTTCTAAGGTGGTGAAAACCAGATTTTGCCACAAAACCATAAATGGTTGACAGAGTGGGTGGTAATTTGTGAGGTGGTGTTCTCCTCTTGCTGTTTATATCATATGCGCTTTGCGTGCTCCCAGTGCATGGGCTTGAAATTAATGCCATAAAACTTCCAAACTTATCATTGCTGTTCAGTGTTGGTGTATTAGCTTTGTGGTGGGGATAGGATGTTCTGCAGCTTCCTAAAGTTAAATATTAACCTTGAGGACACTATTGTGAGCAACTTAGGAGGGAAAAAATAATGGGGCAATAGAGTGGTAGGAGGAAGACTGTTTCATGATGGTCAAGAATCCTCCAATCAGGTAACAAGAAATCTTTCTACCTCCCATGGAGTAGTTGCTGTGTAGATGGATGTGTCAGGCAACTAGAGTGGCAGGTTTTCATAACAAATCAATGTCATTGACCTAAAGAAAATGCACTACCTGACAAAGTCATTGATCAGAGTTTGTG
The DNA here is from genome assembly GCF_030028105.1 of Mobula birostris. Classification (NCBI taxonomy): domain Eukaryota; kingdom Metazoa; phylum Chordata; class Chondrichthyes; order Myliobatiformes; family Myliobatidae; genus Mobula; species Mobula birostris. Next base: position 112,626,382 of record NC_092370.1, on the reverse strand, counting down.
CTTTTACTCTAGGGATCAAAAGAAGCCATGCTTTCTGTTGCATCAATCCAGCAACTTTTCACCCCAGCGTTCACTGTGGACATCCAGAAGGTTAAGAGTAATGCCAGGAAAATGACTGAGCGATGTCAGACTCTGGGAGTTCAGCTCAGGCCACATATGAAAACTCACAAGACTCTGTAAGTACCTGGCTGATGAAATAGCAAACATGAAAAATCTGGAAATTCAGGAAGCTGGTGGGGAAATAGTTCAGGGTCCTAGGCCTGGAGGAGAGAACATGTTATGGTGAAATCTGTTTTAGAACTGCATGTGGTTAAATTATTATTATTTTTATTCCACGGTATTCTGCAAAAGCTGAAACATTGGTACAGAAAAGATCTTAGAGCATTTTAAATATATGGGAAGAAGGTCAGTGGAAATCATTAATCAAAAAAATGTTTCGAACTTCTGTGACGTTACAACATCAACCTCAATTCTTTGTTGGGAAAGACTGTGCAGGGTCTGAGCCACAGGGCATTGGCAGCAGAGTAAGGTATGAGGTAAATGAGGGGGATTCTGAGGTAAGAAGCAATGGATGGAACTCTGAATGATGAGGCAAGGGGGAGGGGAGAAATGAGTCCAAGCCCAATCAGGGAGGGACACAGAGAGTCACAAAATCAAGGCAGAAGAAGTAGAGTTTAAAGCATAAAGAATATGAAGGGAGAACGGAGGAAGATCACAAAGGGAGTCAGGGTGGACAGGAGTTAGGATTAACCCGTGGATCTTCAGGAATGAATTACAGATGATTAGGCACCCGTGAAAATGTTGGTGCAAATAGAACCTTGTTTGGGACAATGCAGTTTCAGATATAGAGGCTTTATATCATTATTATTAAGGTGTCCAATCATTATTATTAAGGTGCCAAGACAATCGAGGAGAAGGATTTTTGGGATAGTTTACTCCAAACCTTGTAACACTGAGAATCAGTAGATTAAGGGATACTTGTTAGTGTGCGGGAGGGCAGAAGAAGCACAGAATCTTTCGCAGTTAAGAAATTATCAGGCTGAGAACTAGAACAGTTAACCAAAGAGGAATCTGTAAGAGGTTGACAGTGTCAACAGTTTCCAGAATAAACATACTGATAGATAATCAAGACTGTGATCTCAGATCTGCATTCCCTATTTAATATGGTAATACTGCATACCCTTGCTTATCAAATATCTAGTTACCTCCGATTGGGAAATGTTGAATATGTAAACCATGACACTGGGGGTGTGGGCTTTTCAGCCAGGGCTCACTCCAAAGTCCCAAGAAACCGGATAACTTTCGTACACAGTATTGGAGACTCAGGAGACTGCGTATGCTGAAATCTGAAGCAGTGCACAAACGGCAGAGGAATTCAGTGGGTCTTGCAGCATCTATGGATGGAAAAGGACAGTTGAGATTTTTACCCATCCTCTGGACTAGAAAGAAAGAGGGAGAACAGCCAGTATGAAAAGGTGGTGGAAAGAGGTGAAGCAAAATCTGGCAGTTGATAGGTAGATGCAGGTGCAGGGAATTACCATAAATCCGTAAGACATGGGAATAGAATTAGGCCATTCAGTCTGCCTGACATTCCATCATTTGCTTTCCCTCTCAGACCACATTATTCCACCTTCTACCTTTGACACCCTTACAAATCAAGAACCTATCAGCCTCCACCTTAAATATACCCAATGACTTAGTCTCCAGAGCCATCTGTGGCAATGAATTCCACAGATTCACTACCCTATGGCTAAAGAAATTCCTCCTCATCTCTGTTGTAAAGAGAAGTCCCTATATTCTGAGGCTGTGCCCTCTGGTCCTAGACTTTCTCACTACTGAAAACATCCTTTCCACATCTCTCTATTGAGACTTTTCAATATTTGGTAGGTTTCAATGAGATCTCCCCTCCTCGTTTTTTTAAATTCCAGTGAGTACAAGCCCACGGCCATCAAATTCTCCCCATACATGAACATCGCTGGAATCGTTCTCATGAATCTCCTCTGGATCCTCTCCAATGCCAGCACATTTTTCTTAGATATTGGGCCCAAAGCTGTTCATAACACTCCAAATGAAGTCTGACCAATGCCTTATAAAACTTCAGCCTTACTTTTATATTCCAGTCCTTTCAAAATGAAATCACAGACAAGAGAAAATCTGCAGATGCTGGAAATCCAGGCAACACCCACAAACAACTGGAGGAACTCAGCAGGCCAGGAAGCATCTATGGAAAAGAGTACAGTCAATGTTTCAGGCCTAGGCCCTTCTGCAGGACTCCTTTTCAGCTTCCCAAGCACCTTCTTGCAATAGCAACTATACTCATTTCTGCTCTCTAACAGTCTCAAATTTCTGGAATACTTATGTTGTCTTTATTTTTAGTTCGTCCAACATTTCTTTTTCCCCAATTACTACCTCTCCAGCATCACTTTCCAGCAGTCCAGTATCCACTCTTGTCTCTCTTTTACTCTTCTTTGTATGTCTGAGAAAAAATCCGGTATCTCCATTTATATTATTGACTAACTTACCTTCATATTTCATCTTTTTCTCTCTCAATTGCTTTTTTTTAGCTGCCTTCTACAGATTCTCAAAAGTTTCCCCATCCTCTAGCTTTCCACTAATTTTTGCTGTATTGTGTGCCCTCTCTTTTGCTTTTTTGCTGTCTTTGACGTCCCTTGTCAGCCTGCTCCCTTTAGAACGTTTCTTCATCTTTGGGATGCATCCATCCTGCATCTTCCGAATTGCTCTCAGAAACTCCAGCCATTGCAGCTCTACCATCATCTCTGCTAGTGTCTCCTTCCAATTAACTTTGGCCAGCTCCTCTCTCATGTCTCTGTAGTTCCCTGTAATACTGATATAGGGTACAGGGTGAATTCTATCATATTATGATCACTCATCTCCTAAGGATTCCTTTACCTTAAGCTCTCTGTTCAAATCTGGTTCATTACACAACACCCAATCCAGAATTGCCATTTCCCTAGTGGGCTTGAACACAAGCTGCTCTAAAAAGCCATCCCCTAGGCATTCTACAAATCCTCTCTCTTGGGATCCCAATCTACCTGCATATTGAAATCCACTGTAACCATTGTAACATTGCCCTTTTTACATGCCTTTTCTATCTCCCATTGTAATTTATACCCTATATTCTAGCTACTCTTTGGACATCTGTATCTAACTCCTGTAAGGGTCTTTTACCTTTGACGTTTCTTATCTCTACCCAGAAGGATCTTACATATTCTTGTGCTATATCACTTCTTTCTAAGGTTTTGATTTTACTAACAAAACCACCCCACACCATCTAACCACCAGTCTGTCCTTTCGATAATGATGTGCATCCTTGGATGTTAAGCTCCCAGCTGTGATCTTCTTTCAGCCACAACGCTGTGATGTCTACAGTGTCATATATGCCAATTTCAAATTGCGCTACAAATTCATCTATCTTGTTACATATACTGTGTGCATTTAGATTTTACACTTGCAGTCATCGTCCTGTTCAATTTTGTCTCCATGTTACCTGAGGTTAAATGCTTATCTCTTTTTAAATATTTTGTCTTTTTTTTTACCTTTGGCACTCTCTTTCCCTTTTCCAAGTTGTTGACAATGCCCCCTAATATTCAGCTTAAAGCCCTATTCATAGCCCTAGTTTTGTTATTTGCCAGGATTTTGGTCCCAGCATGCTTCAGGTTGAGCCAATCCCATCAGAACAGCTCCCTCCTTCCCCAATACTGCAGTGTCCCTCCCACAAGTTCAAACCCACTTCCCCCCACACCAATCTTTGAGCCACACATTTAGCTCTCTGATTTCACTAACTCAGTGCCAATTTGCACTTGGCTCAGTTAACAATCTGGAGTTGATTAGCAGATGCGCTTGGGGAAAGAGTGGGAATGATGTCAGAAGCTTGGAGGTGATAGGTGGAAGTGACAAAGGGCTGAAGAAGATGGAATCTGATTGGAAGGGACAGCAGAGCATGGAACGTGACTGTGGGAGGAGTGTGTGTGGCTGATGGGCGGGTGTGGAAGAGCAAGGAAATATAGGGTGATGTGGCCAGTTAGATCAGGTGGAGAGGGAGGAGAAAAAAAAAGAGAGGAAGGGACAGAGAGGGAGTGGTTAGTTTGAGAATTCATTGTTTATGCTGCCAACTTGGAGACTGCCCAGGCATAGGTGCTATTCCTCGAATCTGCATTTAGCTTTGACCTGGGAATGGTAGTGGGGGAGGGGTCTTCGCAGTCATAGTCATAGTCATACTTTATTGATCCCGAGGGAAACTGATTTTCATTACAGTTGCCCCAACCAAGAATAGAGTATAAATATAGCAATATAAAACCATAAATAATTAAATAGTAATATGTAAATTATGCCAGGAAATAAGTCCAGGACCAGCCTATTGGCTCAGGGTGTCTGACCCTCCAAGGGAGGAGTTGTAAAGTTTGATGGCCACAGGCAGGAATGACTTCCTATGACGCTCTGTGTTGCACCTCGGTGGAATGAGTCTCTGGCTGAATGTACTCCCGTGCCCAACCAGTCCATTATGTAGTGGCATGCAACTTGGACAGCATTCTCTTTTCAGACACCACTGTCAGAGAGTCCAGTTCCATCCCCACAACATCACTGGCCTTATGAATAAGTTTGTTGATTCTGTTGGTGTCTGCTACCCTCAGCCTGCTGCCCCAGCACACAACAGCAAACATGATCACACTGGCCACCACAGACTCGTAGAACATCCTCAGCATCGTCCGACAGACCTCAGTCTTCTCAGGAAATAGAGACGGCTCTGACCCTTCTTGTAGACAGCCTCAGTGTTCTTTGACCAGTCCAGTTTATTGTCAATTCGTATCCCCAGGTATTTGTAATCCTCCACCATGTCCACACTGACCCCCTGGATGGAAACAGGGGTCACCAGTGCCTCAGCCCTCCTCAGGTCCACCACCAGCTCCTTAGTCTTTTTCACATTAAGCTGCAGATAATTCTGCTCACACAGTGTGACAAAGTAGATCAGGCAGTGATCCAAGTGATCATGCAGATCAGGCAGTATCCAAGAGGAATGCCTGATAGTGGTAATGGGGAGGCTTAGCAGATTGTGCTGTGTCCATGGATGGGGAAACAAAGTTGATATTTAAGGTCAAACACTTCTTGTCAGAACTATGAAAGGCAGAAAACAAGTAAGTTGAAAATTGCAGAAGGAACGGGGGAAGGGCCTATATCTGACGCCAGAGTTACCATGGTGATAAATTGCTGATGAAGTCAACTGGTTTGTAAATTAATGAGAGTATTTAGAGGGGGAACACAAACCAAAGCTGTTACATGCAGTGCTAAAGGAAGTGTCCAATTGATTACGCAGTGCTAATAGAGAGAAAGAACCTGACTCAGTATTACATTCCAACCACTGACCCCATGTACTTGGAAAGCACTGGGTTCAAATCTCCATGGGAATCTGTCCCACTTCAGGTCTTACTGTAGAACAGTGTTCCCTCTGGCTTGGGGTGGAGATGGCTCAGGCTTCAGCGTGACCATGCCATGTGGATTTTCATCCCACTCAGATGAAAGTGCCTGCACCAAGTGAAAAATAAGCTGCAGTAAATAGTTAGAGCTGTTGTTAAAATTTGTTCCAGATATTATGAAGCAATTCTTGACAAACCTAGGTGGATGTTTTGAGTTCATTAATGGCATGGATGGAACAATATTTTAAAATTATTTCTATATAGGTTTGTAGAGGACATCAGATAATGTTTCACACAATAAGTTATCAGCAATATTGAAGTTTGCACTCTTGTAGATAACCATGTGACAAACTGTTTGATATGTATGAGAGCGGGAAGGTGATCTGATTAGTTTCAAATATCCACATGAAGCTTGTGGCTTCTGCTTTTCTAATTTCAGGGAGTGTGCAGATATAATGACTGGAGGCTCTCGACGCTGCATTGCAGTTTCTACGTTGGCTGAAGCCCGTTTCTATGCTGACAATGGCTTTGATGATATCCTATATGCCTACCCACTTCCTATTGACAAGGTGGAAACCTGTGCAGAGCTAGCAGAAAGACTGGAGATGTTCCACGTGCTGGTTGACAACCAGCTGGCAGTGCTGGAGCTCGAGAGGAGACGCCTGCGAGATGAGAAGTCATGGCTGGTGTGGTTAAAGTTGGACTGCAACAATGGAAGAGGTGAAGTGGCTTGGTGTGATGTATGGACTAGGAAAGGAAAGAAAGATGAAAGGTCTATTCATTATCAAACCATTCAATGCAGGAGACATAGTAGGGATCCACCATGTAGTGATGACTGTAAAATCTGATGATGGGTGAAGGATTAAATGTTGGCCGGGGTACAGTGGAGAATACTTGGGAGGGTCCATGGTACAAAGGGTAATGGGAAAGTTAGAGTATTGTGATACTCTGTCTTAGATCACTGGTGTTATCTTAATCTTGATGTCAGAAGAAATGTATTGAAACCCTGTATTTGAGGTTCACTACAATGACCTGTTTTTATTCTAATTGTGTCCTTCCTTATTTACAATGTTAATTTATGTTATTTTTGTGAGTGTTGTCTATCTGTGTGGCAGTGATGCTGCTGCAGGTAAGTTTTTCATTGTAGCTGTGCATGCCGTACTTGTGCATATGACAATAAACTCGACTGACTGGTGTATTGACTTATATTTGTAATTCAGCCTTATACTTCAGTGCCACTCCAGGAAAAATCCCTTAAGTCAGTAGAGGCATTAAAGTCAGATCCTGTCATTCCACTTGGATGGATGTAAAATTCTATTACCATGTAACATCTTTTGTCTTCACATGTTATCTCTTCTGTCTTCCAGCTATCTCAAACCTGAACTTTTGCTTTCTATTCACTCTTCCCATTTATTTACCCTAAAACATATTTATTTCTGTACTTCCCTAGTTCTGATGTAAGTACATCAATTTGAAATATTAACAATTCTCTCTCCATAGATGCTGAGAGTTTCCACAGTTTTCCCCTTTTGCTTTAGATTGCCAATTTCTGCCCTATTTTGAGACTGTAAGATCCCATGACATGACTGACAGAAGAGGAAGGAAGTTGCATTAATCAATTTTCCCTCAACCAGCATTTCTACAAGTATCCCACCGACATCATGTTATTTGTGGGACATAATACTGGCCGACATTTCCTTACATTCCCACAATGTTTATATTTCTAGTGGTTATGAAAAACTGAGATTTTCTGTATGTACATGCAAGTTCTTTATTTTGTTAAAACATTGTGCTTTGATGGGACAATTAGTTACTAGATGAATTCATTTTGATAGGAACACTATGGTGTGTATAAACCTAAGGCGGCATGGTGGTAACTCTTTACAGTGCCAGTGGTTGGGGTTCAATTCATGCCACTGTCTCTAGGGAATTTATACATTCTCTCCCTGACTGTGTGAGTTTCTGCCAGATGCTTTAGTTTCCTCCCACATTTCAAAGAAATGTGGGTTAGTAAGTAGATTGTTCATTCTCCCCATGACCATGTAGGTTTCTTTCAAGTACTCCTGTCTAGTCTCCTCCCATATTTCCAACCATACATGTTAACAAGGGTCATTAAGTTGTAGGCATGCTGCATTGGGGTTAAGAGCATGGTGACAATCATGGCTGCCCCCAGCACATCCTCGGACTGTGTTGGTTGTTGATGCAAAACGATGCATTTCACTGTGTGTTTTAATGTTTCAATATACATGTGACAAATAAAGGTAATCTTTAATCTTTATGAACAATGAGCAGAAGTAGGCTAAGTTTGGTCCATCACTCAGAAATGGGAGCAGGCATAGGCCATTTGCACCTTTGAACCTGCTGCACTTTTCTGCAGGATCATTGCAGATGGACATCGTTTTCCCTGCGCTACCCTTTGAAGTTGTGGCCCCTGTCTTTGATTCCTTATTCAGGGAAGCACCTTCCCTGCATCCACTTAATGCATCGTGGAAGCATTTTGAAAGTTTCTATGAGATTCCTCATTCTTCAAAACAGGAGAATACTGTTTCAGTCTGCTCAATCATTCCTCATATGGCAAAACTTTATTGCATTTCACTATGCCCAATACATCCTTTTTAAAGTAAGGAGACCAAAACCATAGACAATACCCATAGTGGGGTCTCACTGGAGCCCTATATAATTGCATGTAGACACCTTCATCCCTGCACTCAAATCCTCCCGTTATTAAGACCAACTTGTGATTTATCTTCCTGACTGTTTGGTGCACCTGCATGTTACCTTTCAGTGAATTACACACACCAAAGTCCTTTAGGACAGAATTTACCAACTAGACAAAGTTTACTCTGTTTTTTTTTCACCCGCTCCCTTAATTTGTCTGTATTCCCTTGAAGATTTCCCTTTTCATCATCCCACTTACTTTTGGTAAAATGACATTTGGTCCCCTTAGCCAAATTTTGACAAAGAAAGTGAACAGCTGATTGTTTTGGTATCCCACTAGTCATAATCTGCAACCTGGAAAAAGATCTGTTTATTCCCAATCTTTGCTTTCTATCCATCAACAAATTCTGAATCCAGGCTAGTGTATGCCATATGATCAAATCTTGTCCAACCACCTGTGTGAAGCCTTACTGAAACCCAAATGTAAAAACAAATACTCCATATCAACTGGATATAGAGTATTTTCTGTTCCCCTTTCTCTATTCCACTGATCTCAAAGAACTCCAAATCGATCTGGCAAACTTAATTTTCCTTTTATAGTTCCATGCCGGCTGTGTTCAGTCCTTTTGCAGGTATTCTGTTACAATATTCTTTATAGATTTCCTTACTCTGATGTTAGGCTAACAGCTCTCTTTTCTCATTTTCTGCCTTTTTAAATAGTGGAGTCACACTTTGCTCTCTTCAAATCCGGAACCTATGGAATTTCAAGTGACCAGAGTGTTCACTATTCAATAGCCACTTTTTCCAGAAGTGGGTATCAAGGTAGTGGAGTGTTTATTGCAACGCTATTGCAGCTCAGGGCATTGTAGTTTGGAGTTCAGTTCCCCCCCCCCCACCTCTGTCAGGAGTCTCCGTACATTCTCCCGCTGGAATACGTGGGTTTTCTCCAGGCCCCCTGGTTTCCTCCCACAGTCTAAAGATGAAGTGGGTGGGTTAATTGGTCATTGTAAATCGACCCGTGATTAGGTTAAGGTTAAATCGATGTCAATAGACAATAGGTGCAGGAGTAGGCCATTCGGCCCTTGGTGCCAGCACCGCCATTCACTGTGATCATGGCTGATCATCCACAATCAGTACCCTGTTTCTGCCTTCTCCCCATATCCCTTGACTCCGCTATCTTTAAGAGCTCTATGTAACTCTTTCTTGAAAGAATCCAGAGAATTAGCCTCCACTGCCTTCTGAGACAGAGTATTCCACAGATCCACAACCCTCTGTGTGAAAAAGTTTTTCCTCAACTCCGTTCTAAATGGTCTACCCCTTATTCTTAAACTGCGGCCTCTGGTTCTGGACTCCCCCAACATCAGGAACATGTTTCCTGCCTCCAGCATGTCCAATCCCTTAATAATCTTATATGTTTCAATCAGATCCCCTCTCATCCTTCTAAATTCCAGTGTATACAAGCCCAGTCGCTCCAATCTTTCAACATATGACAGTCCTGCCATCCCTGGAATTAACCCAATGAGCCTTCCCTGCACTCCCTCAATAGCTAGAATGTCCTTCCTCAAATTTGGAGACCAAGACTGCACACAATACTCCAGGGGGGTCTCACCAGGGCCTTGTACAACTACAGAAGGACCTCTTTGCTCCTATACTCAACTCCCCTTGTTATGAAGGCCAACATGCCATTAGCTTTCTTCACTGCCTGCTGTACCTGTATGCTTACTTTCAGTGACTGATGAACAAGGCCACCTAGATCTCGTTGTACTTCCCCTTTTTCTAACCTGACACCATTCAGATAGTAATCTGCCTTCTGGTTCTTGCCACCAAAGTGGATAACCTCACATTTATCCACATTAAACTGCATCTGCCATGCATCTGCCCACTCACCTAACCTGTCCAAGTCACCCTGCATTCTCATAACATCCTCCTCACATTTCACCCTGTCACCGAGCTTTGTGTCATCTGCAAACTTGCTAATGTTACTTTTAATCCCTTCATCCAAATCATTAATGTATATTGTGAATAGCTGCGGTCCCAGAACGGAGCCTTGCGGTATCCCACTAGTTACTGCCTGCCATTCTGAAAAGGACCCGTTAATCCCTACTCTTTGTTTCCTGTCTGCCAGCCAATTTTCAATCCATGTCAGTACCCTACCCCTAATACCATGTGCTCTAATTTTGCCCACTAACCTCCTATGTGGGACCTTATCAAAGGCTTTCTGAAAGTCCAGGTACACTACATCCACTGGCTTTCCCATGTCCATTTTCATAGTTACATCCTCAAAAAATTCCAGAAGATTAGTCAAGCATGATTTCCCTTTCGTAAATCTATGCTGACTCAGACCTATCCTGCTACTGCTATCCAAATATGCGGCTAATTTATCTTTTATAATTGATTCCAGCATCTTCCCCACCACTGATATCTGACTAACTGGTCTACAATTGCCTGTTTTCTCTCTCCCTCCTTTCTTAAAAAGTGGGATAACATTAGCTACCCTCCAATCAGCAGGAACTGATCCTGAATCTATAAAACGTTGGAAAATAGTTACCAATGCGTCCACGATTTCTAGAGCCACCTCCTTAAGTACCCTGGGATGCAGACCATCAGGCCCTGGGGATTTATCAGCCTTCAGTCCCATCAGTTTACCCAACACCATTTTCTGCCTACTGCGAATTTCCTTCAGTTCTTCTGTTACCCTAGCTCCTCTGGCTCACTATTACATCTGGAAGATTGTTTGTGTCTTCCCTAGTGAAGACAGATCCAAAGTATCTGTTCAGCTTGTCTGCTATTTCCTTGTTCCCCATAATAATTACACCCGTTTCTGTCTTCAAGTGCCCAACTTTGGTCTTAACTAATTTTTTCCTCTTCACATACCTAAAGAAGCTTTTACTATCCTCCTTTATATTCTTGGCTAGCTTACCTTTGTACCTCATCTTCCCCCCCCCCCCCCGTATTGCCTTTTTAGTTATCTTCTGTTGCTCCTGAAAAGTCTCCCAATCCTTTGGCTTCCCGCTCATCCTTGCTATGTTATACTTCCTCTCTTTTATTTTTATACTGTCCTTGACTTCACTTATGATATCATCCACGGTCGCCCCTTACTCCCCTTAGAATCTTTCTTCCTCTTTGGAATGAGCTGATCCTGCACCTTCTGTATTATTCCCAGAAATACCTGCCATTGTTGTTCCACTGTCATCCCTGCTAGGGCATCTTTCCAGTCAACTTTGGCCAGCTCTTCCCTCATGGGTCCATAGTCCCCTTTGTTCAACTGTAATACTGACACTTCTGATTTTCCCTTCTCCCCCTCAAATTGTAGATTAAAACTTACCATATTATGGTCACTACCTCCTAATGGCTCCTTTACTTCGAGTTCCATTATCAAATCTGGCTCATTACACAACACTAAATCCAGAATTGCCTTCTCCCTGGTAGGCTCTAATACAAGTTGTTCTAAGAATCCATCCCTGAGGCATTCCACAAACTCCCTTTCTTGGGGTCTTGTACCAGCCTGATTTTCCCAGTCTACCTGCATGTTGAAATCCCCCATAACAACTGTAGCGTTACCTTTGCGACATGCCAATTTTAACTCTTGATTTAACTTGCACCCTATATCCAGGCTACTGTTTGGGGGCCTGTAGATAATTCCCATTAGTGTATTTTTGCCCTTACGGTTTCTCAGTTCTATCCATACTGACGCTACATCTCCTGATTCTATGTCCCCCCTCGCAAGTGACTGAATTTCATTCCTCACCATCAGAGCCACCCCACCCCCTCTGCCAACCTGTTGTCCTTTCGATGGGATAATATTCATTTCCCAGCCCTGGTCCTCTTGCAGCCATGTCTCTGTTATTCCCACAACATCGTACTTGCCAATTTCCAACTGAGCCTCAAGCTCATCTACTTTATTTCTTTATTTATTCCACTTTATATCGTTGTGGGTTGCTGGGCTGGAAGGGTCTATTATGTCTCTAAGTAAATAAATACAAAATCTGGATTGTATAACATCAAGCCTTTGGAATTTGTCACCTTTCAGTCTCATCAGTCCCTTGTATGTTTCTTTAATCAATATTAGGTCCCTCCTGCTTGTTTGATCCCTGGTTCTCTGGCAGGTTTTGTTTTGTGAAGGGAGCCACTAAAGTATGGGTTTAATTTCTCTGCCACTTGCTTCTTCCTCGTTACAAATTCTTCTGCCACTGTCTGGCAGGGACTGACATTTGTCTGAAATCCTGTAGAAGCTCTTACAGTCCATTTTCCTGTTTCCTGCCAGCTTGCTGTCACTGTATCTTTCCATTTGTTGCCAATTCTGTGGTCGTTGTAAAACCCTTCCTGTCCTCAGGCTTGCACACTGCTGTTTCTAGCCTCTGCAGTCTATCAAGTGAATCTCCTTGGCTAAAGAGTTCCACGATTATGATCCAGTGCTGATGACAGAATGGCTAATACGTTTCTGAGACAGGATGTTTTTCCTGTCTTGCGATCAATGGCCTTCCATTGCATCTGCTTTCCTTATCCCTTTGCAGGTAGAAGCTGCGGATTTGGGAGACTCTGGCAAGGAAATCTTAAGAATTTGCTACAATATATCATGCAGATGAACGCACTGCAGCCAGACTGAGCTGGTGCTGAGGGGAATGAGTTTTTGGTGCTGGATAGGGTGGCATTCGGGTGTGTTGCTTTATCTTAAACAATGTCGAGGTCCTCGAAGGTATTGGAGCAGCACTTTTTCAACCAGTTTGCAAGTACTCCGTCACTTTTGTGACTTGTGCTTTGTAGATGGTACAAAGCCTTTGGGGAGCTGGGAGGATAATCATTCACTCGAAAATATTCTAGCTCCTGGCCTGCTACAAGTTTTTCTGGGGTGGTCCAGTTACTTTTCTGATTGCAGTGATCTAGGATGCTGATGCCATTAGTTATCAGCTGGAGCTGAATAACAATTTCTGGCTGGAAATTTTCATTGTTGTACACTTGTAGCATTTCTTGCCATTTCTTAGCCAAGTCTATATGATGCTTCGGCTTTCTGTCACGCAGAAATTAATTATGAGTTCATATTCAGATTCAGCACATTACCTTTTATTAGATAAGCACAGCAGTCAATTTGTCTGTAGCAAAATTCCCACAGACCACAGTAAGAAAGATGATGAAGTTTGTTTGTTTCCGGTAATGTAGGTCAAAGGAGAAATATTAGTTAGAGAACATTTTTTTTTCAATTATTCTATTAAACTCACTTTCTTACTCTGAGAGCATGATACTCACTTAGTGGCGACTTTATTAGGTACACATGTAAACCCGCTCGTTAACGCAAATATCTAATCAGCTAATCATGTGGCAGCAACTCAACGCGTAAAAGCATGCAGATATGGTCAAGAGGTTCTGTTGTTGTTCAGGCCAAACATCAGAACGGGGAAGAAATGTGACCTAAGTGACTTTGACCATGGAATAATTGTCAGATGGGGTGGTTTGAGTATTTCAGAATCTGTTGATCTCCTGGGATTTTCATGCCCAACAGTCTCTTGAGTTCACAGAGAATGGTGTGAAAAACAAAAAAAAATCCAGTGAGCGGCAGTTCTGTAGGTGAAAATGCCTTGTTAATGAGAGAGGCCAGACTGGCTCAAGCTGAAAAAGTAACTCAAATAACCACAACAGTGGTGTGTGCAGAGAACATCTCTGAAAGCACAACACACCGAACTTTGAAGTGGATGGGCTACAGCAGCAGAAGACCATAAACGTAGACTCAATGGTCACTTTATTAGGTATAGGAGGTACCTAACAAAGCAGCCATGAAAAATTGCTACCATGAAATTTTACTTCAGATTTGCAGCGGCTGCATTTTTAAAAAATGTAATTGTCTTTCTATTGAATTTTGTTTGTAACTTGCAAATTTTTCAATGGAAAAGGGAGATTGAGAGCTGCTTTAACTGCACTTTTCATTGGAGTGAAGAAGATGAGGAAGGTCAAAAGGTGGCAAGTCTTTGGTATGACTCATCCCCTGGCACCCAGGGTTCAAGGCAGGAACTTGATGGGATATGTTAATAAGGTTGCCTATAGCTTCAGCAACAGTTAAAAAATCCCCGAACCATCCAGGGCGAGCGAGGTAGAATATTTCAACGACCTTTACCTTTCACTGTATTATTCATTCACTTCAGCATTGATACATTGTGCCGATGGTGCATGTGTGCTTGGCTGAGCTCCCTGCTTCTGTCTGGATCGTTACTAGGTCTGCGAGGGAGTGAAAGAGGGGAAGAGATCCTCTGCAGTGAATATAGCAAGTTAGGAGAGAACCTATACAGTAGGACTTCCAGGGCAGCAATTTCTGGATTATTCCTCGTGCCACGTCCTGGTGAGTGAGTAGGGGGCCGGCGTCGGGCACGATGACGGACTCTCCACTTCTCCCTCTCCCTCATCAGTGTGTTCAGTTCATCTACATTAGCCGCGCCACTGTCTTCTAGGAACGTGTTGGCCATAGTCTTGGGAGGGCGCCCAGGGTTCATCCTCCCGTGCTTGGGCTCCCATATGATGACTAGGCTGGCAGGTAGCTCGGGGTGGCGTAGACAGTGCCCCACTAGTTGCAGTCTCCTCGCCTTGATTTTAGTGGTGAGCATTGGTAGGTCTGGAAATGAGGTGACCTATTTATATTTTATTTATTTAGCAATATACCGCGGAGTTGGCCCATGACGTCCCAGCAACCCTGATTAAACCTAACCTAATCTCAGGATAATTTACAATGACCTATTAGTCTACCTGCTATGTCTTTGGACTGTGGGAGGAAATCGAAGCTGCCTCGAGCTGTAATGGCGTCATGCTAGCCGCTACGCTACTGTGGCAACGTGTACGAAAGGGATGGGCTGCACCCAATGGAGGTGGACAAATATCCTGTTTGGGAAATTTGCCAGTGCTAGTCAGGAGCTTTTAAATCAGAGTTGTGGGGGTTGGGGGGGGCCTGTCCAATAGAGTGGCTGATGAGGGCCGAATTTAGCCATCAGCACAAACAGGATCACAATAAAGGAAGAGTAAAGACCCTTTGTTTGAACTGCATTTAGTACAATGCAGGAGGCTTGACAGTCAAGGATTTTGAGCTCTGCATGGACAGCTCCGAGGACAGAAATATTAGAGCTGTAACAGAAACCTGGCTGAGGAAGGGTGAGGCAGCCAGCTCAGTGTTCCAGTGTACAGATGTGACAGCCATGATAAAGGTGTAGGTAGGAAAAGGAGAATGAAAGAAGGCATAGCAGCCCTTAGGAAAGATATTCATGGGGGATCATATGTGTAGAAGTTAGAAACAAGAAGGGGATGGTCACTCTGATCTATTATAGCCCTCCCACCCCAGTATTCAGTGGGAGTCGGAGGAGCAGATATGAAGAGAGTGCTGCTAGTTAGGAAGTTATATTACAACAGGTGTTCACAAACGTGGACCCCTACCATTAACCAAGGGGTCCACGGACCCCAGATTTGGAACCCATGCATTACAGTTATATAAGACATTGGCGAGGCCGCACATGGACTTTTGTGTGCAGTTTAGGTTGTCTTGTTATAGGAAAGACATTATCACAGTAGAAAGAGTGCAGAAAAGATTAACCAGGATGTTGCCTGGACTAGGGGGCCTGAGTTACAAGGAGGGGTTGTGTAGAGCAGGAGTGTATTCCCTGGAAAGCAGGGGAAGGGGAAAAGGGGGTGACGTGATATATGAAATCACAAGGGGCATAGACAGGGTGAACGTATTTAACCTTTTTGTGGAAAATGGGTGCTAAAAGCAAGAGGACATAGCTTTAAATTCAGAAGTGAGAGATTCAAAGGGACATTAGGGCAGCTTCCTCATGTTAAAGGGTGATGGTTATTTGAGCTGCCCGAAATAGCAATATTTAAAAGCCATTTAGATAAGTACATGGATAGGAGATGTTTAGAGGTCTATGGGCCAAACGCAGACAGATGGACCAGCTTGTAGGGCAATACAGTCAGCTTGGATGAGTTGAGCAGAAAGGCACGTTTACATGCTGTAAAACTCGGTGACTCTATGTCTCTTTAGCAAGATTGAAAATGGCCATCTATGGCAGGTGCTGTATTTCTCTTGCTGCCATGTTGGGGAACATCAGCCAGAAATCCATGACTTTATTACTCATAGCTGGAAAGTGGGGGATACATCAGGAGACCATAATGATGCTGCAATTGTGATGATCTTCAAGAGATGGACAAATCTAAAATGGGGCTTCCTTGCTGCCTGCTGTGGGCAGGGCTGGATTAACCTAGTATCAAAAGTAGGATATGCTACAGGCCCTGCATTTTCGAGGACCTCGCCCGCACTAAATGCTTGTAAACTGCAGTCTGATGAAATCAGCATCTCACCGTATTCTCACGTCTGTTAGAGTGAGTTTTGGGTAGACGATTCATTTACACTTAAATAAATGACTTCAGCCATCAGTCTTCTGTTCTTTGACAAAGTACTGTGGATTGAGTGCATAACAATGCATTTCCTAAAAGCTGTGAACCCAGTTTCATTTGTAACAATGCATCTCTGGTGCCTCTGAGACAGGAATGCTAAGTTTACAGGTAGTTGCGAAGACACCATATCTATGCTTTTTTGAATATGTATTGTCCTCTGTGTTAGCATGTAACATAACAAATAATGCATCATGGACCTTAACTTGCATTCCTAAAGGCCATGAATGCCAGTTTAGGCATACTGGCACGGGTAGAATGAATTTAATCAAAAGATATGAAAACTTCAAAGAATTGTCTATACTTGTAACTATGAACTGTCCTTTGTGTTTAGCAAATAAATATTGAGCCTCAAGCACAAGGCGGTTAGACCTGTTCTGCCAGGGGTCTCTGCCTGCTGTAACCTTGTTTTGTCAAATAAAGAAACTACCTTGTACCTCCGGTTAACACAATGCCCTGTGATTTCATCCACGCCACAACAACAACGATCTGACAACGCTGTTGTTTTCATGTTGGGGGAGCTGCATGCTGCATGGTACAGTATGTGTGTGCAGGCGTGTGTTGGCTCCTTGCTGTGTCGTGGTATAAATGCTCATGCAAACCAAGGAAGGGGACATAAATCATACCTATCTAAAACAACATGTGAGGAATTCATCAATCTGATTGGATCCAGCATAGTGGATCACATTATCAGTGAAGTGAAGAAATACAAGTATTGTTCTGTTTCATTGGATTCTACTCCAGATATATCTAATGTGGACCAGCTGATTTTGACTGTGTGCTATATTTTGCCGTCTGAACCAGTTGAAAGATTTGTGATGTTTTAGGATATGGAAGGTCATAGTGCTGAATAGCTCACTCAAAGTTTACTTGACTTTTTAAAGGAAAATGACATTGATATAAAAGACTGCCATGGTCAAAGTTATGACAATGCCAGCAACACGAGTGGCAAGTATAGTGGCTTATAAACACGAATTAAAGAGCTGAATGAGTTTGCAGATTACATTCCATTACACTAAATTTGGTTGGAGAATGTGCTGCTTAATGTTGTCAAGAAGCATTAATTTTCTTTCAATTTGTAGAAAGCCTGTACACATTTTTTTCTGCTTCTACTTATCGGTGGGATCTCCTTTCTGCTGCATTATCTGATGGTGGTGCTCATTTGCCCATTGTGAAAAGAACGCCAGTTACCAGGTGGTCAGCTTGTGCAGATGCAACTAAAGCACTTTTACACAGGTTTTCTGCAATAAAACAAGTCTTGGATGACATTTCAAATAACAATGATCAGAAGGCAGAGTGTTGACAACAGGCTCGTGGACTACTTTCAACCATGATGAAGTTAGAAACAGGAATAATGGTCATATTGTGAGATCAAGCATTACAGTCTTTTCAAATGATCAGTGCTTCTTTGCAACCTTCTGGCCAAGACTTGAACACAGCTTGTGCACTCTATGAACCCTTGTATGGATATATTCAAGCTACTTTTTCAGACATTGAGCAAAAAGCCAAGGATCTGACTAAGTGTGAAGATTATCAACAGCAAACTCGAAGAAAACACAAGCAAAATTGCACGTATGATGATTTCAGTGATTCCAGCACTCTTGATCCACTTGTTGAATCTCAGACACCTTCTCAGAAGTTTGAAAGCCGAACACTTCTTGCCACTATTGACAGCTTGCTTTCTGCCCTGTAAAAAGGCAGAAAGCTTATCTAAAGGTGAATGGTGTTTTTGGATTCCTTCATCCGTTACAGTCGTTTACACCTGAAGAGATCGTAAAGAGGTCATCAAATCTTGGTAAATCATATCCGGAAGATTTGGAAGAAAGTCTTAATGAAGAATTTGTGCAGTTTACTGAACTGTTGAAAACTGATCTTGCTTCTCATATTGGCGCCAAACAAGACCTTGTAGAGTTACAGTTGTACCGTTTGATAACTATAAATTCTTTGCAGTCATGTTTTCCAAATGTAGAAAATGCCTTGTGCATCTATTTGTCACTCATGGTTACCAACTGCAGTGGAGAACACTCATTTTCAAAACTGAAAAGGATTAAAAATGAACCAAGGAGCACCATGGGTCAAAACAGATTGAACAATCTCACTCTAATGAGCATTGAACATGAACTTCTGCATGTAATAGACATTTCCAGTATCATCAACAAATTTGCTCATGCTAAATCTAGAAAATCTAACTTTTAAATTGTAGTTTTGTTACATTTGAAATTGATACCTACATGTAAGTAATACTATTACTGAAATGTCAGACATCTGTCATATTATCTGGCTGTATAGCAAATGAAAAAATTGAATTACTTTACTATGCAAGTAAAAAATTTATGTTTTAATACTTATGTGCATTTTAAAAACTTAGGGCCCCTTTATAACATATGCTACAGGCCCCTCACTAGTTTAATCCGGCCCTGGCTGTGGGGGAGCCCTCCTCATCCACCTCTGTCCTGTGGCTCAAGGCACAAGCAGCCATGATCTTCACTGTGAAATAATGTCACCGGATCTTTACCACCGTACGGCCACCAGGTGGCACTACAGTCTGTGGTTTGAATATCATTCGGCATTAAATAAGACTTCCACACCACTGAATACATATTCAGATTTCCACCTCACGGGTTCACAGAAAGTTTGCAATGCAGGAGGCCATTTCTCCCATTGTGTTTCTCCTATCACACGAGGAGCTACCCAGCTTAATCCCATTTTCCAGCTTTTGACCTATAATTCTGCAACTTTTCATGTATACATTATGCTTACTATTGTTTACACTTTTCCATAGGTGCTGCCTGGCCTACTGAGTTTTCCAGCGTTTTGAGTGTATTATTTTGATTTCCAGCATCTGCAGATTTTCTTTTGTTTGTGATGTATACATCCTGACATGTTTCAAATTTGGTGAGGGTTTCTATATTTCCTGCCTTTCACGCAAGGAGTTCCAGACCTGCACCACCCTCCAGGTAAAATAATTTTACTTCTTCTTCCCTCCAATCTTTTTACTAATTAGTTTAAATTTATTCATCCTAGTTTCTCAATCCTCTGCCAAGGGAAACAAGAGTCCTTCTTATTTAATCTATCTTTACCTTTTAAGGCATCACAATTTAGTCTTGCCATAGCCTCATCTGTTTCAAAAAAAAGATTGCCATTCTATCCATAAGACCATAAAAGACAGGAGCAGAACCAAGCCATTTGGCCCATTGAGTCTGCTCTGCCATTCCATCATGGCTGATTTATTTTTCCCTCAACGTCATTTTCCTGTCTTTGACACGCTTAGTAATCAAGAGCCTCTTTAAATATACCCAATGACTTGGCCTCCACAGCTATCTGATAATTAATTCCACCCACAGATTTACAGAAATTCCTACTCATCTCCTACCCAGTGAGATTCCTCTTCATCCTCTGAACTCCATTGAGTATTGGCCCTGAAATGCTCCTCATACGTTAACCCTTTCATCCTTGGAATCTTCCTCGGGAATCTCCAATGAAGCACGTCTTTCCTTAGATATGGGGCCCAAAACTGCTCACAACATAAAATCTCAGCACCATATCCTTGTTTTTATATTTGAGCCTTCTTGAAATGTATGATTACATTGCATTTGCCTGTCTTATTACTAACTCAGCTTGCAAGTTAACCTTTAGGGAATCCTGCACCAGGACTCCAAAAACTTTTCACCTCCAAATTCTGAATTCTCTCCCCATTTGGAAAACAAGTCTGCACCTTTATTCCTTCTACCAGAGTGCGTGGCCGTACACTTCCCTACGCTGTATTCCATCTGCCACTTTGCCAATTTTTCTAACCAGTCCAAGTCGTTCTGCCGACTCCCTGCTTCTTCAGCCCTATTTGCCCCTCCACCTACTTTGATCGTCTGCAAACTTGGCCACAAAGCTGTCAATCCATCATCCAGATCACTAATACACGATGAGGAAACTTGATCCAGCACTGAGGTTCGTCTCCTTACAGGCCAACACTGACCCGTGGGAACACCACTGGTTACCGGCAACCATCTAGAAAAGACCCTTTTGTTCTCACTCTTCGCTTTCTGCCAGTCAGCCAACCTTTCCTGCAATACCATGAACTCCTATCTTATTTGCCTCATGTGTGGCAACTTGTCAAAGGCCTTCTGAAAATCCAATTAAACAACATCCACTGACACTCCTTTGTCTATCCTGCCTGTTAAGAAAACACCCCTGACCTCTGCCTATTTCATCAAGTACCCCGAAACATCCTTAATAAAAATTGTTGCTGAAATCTTAATAAACAAGTACTAAAGTCCAGCTAGCTAGCTTATAATTTCCTGTCTCTTGCCTCCTTTCCTTCTTAAAAAGTAGAGTCACTTTTGTGATATTCAACACCACTGGAACCATAGCAACACACACAAAATGCTGGAGGAACTCGGCAGGTCAGGCAACATCGATGGAAGTGAACAAGCAGTTGATGTTTTGGGTTGAGACACTTCCTTAGGACGGGAAAGGAAGGGCAAAAACACCAGAATAAAAGGGTGGGGGGAGGGGAAGAAACCAGGTGGGTGGGAAAGGTTAGAGATTAGAAAGGCTGGAGATGAAGGAATCTGATAGAAGAGGAAAGTGGAGAAAGGGATGGAGGAGGGGCACTAGGGAAATGTGATAGGCAGGTGGAAGAGTTAAGGGGCCAGAGTCAGGAATAGAAGAAGAGGGGAGGGCAAGGGAAAAATTATTTTACCAGAAGGGGAAATCGATATTCATGCCATCCGGTCAGAGGCTGCTCAGACGGAATATGAGGTGTTGAACCTCTGGAACCGTTCCTGACTCTAGTGATTCATGAAAGAGCATTACTCATGCTTTACAATGGATTTAGTGATGTTCTCTCTAAGTTCTTTACAGCTATGCAGACCAACCATTGCCCTGAGCAGCTTGAAAGCCGTGTGGCACTGTAATAAAACATTATAGAAAAGAAAGTTCCAGCTGCACAGCAACAAAGGCAATGTGTGTAGGAACATTTCTGTTACTGTACTGTGTGGCTGCACACCCATGCAGCTTATAGGGAACAGTGCACTTCAGCTACCTTTTTCAGCATCCTAGCCTGTCGTCCATTTTACTTCATAACTAAATCCGTTTAAGGTGGCACTACTGAAGAACAGTGACAACTCATGGGCAGTTCCCAAAGCAGGAAATACAACTAAATACTTTATTAATAACACTTTTTCTGTATGAAATTATAGTAGATGATCACTGCAAACAATGAAGAGGAGAGCAAAGGTGAGGCTGACTAGAGGGTCAAGGCATGTGGTTTGGAGGAGAAGTGGTTGGAGTGAGGTTGAGACATGGTCGAGGTGAAAAAGCAGAGAAGAGTTGGAGCGGAGGAGTTTCAGATCTTGTCCACCTTAACTGAGAGTGAGGTTTGATTGATCTAGCGCCAGACCGATCTGGAAAGGTCGGGTGCGGGCTGCAACATGGTGGCAGGGTCCAGGCCCAGAGCATATCGATGCGACAGGGCCTGGGTCTTAGATCGAGGAAGGATCCAATGTATGTGCGATTTAAATGCTGGGCCAGATGGATTGGATTGAAAAGGCAGGGTGTTGGGCCTGGAGGCGAGGCTCAGGTTGGTTCCGCTTGCTGCTCTGCAATATTTGCTCGGCTCTTTGTGACACCGAGACTGAGGCGGTGGCCTCCGGGCCTCGTGTCTGCAAGCTCCAGGATGTTTGGCTCCACTGTGTGATGAACTAAGGCTGAGGCTGCTCCGGGCCTCATGTCTACCAACTCACCTTCATCCTTAATGCTGTAGCTTGCTCTTATTGCTTGTATGATTTGTATTTTCGTTTCTTTTTGGTTGTTTGATGGTCTATTTTTAAGTGGGTTATTTTGGGTGTCTTGTTTTGTTGCTGTCTGGAAGGAGACGAATCTCAAGGTTGTATGATGTACACGTACTTTGATAATAAATATACCTTGAACTTTGAAGTCCTCCTGTACTGCCCATTATCTGATAAATCTCTCCCGCACCCTCTCCAGTATAGAAAACAGCCACAGGAGAGGTAAAACAATATGCCTTCTAAAATGGCTCAGGCCTTTACAGTGCCCAGCTGTTAAGTAATTTTAATCCTGTTATTTTATTGATATCTGCACTTATGTTAACATCAGTAATACTGTATATTTACAAAGTCACATGACAATAGCCTACTCCACATTCTATTCCTTATGTTCTTAATGTTTTTTTCCTACCCAGCTGGAGTGCAGCCTGAGGACTCAAAGGCGTTGTTACTGGCGAAATCTATAGCAGACAGTGAGGGGATGGAGCTGGCTGGTGTGTACGCACATTGTGGGAATTCTTATGAAGCGACTGGAGTTGAGGAGATCCAGGCTGTGGCACAGGAAACCACAAGCGCCACTCTGAAGTTTGTGGAAAAGTATGAGTATTTGCTTTATATAATAATTTGCCTTGCGTTCTGGTGATTTTGGAGGAAGAAAAGCAAAAGAGAATGCATCCATTTATCCAAGAGGTTATCAATAGCTAATTGGCTGCATTCTCTCCTCCTATTCAAACGATTGTGGGTTTAATATTACTGCAGAGACAAGCATGATATTTAGGCTGATAGACTCATGATATAATGAGGGAATGCTGAATTGTTGTATGAAATGGTAGGCTCCTCCCTGAACTAACATGATCCTTTGACACCATTTTGAAGAAGATAGGGAGTATTAACCTGGGGTGCTGGTGAATATTGATCTATCAATAAACTACAACAATAATAAATTAATTTCCCCATCATCACATTGCACAAAAGAAATACTATATTTGCTACTTTCTAGCGGTAACTGCATTTCAGAAGTACATCATTGGACGAAAAGTGTTTTGGGGCATTGTGGAGTTTGAAAGAATCCCTATCAATGTCACACACAAAGGATCAGGTTCAGAGCCAGTTAAAGGCCTTGTGCCATGATTTTCGTCTTGATGTGCTGATAAAAGACTCTATCTACCATTGTGACAAAAGTCGTTTCCAAATCTCCAAGGAAGGATATTAAGTTTGAGTAGGACAAACTATAAAATCAGAAATATGCAAAATTAGGACAGATTTTCAAGGATCTTGGTTATAGATCTCCTCTTGGTTCTTCAGATGGTCTTGCATTGACAGCTTTTTCTACAGTACTCCTTTTAGAACTGTGGGAATTAGGGCCATCACGTGGCACTGGCAGATTTTTAACTCCTCGTTTAAGTGGTCATTCTTTAGTGTGGAAATCTAGACAGTGGATGCCTGGAGGGCTATTTGGCACCATAAATAATAACAACTTGAATTCTTGTTTTGTTCTTGTTCAATGTCCACAAACACAGATTTTTGAACTTTGCTATTAGGATAAGAGTTGAAATTGAAGGTAAGGGATATAAAGAGCTAGAGGCTTTTCTTCTGTGGGAACTCTTTAGATGCAATTTAGTTAACGTCTCCCTTCACTGACCCAGCCTGAAGGTTAGAGCTCCAGCTTTGTGCCATGGAGACATTTGAGAGATTTTAAGAAAAGCTTCTGGTAATAACACATCCTTTGAACTCAACCCTATCAAACAGTAGGGAAGTAGGGGAGTGGAAAGGTTATTAAGGGATGATGAAGACGAGTAAAAAAGGCTTGTAGCAACCCTGGTAGATAATGGCTGCTTCCATAACATGAATTGTCAAGTGTTTAACAGCTTTTTGTGACACTTTCCTTTTGCCCCTTCTCCCACCCCTGCCTTCAGGGCTCTGACATGTAATCTTTTTTATAATTGCTTGCAGATACTAGAACCTTTAATTATTCTGCTTTTGATGTTGAAAATTCAGTTACTACAGGCTTCAAGCAGGAGGCACAGTCATGACTCAACACTGCTATGAGCTGTCATTGTTTGAAATTTTATTAACTCTGTATTGGCAGCAGAAGATTCGGGGAAATCAGAAAATATGCCTTTGTAAAGAACACCTTAACAAAGAGCACAGGCCAGCAAGACTATTTTAGATCATTTTAAATCACAAGATCATGAAATAATTTTGCTTGTGAGGGGACATAATTCAGTTTCACAGAGAAATTCTTCTCGTTCCCATTCCCATTGGATTATGTCCCTTAGATGGATTCTTGCCTCCAGTACGTTTGGACAACCCAATCTTATCTCTGTTATTCTACATAAAGAAGAATTTCTTACTGCTTATCCTAAAAATGCATTTAATGAATATGCAGTTGTTTCCAGCATTGATATACATTCACCGTTTTCTACATACACGTTTTCCATTCACTTAATTTCCTGTATTTCTCATTTTCAAATGAACTCCCTGACATTTTGTTTCCAGAACATTAATCATAAATTTTTTCCAGGGCCACGGATAAAACATACATGATTCCAAGTATTGCCTCAAAACCTTCTAAAACTTGCTAACATGTGAAATAAACAACATTTAGCATACTTCATTACTTCAATCATACAAAAGCCTGAACAAGACATTGTTGACTCATTCATCAAAGCACGCAAGAGGATAAGCCTTATGCTCAATACCTGCGCAATCAAGGTGACAAACCAACCTTCCTCTGTTGTACCATACTGTCCTCCGTCAAGAAAGATTCATGAGGGAAAGCACGAACCACTCCCCAAAGTTTGGGAGCCACCACAATGGTTATTTGTCTGCCTTTGTCTGTGTATTCTATTGTATCTCTTTGTTTTATTCTGAATTCCAGCAAGAAAATCAACCTCAAGGTAACATATGGTGATATATATGCACTTTGCTAATAAAATTAGTTTGAACTTTGAACCCTTTGGGTAGAGTTGATGATGAAATTCACTGCCTTCAAAGAACCAGCAAGGACATTAGTTGATGGAAGCAAAATATACAAAATATATCTGATGATTAATACCCTGATGTGCTCCAAAACCTGTGGTCTACCAGGCAGCAGTGATCCTGTTCTCCCATATACTGGGTTATCAAAAGCGGACTGTTCCAATGCTGCCTCTGTAAAATCCATCAAATTCTCTAGATGGATAAGAGAGTCAGTATAATCTCACAGAATAACACTGCCAATGCTGAGGCCCTCAATACATTCTGCTGGCATGCCCAACAAGAGACTCCTGAAATAGACACTCCATTCCAAGCCCTGAATTGGAGGAGATAATCAGGTGGTCAGAGAAAAAAATTCAAGAATGTGCTCAAAGCTTCCTGAAAGAAATGCAACATACCTATAGTTGTTCCAGGGATTGTATCTCATTCCATTTTGCAATGCCTTCTTGGGAATTTTCTGTGGATTTACTTTTAGCTTTTATTCTTAATCCTTCTTGACCACACCGGCATAGCAGTCAGTGTTGCTACTTCACAGCGCTAGGGATTGATCCTGACCTTGTGGACTGTCTGTGTCCCACCCATGATTTTGTGACCTTGTGAACGGCCTCTGTCATTTTCCACCTCTGATGTTTGCGCCACCCTGAGCAGGGTGAATGTATGGAAGGCAGCTGGTCCGGATGGAATACCTGGCCATGTGCTCAGAGTCTGTGCAGGGCAGTTGGCCGGGGTCTTCACGGACATTTTCAATCTGTCCCTGGCCCAGGCAGTTGTCCCCACAAGCTTCAAGATTGCCACCAACGTGCCAGTGCCGAAGCATTCCACTGCCACGGGCCTGAATAACTTCTCAGTGAACACAGCAGGCCAGGCAACATCTCTAGGAAGAGGTACTGAAGAGGTCTCGGCCTGAAACATTGACTGTACCTCTTCCTAGAGATGCTGCCTGGCCTGCTGCGTTCACCAGCAACTTTGATGTGTGTTGCTTGAATTTCCAGCATCTGCAGAATTCCTGTTGTTCCTGAATAACTTCTGTCTAGTTGCACTCACCCCCATCATTGCAAAGTGCTTTGAGAGACTGGTTCTATCTCATCTGAAATCCTGTCTGCCCACTACCCTGGACCCCCATCAATTTGTCTATTGCACCAACAGGTCAACAGAGGACGCCATCTCCACGGCACTTCAGTCTGCCCTGACCCACCTGGACAGCCCCAACTCTTACGTCAGAATGCTGTTCATTGACTTTAGTTCGGCATTCAATACCGTCATCCCCTCCAAGCTGATCGCCAAACTTCGCCAGCTTGGTATCAGCTCATCCCTCTGCAATTGGACCTTGGACTTTTTGACTAACAGACCCTAATCAGTTAAGTTAGACAACCTCTCCTCCTCCACTCTCAACCTGAACACCGGCGTGTCCCAAGGCTGTGTGCTGAGCCCTCTCCTGTACTCCCTTTTTCACCTATGTCTGCGTTCCTGTACATGGTTCTAACTCCATAATCAAGTTCACAGACGACACCACGGTGGTTGGCCTGATCAGAGGGGATGACGAGATGGCCTGCAGGCCGAGGTCCAGCACCTGGCCATGTGGTGTGCCGACAACAACCTGGCCCTTAACACCCAGAAGACCGAGGAGATTATTGTGGACTTCAGACATGCTAGGAGCCACACTCATGTCCCCATCTACATCAATGGAGCTGTAGTGGAGCGTGTATCAAGCTTAAAATTCCTTGGTGTTCACATTTCCGATGATCTCACCTGGTCCCTGAACTCCTCCATCCTGATCAAAAAGGTGCAACAGCACCTTTATTTATTGCAGAGCATCAAGAAAGCTCACCTCCGTCCCAGGATACTAATGGACTTTTACTGCTGTACCATTGAGAGCATACTCACCAACTGCATCTCAGTGTGGTATGGCAATTGTCCTGTATCAGACCGCAAAGTACTCCAGTGGGTGTTGAAAACTGCCCAGAGGATTATCGGCACTCAATTGCCCACAATTGAGAACATCTACCATAAGTGCTGCCTGGGCAGGGCAAAAAGCATTATCAAGGATGCATCTCACCCTAACTATGGACTTTTTACTCTCCTGCCATCCGGTAGGTGCTACAGGAGCCTCCGCTCCCGCACCAGCAAGCACAGGAAGAGGTTCTTCCCTGAGGCTGTGACCCTGCTGAACCTCACATCACAGCGCTAAGCAGTATTGCACCCATATTGTACTGTCTCAGTACTTTTATATTTGTGTGCTGTAGCACTTACTTTTTATTCACAGTTATTTTGTAAATAATACTTTTTTTTGCACTTCTGGTCAGATGCTAATTGCATTTCTTTGGCTTTGTATCTGTACTCAGCACAATGACAATAAAATTGAATCTAATCTTATCTAATCTAATTTTGTGTTTCCAATGAGTGCTCTTGTTTCCTATCGCATATCAAAGATAGATTAATTGGCTGCTGTATATTACCCCTTGGTGTAGGTAGTTGCGAGAAAGGATGACAGAGAAATAAGAAGAGAGTATTGGGACTGATGGGATTTCTCTGCTGGATGCAGCATGAGCCTGAGTGGCCAAGTGGTCTCCTTGTGTCAAGTAAGAACTCATTGACAGATGTGTGTCACGTATGTTATCAACATCTTCTCTAACATCTGGCTGAATTTCATTATTACCTTTATGCTTTTAGACTGATTATTCAACACCCATTTCAAATGGTTAAGAATGGAAATGACCAAAGTTCTCGTCAAAAACTCTGTAACCTCAACAATTCACTGCCATTCCTATTATCAGGTTGAATTGGGCAGCATGAGCTTAAATTTCTCTTTGACTGCAAAGTAAGCTTCATTATAAAGAAATATAATGGCCCTATTCTTCATTATTTAGGCTTCTTGCTTCCATCTGTGCTCTTGACACCAGAATATTGCCCTCCTCCTTTCTCAATCCCATAATTTCTCCCCCTTCTTTTCCAGCCCTGATGAAGGGGCTCGGCCTGAAATGTTGAGTGTTTCTTCCTCTCTGTTAATGCTGCCTGACCTGCTGAGTTCCATCAGCATTTTGTGTGTATTACTGTGGATCTTCTCAAGCTAAAATGAAAAGAAAACATATTTATATTTAATATAATCACTAACTATCCTTATAGTAATATTTTCCAGCACCCCATGCATCCTTCTGGGCCAGAGTTTAGCTTAAAAGATTTAGGTAATCTTTGCATTCTGCTTCAGTACAATTCGTTGCTCTACCTTTGCAATGAACCCTGCTTCATTTAGGACAGCAGAAGCCAATACAGATGTATCTGAAACTGTCAACATGATGAAGCTGCAACACAGGACCACATGGATATTAAGCAGTAAAAACAAAATGCAGTAGACAGAGGTAAGAGACTAATGGATAAGATCAAAGCTCTGATGCCCTACCATATCTATTCCTGAATGTTGTGGAGAATTGTACAGCTGATGAGAGGAGGAGACTCCAAGAATATCCCACCTTCTCACACCTTAAGGCTTTGCTGCCATCCATAAAGTGCAAGTCAGAAGAATGATGGAATGTCTCTGAACTGCCTGGAAGAGTAAAGCTTGAAAAGCATCAAGAAACCCAACACTGTTGAGAACAAATTAGTCCACTTGATTGACACCCCATTCATTCATTCCCTCCCCCACTGGTGCACAGTGGCCTACCCAATGCTTCACAGGTCTTCACAACAGCACTTACATAAATTCTATCTCCAAGAAAGTACAAAGGCTGCATCACAGGGGAACACTACCATAGAGTCATTGAAAAGTACAGCACAGAAACAGGCCCTTTGGCCCACCTTTGTGCCAAGCCATTTAAACTGCTTATTCCCACTGACCTGCACCAGGACCGTAGCTCTCCATACCCCTATCATCCATGTACCTATCCAAACTTCTCTTACGTGTTGAAATCAAGCTCACATGCACCCCTTGTGCTGGCAGCTCTTTCCACACTCTCACGACCCTCTGAATGAAGACATTTCCCCTCATTTTCACCTTAAACTTTTCA
Organism: Mobula birostris; assembly: GCF_030028105.1. NCBI lineage: Eukaryota > Metazoa > Chordata > Chondrichthyes > Myliobatiformes > Myliobatidae > Mobula > Mobula birostris. The sequence goes on along the minus strand of NC_092370.1, from coordinate 112,597,111 downwards.
CCTATCACCACTCACAGGCCTCCCTCCAAGTTGTACACTACACTGACTTGGAAATCTATCACTCTTCCTCCTTTGTTGCTGAATTGAAACTATCCCATTAATGACACTGGACTACAGCAGTTCAAGAAAGTGACTCATCACCGGCTTCTCAAGGATAACTAGTGATGAGCAATAACCACAATGATCCCAAAATTGGAATTTAAAAAAACATATGTTTCCTTCCTTAAAAAGATTCCGTAAACCTTCGTCTTAGTTCTGAAGCATCCTGGGTTCTACTCAAAGGATTTGTAAAGATGCATAGGGTTGCATTGTCACTAAATTTAAAGAAACACAATTGATAGGTAAACTTATCTTGTGCAGCAGTGAAATAGGAGACTTTTACACTGCCTATTTTTGTACTTTAGTTCTTTTGAAAGGGAAATCAGGTGGATGTAAACTGAGCTACCAAATAGCTATTTCTTATATTATGCTGCAACCAACGTGTTACCCAGGTTCAATTTAATTGCAGTTTGGCACTGAGGCCTGTAAGTGTTCACTAGGAAATGCGGGGAAAGACATAAATCCTTCAAGCATCCGTCATTTCACCAATGAGAATGTGGGTGACTATGTCGCAATCCTGCGTGAGAAACTGAAAATACATTTAAGGTCAAGAACTTTTCTCCCACCCTGGTGTCGTCGTTAATTTACTCATTAAAAGAGTCACTGTACAAATACTTCCAACGAAATTTCCCCTGTCCACAATATGTTGGCCATCACATCCAGGTCTATCACTTATTTTAGGAATCATATAGCACAGTTCCATTTTGTTAGTTCCAGGAATGAGACATGCTTTTTTTCCTCAATTTGCTGTGTTGGCAGTGATCTGTTTTATAGATGCTGTCTGGTCTGTTCAGTAGAATGGGGGAGGGTTAGCTACGAAGATAAAAGAGGGTTGCAACATCACTGCTTAGAAATAGAGTAAGTACATTGTCCAAGTACATAGATGTCACCATATACAACCCTAAGATTCATTTTCTTGTGGGCATACTCAATAAATCCCCAGTAGAATAATAGCAATAATAGAATCAATGAAAGGCCGTATCAATGTGGGCATTCAACCAGTGTGCAAAAGACAGCAAAATGTGCAAATACAAAAAGAAAGAAATAGTAGAAATAGATAGATAAATAAGCAAGCAAGCAATAAATATTGAGAATGTGAGATGAAGAGTCCTTGAAAGTGAGCCCTTAGGTTGTGGGAACATTTTAATGATGGGGCAAGTGAAGTTGAGTGAAGTTATACCTTTTAGTTGAAGAGCCTGATGGTTGAGGGGTAATAACTGTTCCTGAAGCCGACGTGCGAGTCCTGATGCTCCTGTACCTTCTTCCTGATGGCAGCAGCACGAAGAGGACATGGCCTGCTTGCTTGAGAGTTAAGTCCGCTGAGTCCTTCATAAGACTGTGAAATCTGTAGATCATTAAGTCAATTTAAAAGTACATTGCTTAAAGGGAAATTACATGCTGCAGACTGCAGTGAGAATAACTCAAATGAGGTATATTCAGAAGTATTGTACATAGCCTGCAAAACTTCGCGGTGGTTCACCAGCGTCATCTTGCATTAAGCTAGATGGTTAATGGTTAGTGGTTTTCTTTGTCCTCTTCCTCTCCAGAATGGCTTGGAGAAGCAAGTTGCTTAACACTGACATTTCATCTTGGCTACTTTGTATAGTCAGGGCACCATAAACAAGAATGTTGTTATCCTTCCCATTTTTTTAAACATGAATACACAGAACTATTAACTCTTCTCCCACATACTGAATATTCACCTCTGCTCAGGAATTCACATATACACTGACACACAGGACTTCATGAACATATAGACCAACACATGTATTTGTGGACATTTACCTATGCAATCAAATACAGTCAATGAAGTATTCACATTCACAAGCACATTCACATTTAAATATGCGTATTTACCCACACGCATGCACACATGTACACTTAAGTATGTACAGATGGACACTTTCCTCCATACACTTACCTCATGCTCAAACAGACATTCTTGCACATACAATTATGTATGTTGACAGACCCGCTTAAAAACCTGCAAAAAATACATGCATTTCCTAGTCAGAAAATGATAAGTGACCTTGAAGGGGTTCCAGGGATCATTTTTCCCATCTCAATCCAGAGGATGTTGAAATCAATTGTAGCTGACTTCCACTAGACATCAGGTAACAGCAGAAATTTAAACTTATCACAATTTAACAGTGTCTACACCTGTCCTAGGAATGGTGGATATTCTTAAGTATGAGAGTCATAGACTTATACAATATGGGGACAGGCTCCTTGGCCCAACTCATCCATACTGACCAGGAGATTTGTCCGAGCTGGTTCCATTTGCTTGTGCTTGGCCCATATCCCTCTCAACACTTTCTGCCCCTGAAACTGTCCAAATGTTTAAACATTGTAATTGTACCAATATTTACAGGTTCCTCTACCAACTTGCTCCATATATCCACCATTCTCTGTGTGTAAAATATTAGATTAGATTAGATTCAACTTTATTGTCATTGTGCCGAGTACAGACACAAAGCCAATGAAATGCAGTTAGCATCTGACCAGAAATGCAAAGAATAGTGTTACTTACAAAATAACTGCGAATAAAAAGTAAGTGCTACAGCACACAAATATAAAAGTACTGGGACAGTACAATATGGGTACAATACTGCTTAGCACTGTGATGTGAGGTTCAGCAGGGTCACAGCCTAAGAGAAGAAGCACTTCCTGAGCCTGCTGGTGCGGGAGCGGAGGCTCCTGTAGCGCCTACCAGATGGGAGGAGAGTAAAAAGTCCATAGTTAGGGTGAGATGCATCCTTGATAATGTTTCTCGCCCTGCCCAGGCAGCATTTATGGTAGATGTTCTCAATTGTGGGCAATTGAGAGCCGATAACCCTCTGGGCAGTTTTCACCACTCGCTGGAGTGCTTTGCGGCCCGATACGGAACAATTGCCATACCACACTGAGGTGTAGTTGGTGAGTATGCTCTCAGTGGTACAGTGGTAAAAGTCCGTCAGTATCCTGGGACAGAGGTGAGCTTTCTTGATGCTTCACAGGAAATAAAGGCGCTGTTGCACCTTTTTGATCAGGATGGTGGAGTCCAGGGACCAGGTGAGATCCTCGGAAGTGTGAACACCAAGGAATATGGAGCTTGATACATATTCAATGCAGCTTCGTTGATGCAGATGGGGACGTGAGTGTGGCTACTAGCATGCCTGAAGTCCACAATAATCTCCTTGGTCTCCTGGGTGTTAAGGGCCAGGTTGTTGTCGGCACACCACTCAGCCAGGTGCTGGACCTTGTCCCTGTAGGCTGTCTCATCATCCCCTCTGATCAGGCCAACCACTGTGGTGTCGTCTGCGAACTTGATTATGGAGATAGAACTGTGTACAGGAACACAGTCATAGGTGAAAAGGGAGTACAGAAGAGGGCTCAGCACACAGCCTTGAGGCACACTGGTGTTCAAGGTGAGAGTGGAGGAGGAGAGGTTGTCTAACTTAACTGATTGGGGTCTGTTAGTCAGAAAGTCCAAGGTCCAATTGCAGAGGGATGAGCTGATACCAAGCTGGCGAAGTTTGGCGATCAGCTTGGAGGGGATCACAGTATTGAATGCCGAACTAAAGTCGATGAACAGCATTCTGACGTAAGAGTTGAAGCTGTCCAGGTGGGTCAGGGCAGAGTGAAGTGCCGTGGAGATGGCGTCCTCTGTTGACCCGTTGATGCGATAGGCAAATTGATGGGGGTCCAGGGTAGTGGGCAGACAGGATTTCAGATGTGATAGAACCAGTCTCTCAAAGCACCTTGCAATGAAGGGGGTGAGTGCAACTGGGCGGAAGTCATTCAGGCCCATGGCAGTGGAATGCTTCGGCAGTGGCGCGATGGTGACAATCTTGAAGCTTGTGGGGACAACTGCCTGGGCCAGGGACAGATTGAAAATGTCCGTGGAGACCCCGGCCAACTGCTCTGCACAGACTCTGAGCACATGGCCAGGAATTCCATCCGGACCAGCTGCCTTCCGTACATTCACCCCGCTCAGGGTGGTGCAAACATCGGAGGTGGAAAGTGAGAGAGGCAGTTCATCAGGTGGGAGATCCGCTTTGAGGGTGACCTTGTTCTCTCGGTCAAAGCGAGCGTAGAAGTAATTGAGCTCATCAGGGAGGGAAGCAGAGCTGGAAGGGGGCACAGTACTAGTGGTTTGAAGTCTATAATGACCTGTATACCATGCCACGTGCCGGGGGTCCGAGGAGTTGAAATGCTCCTCGATTCTCTGTTTGTATATGTGTTTAGCCTGAGAGATTCTCCTCCTCAGGTTGGCCCTGACTGAGCTGTAAGCCTCCTGGTCTCCAGATCCGAAAGCTGAATCTCTGGCTTTGAGCAGGAGGCGAACTTCTCTGTTCATCCATGATTTCTGATTGGGGAAAACTTTTATTTGTTTTTGTGATGTCACTCTATCTACACACTTGTTGATGTGCTCAAGGACAGAGTTGGTAAGTAAGTCAATGTTAATCTGAGAGTCTGTGGTGGCATGGGCAGCAAACGTGCTCCTCATTAAAATATGCCCCTCAAATCACTTTTAAGTCTTTCTTCTCTCACTTAAAATCTATGTCCTCTAGTTTTAGGTGTCCTTACCATGACCAACTACTTATAATTTCCTCAATTTACTGTATTGGCAGTGACCTGCTGTCTGGTCTGTTTGGGGGTTGGCTGGATGAAAGGGTGTAGCTTACTGGTCTTCCTCTTCCTCTCCAAGCCATCTTGGAGATGTGGTTTGCTCAACACTCTCATCTCATTTTGGTTACGATTTCATACTCCTCTTTAAAGTCAACCCTCAGCTTCCTACACTCCAGGGAAAATGTCCCAGCCTGTCCAGCTTCTCCTCGTAACTCAATCCCTCCAGTCTCAGTAGCATCCTTGTAAATCTTTTCTGCATATCACCTTCCTACCGTGGAATGACCAGAACATCAACCAGTGATGTTCCTATCTACCAAATTTTAAAGTGATGGTGAAAATATAACCACTGGAAATTCTAACTAAACAGAGAGCATTCTGGGAGTACAGAGCACATCTATTGAAACAGAGAAGGAATTTGAAAAGGATCTCCATCCAAACAATTGATCCATTTTCATGTTTTTTTGGTCTTATTGGCCAATAAGATAATATTTGCCTACCATCAGTTGCTGTGCTGGAACCTGTGAACGTGTTTAAATTATCGTTAACTTTGCAGGTTGGAGAAGGCAGGTGTGAGGTGTCCTCGCAGTAGCATTGGATCAACACCTTCCTGCAGTCACCTCGTAACAGACATGGGACGTCTCAGTGAACTCCACCCTGGAAACTACATCTTCTATGGTGAGATTCACATCACTTTGTTGCTGAACCTTATCCGGATTTGGTTGAGATCACCTGAAGCCATTTGGATAATAGTTAAGAGTCCAACATTTTATGATGGAACGTCAGGAAGTGAAGTGTCAAAATACTGCAGAGCCAATGCAGAGAATCAGGGATATGGGCTAGGTGGATGGTGTGCAAGAGTACATAACTTTGTCCATCATAACAAAGACATGCATCCTTGCCTTTCCATAAGCTTGTAAAATTCAAATACACACACACATCCTTACAGTGTAGATGGAGAGAAGCTCTTCACATTATGAACCCCCACAGTCCTCCATGACCCTGTGATTTCAGTCTCTGAGGCCAATGTGTGAGCACCCTTCCAGAGGGTGAACTCACAGGAAGCATCTGGTAGATGGGGTACATGGCCAAGTACAGAAAACCTCTGCTGATAAACTGACTGGAGTGTCCACTAAGATCTTTAACCTCTCACTTCAGTAGTCTGAGGTACCCATCTGCTTTAAGCTTTAACCTCACCATGTCCTATCAATCCAGCTCCAAGAAAACTAACGTTGATGCCCTGTTATGACAGTTTGATGCAGCTGAAGCAGAGAGTGACTCTCTGCCCATCATTCCATCCTCGCCCCGATTGGTTGGGACCTTGAGAATCAGATCTGCCAAGCCCTAAGGCACGAGACTGCTGCGGGTGACACGCTTGGCATCCGACTGTACGTGCTGGTGGCCATGCCCTCTGAGGGATTCCAGTGGCCCCACTCCTCACCCCTCTCCGGTCATCCAGGGGCACAACGGACTCTGGATTTTCTGCTGTGCCGATTCTGGTGACCCACTGTAATCGCAAATGTACGTAAGTTCGACGCTGCCTGCCTTCAATCTGCCCAGTCTAATTCCTCCGGCCAGTGGTCCTCTGAGCTCCTGAGGCCCCTACTGGTCTCCTAATTCCTGTGTTTCCCGATCGCCATGGGTTTGAAACATTCTTTTAGGGTTCCGGTGATCATGAAAATAGTGGACTATTTCTCCAGGGTGGTTCACTTCATTACCCTCCCTGATATTCCTTCAGCTGCTGAGACGGTGGACCAGGTTCCCCAACATATTGTTCGCCTCCATGGTTTCCCTCAGGACATTGTGTTGGACTGGGGCCCACAATTCATCTCCTGCTTCTTGTGAGCCTTATGCTCCCTCTTCCACATCTCAATGGGTTTGTCCTCTGGCTATCATCCACAGACCATTCTGGTCACTCCAAAAGAGCTAACCAGCAAGTGGAGAAGCTTCTATGATGCTTTGCCATCTCTATCCCTTCCACATGGCAGAAGTATCACCTCCTCTGCCACAGGTACGTCACCTTTTGAGCTGCTTCATGGCTTCCAACCCCCACAGAGGAGCCAACAGTGGAGGTCCTGCCTACCAGGGCCCAGTTCACCACTGCCGGAATGCTTGGAAGATGGCATGGAGAGCCATCCTAGCTGGCAACCGCACCTACTGCCACCTGGCTAACCACCATCCATGCCCTACCAGACTACTCCGGCTGAGGGACTGTCCACCCAAGACTCGCCCCTTCATGAGCTCTCGCTCCAGTTCATTGGTTCCTTCAAGATTGCCCATTTCCTCAATCCAGTCACTTACCTTCTCCAAGTGCGACCAACCCTCAGGATCACATCTACCTTACACATGTTGTACGTCAAGCCTGTTGTCCATGGACTGCTCAACCCACCTGAGCCTGCGTCTCCAGAACCTAGGTGATCCAGTGTACCCGGTTCACCAGTTGATGGATTCACGTTGTCGTGGGCATGGCGTGCAATACCTGGTTGTCTAGGAAGGGTATGGCCAGAAGAGAGGTCATGGATGCTGTCCAGTTTCATTGTGGAAGCATTGGTCATCGAGTAGTTCCACCTGACTCATCGAGATCATCCTGGGCCATCAGGTGCCAGCCATAGGTGGTGGGTCCTGTCAGTCTCCCCACATCTGCCCGACTAGCAGGAGTCTCCAACTAATCACCTGTAGCCTATTTAAGCCAGTTCTCATTCTCCGTCCTTATCCACCCATTGAACCAGCCAGCCTCAATCAGATGCTTCTCAGCTTCAGTTACCCTATTTCCTGTGGTACTTAGTATCTGCTGTCCGTCGCTTAGTGGCCCCTGTGGCTTGTTATTTTCATAGTCTTTCATTAAAGTTATTGTCCATTGCTGAATCATCTCCGTCATTCTGCTTTTGGATCAAGCCTCCTCTGCAGCTCCTAACACTTCGTCCTCACTGAGATCCGTCATCTCTGTCATCTTCAAATACAGCCTCGCCTGCATACCTGGAGTGCATTGTCCATGAAGGTCAAGGTTACAGTCCCTCAGCTTTCTAGCCTCAGTAACATTCCAAGCACATGCTGCTGATCTGAGCTACTTAAGAAAATGAATCTCAGCATTGTATGTGGTGACATGTATGTACTTTGATAACAAATGTATTTTGAACTTTGAACTTTGATGTCACAGTTTGTTTCTTATGGCCATTAAGGGTGTCTTCAAAACTCCACACAGAAGGAGAGGAAATTTCATGTACTTATCCTTCTGCCCACAGAAGCAGAGGAGGCAGACTTGGGCAATGGAAGGGCTGGAAAGGATTGCAGGGGTTCTTGCTGAGTAGCTGCAAACACAGAGGACTCTCTGATCTACAGTCTGTTCCCAGGGGCACCCAACTAAGGAAAACATCAAGGCACTGAAAGGTGCACTTTGCACCCTGATCAAAACCTATTGGTCTTCCAGACAAGATGTCTACAAGGGAACACCGCTTACAAGCTGCAGGAGTATGTGTTAGACGATGCACTACAGCTTGGTGCAGCCAGTGCAGTGTCTTTGTATGGAAGGACTACAGTCTAAGGACCTTCTGCCACTAGACACTGAGGAGCTAAGCCCTGTGTAAAACCTTCTCAATTACTTGATCCAAGGAGGCTAGGAGTCTCAACCGTGCTCTGTACACATGAAGTGCTAACACTACTAACGTAAGTGGCACTATGAAGAAAACCTTGCAATGTTTACTGTATTGTAAGTATTTTTATGAATGAAGTTTATCTTTCTAAATTTAAAAATTGGCTTCACCAAATTGGCATTCACTGACTACACCTCCCTAAAAATTCCCTGCAGTAGAGCCTGACTCTGGCCTTGGAGATCTCTAGGAACCCTATAAACAAAAAGTTTGGCTCCTGTGGGCACTCTTTTACACCAGCTTATCCAAGTTCCTGTGAACACAGTTCCAGTGTTCATTTGTTTGATAGCAACAATCCCTTGTAGCATGAGGAATATTACTTTTATTGTTGTACAGCAGGTCCCTTTTAAAACTCACTGTAGAGATCCCAGTTAACAGACTGGGAAGAGCAGTATAATGAAGTAAAGTTACTGGGCTAGTAGCAGGAATTTTGTACTGTTGATATAGAGAGTTGGATCAAACCCCACCATGGCTGCTGAAGAATTAAAGTAATTATTTAAATTTGGAATAAAAAATAGTGTTAGTGATATTAACCGTGACAATATTGGATTTTTTATAAAACATTTGGTGAACAAATGTCCTGGAGAAACAAACGTTCTGCTGTTTACTAGCCTTGTCAACAGTATAGGTGACTCATATGCATCACTGCTGTTGACTCTTTAGGACATTAGGAATTGGCAATAATATTGGCATTGGCAATAATGTCTATCTGAGTGAATAAAAAATGCTTTAAATGACAGAGAACATATGGTGGGAATAACAGTGTTAAGTTTAGTATGGCATTGCACAGGGTAACCTGAAAGTTTGGTGAACCTCTCAATTGAAAACCTCTATCTTTGGGCAGTCTGGTGGCGCAACGACATTGGCGCCGGACCCAGAAGTGGAGGTTCCCGGGTTCAAAACCAGTCGGGTCTGCTCTCGAGTACGCTTTCCATCCAAGGCCGGTTGAGTGTCAAGATCGCAACTCGACCTCATAAAATAAAGGGAAAAATACTGCGAAGGTGTCTGTGTGAGGAGTGGCGCGCCACACGGTCTCTCTCTCGCTCTGCGCCTTGTGGAAGCCATGAAAAAGACATCATCACGGACGCACGTACACACACGCACAGACTTGCACGCAGGCACATGCCAAAAAGAAAGGAAAGGAGATCTCTATCTTTATGTGACATACAGAGGGGATGTCAGGGGTAAGTTTGTTGGGTGTGTGGAATACACTGCCAGCGATGATGGTAGAGGCAGATGCAACAGGGTCTTTTAAGAGACTCTTTGGTACATGGAGCTTAGAAAAATAGAGGGCTATGCGGTAGGGTGATTCTAGACAGTTTCTAGACTAAGTTACATGGTCGGCACAACATTGTGGGCCGAAGGGCCTGTCATGTGCTGTAGATTTCTATGTTCTATGTTCTATTTTCTATTATGTTAGTAAAAATCAAACATTTTTCAAATTTATTTTCTCCCAGATGTCCAGCAGCTAATGATTGGCTCCTGCCAGATGGATGATATCGCTGTGCGTGTGTTGACAAGAGTCATAGGTCATTATCCTCATCGCAACCAACTACTAGTCAACTGTGGCTGGACAGGATTGAGCCTGCATAGTCTAGGAAAACTGCCTACTGGTTATGCAATCATTGAGGGGCACCCTGAGCTGAAGTAAGAAAATATGAACAAGATTGATTTCTGAGTCCTCTCCGTGTTCTCCCTAATAGTTTTAATTCTGGCTGAGTTACTTCTACCTGGGCAGCTATTGGCTTCAAGTTCATCACTCAACAGGATGCTCATCAATCAGCACAAGGAAGCAGATTGAAGTAGCCCGTGGTATTTGTGTTTTTTATCCGCAGAGAGAATTCATTTCAACGGCAAGGCCACGATTGCTAGTGCACGTCCTATGCAAAACCCAGGATGATCAGGCTTTTCTACCTACTGACATTCACAAGGTTGGATTAAGTACATTATATCTCTGGATAGGTTGGTTGGATCCAAACAGATCAGAATTTCCCTGACCACAAGTTCCCAGACTTGATGGAGGATAAACTCTTCCCAGGCAACAAAAGGATGTTTTGCATACATATATATACATATATAAAATGTTTCTAGTGGACTCAGTACATTCCATATACTTAAAATTCATTGAAGCATCTTTTGCAGTCACTATGAAAATGGAAAAGCACAGCTTGATCTTTTTAAGCAATCCTTCAAGATAAGAATGACTTGCTTCCATTCTGCTTCTGTGAGTTTTTGAGGTGATTGATGAGGCCACTTTGGGAACCTTAAAGGGGACAGGAGATTCCCAAAAGAATGGGGGGATCATTAGATTATATGGTGGTGACTCTTTGTATTCCTGACGTGTTAAGTCAATGTGCTCAATACCATCCTGAATGCTCCTTGTCCATTTTGAGTGTTTGTGGACTTGGAATTCATAAGGTTTATTGGGTATGTTGTATTTTTTTCAGGGAGGCTTTGAGCACATCCTTGAATCTTTCCCTCATCTGTCTAGCAACCCCCTTGACATAGAATGTCTGTTCTTGGGTTTGTTGTCAGGCATTAAATAAATTTGCCCAACTGAGGCTACTTGAGGCCTCAATGCTGGGGATGCTGTCCCGGGAGGAGACCCTGACATTAGTTTGCTTGTCCTTCCATTTTTTTTTGAAGAGTTTACATGACAGCATTGATGGTGCCATTCCAGTGCCTTGAGGTGCTTACTGTAGGTCATCCAGGCCTCTTAGTCCCTGTTGTGGGGTCTGAATCTTCAAACATAGTTGACCAAAAGCTGTCCTGGCACACCGAAGGCAATAGTAAATTTTATCCTCAATGTCTGAGAGATGCCTCCCAAAATAAGACTGTGATATGATTTTTATAATCAAGTAGTTTCTTACTGAGGTTGGAGTGACTTTGGTTCTGAAGTGTATCCATCAAGGTTTGAAGAGTTTCCCATTAGATCAGAACCAAGTTTACTATTGCTGCTGCATATGAAGTGAAATTTGATGTTTAGCAGCAGTTGTACAATGCAAAGACCTAAAATTACTATATAATTATTAAGAATTTTTGCTATAATTATTAGTTCAATGCCTGCAGGAAGTTTGTTGATGAGAAAGTTTGGAGGACGGTAACAGCAGACAAATTGTGGATAAAATTATATGTACTTTAATGAGATAATGATGCAAATGAAGAATAATTATTCCTCATAATAAGGAAGAATTCCTAAGCTTTTCTTCATTCTGTTGTTGTGGGATCATCTGTGCCATCTGAGAGGGCAAACAGAGTATTGGATTAATGTTTCATTCCAAGTCTTTGCTCAGTTCGGGTAATATAGTATATCACTTCTGGTGCAATATAATTGAGGTTCAAGCCAAAGGTAGAGAAAGATATTTTCTTTGTCCCTCTAGCTTTAATATACACACTAGAGACAGGCTGGAGGATAGGACTTAAAGATCAAAGATTAGCTTTACTTGTCACATGTACTTTGAAATATTGAAACAGCCAACACAATCCGAGGATTGGATTGGGACATAAGTGTCACCATGCATCTGGCATCAGCAGGGCATACCCACAACTCACTAACCTTAATCCTGGACGTATGCCTTTGCAATGTGTGAGGAAACCAGAACACCATGTGATCACAGGGAGAATGTACAAACTCCTTACAGACAGTGGAGGGAATCAAGCCCCAATCTGTGCTCTCTGGCACTGTAAAACATTGTACCTTGCACTCTTGCACGACCTCAACTAGCAACTGCTCCCTCTTTGGATTACCTTTAAACATGAAGAACAGGATTATGTCATTCCACCTCTTGAGCCTGTTCTCTGACTCAAAATGATCATGGCTGATCTGATTGTAACCATAACTCTTGATTTCTGTCTACTCTGGTAACCTTTCACCCCTTTACCTCTCAGCAATTCTACAGTATTCCGCTTTAGAACATTCAAAGGCTTTCCTCCTCTGCCCTTTGAGGAAAAGAATTCCAGGGACTCAGGTCCAAAGGGAAAATCTCATCATTGTCTAAAATGGGCATACCTTTACTTTTAAACATTGACCTTTAGTTCTAGATTATTCTAAATGAGGAAGTATCCTGCCCTCATCCACCCTGCCAAGCTTGCTCAAAATTCTATGCTCAGAAGTCCTTGCTCAATTTTTAAAATTCAGATGGATACCAGTCTAACCTGTCCTCATAGGTCAACGCCCATTCCAGGCACTAGTCTAATAAACCTTCTCTGAACTGTTTCCAATATAGTACCATTCTTCTATAAATAGGGAGATTGCTACTCTACAACATATTCCATTGTGGTCTCATAAATGCCCCATTTAACTAAATACTATGGATACTTAACTATTGATTTAACCCCCACATTTCTGGATCTTCAGTTTTGTCTACTAGGGCTGACACCTTTTACTACTTTAGTTTTAATTTGTATTTTTCATTACAGGCTGGTGGGAATGACACAAGAACATGGGAGGATCGAATCAATCTCAGGAAAGCTGGATTTTGATAAGTTCCCACTTGGGAGTCTCATCTCACTCATCCCTTATCATGTACGTATCCTGCTTTGCTATCATAAATTTCTTAGTTTGCTGGTGTGCAGACTTGTGTATGTGAAGCTAAGAATATCTTAGAGGTTCTTGCAGTAGTGGTTGCCCGTCATGTCTGACAATGACGGGAAACTTGTGCGGGAAGGTTTTTAAAGTGCAAAAGCCATTGCACAGGGACGGTTCCACTCTCTCAACCTCAGAAGTCTGGATCCAGTGGTGTGAGCAAGCACCTCATACTGGGGTCTTCCTTGGTTGCAGTGGGTGACCATGACGTCTTCTGTGCTTTGGCATGCTCTTTGTGCTCCATGGACTATCCATGCTCTGTCACCTTCCTGGCCATTGGATCTCACCATAGATCTAATCCGCCCAATCCACTGGAGCTGGTTTCGCGTGGTAGGACAGGCATGTCCCTGACATTGGAGAGGGTACAGAGAAGATTCACTAGAATGATTCTGGGAATGATAGGGTTAACATATGAGGAACATTTGTCCGCTCTTGGACTGTATACTTTATACTTTATTATCGCCAAACAATTGGTACTAGAACGTACAATCATCACAGCGATATTTGGTTCTGCACTTCACACTCCCTGGATTACAAATATTAAATATTAAAGATATTAAAAATAGCTTAAATTAGTAAATATTTAAAATTTAAATTATAAATCATAAATAGAAAATAGAAAAATGGAAAGTAAGGTAGTGCAAAAAAGCTGAGAGGCAGGTCTGGATATTTGGAGGGTACGGCCCAGATCTGGGTCAAGATCCATTCAGCAGTCTCATCACAGTTGGAAAGAAGCTGTTCCCAAATCTGGCCGTACGAGTCTTCAAGCTCCTGAACCTTCTCCCAGAGGGAAGAGGGATGAAAAGTCTGTTGGCTGGGTGGGTCGTGTCCTTGATTACCCTGGCAGCACTGCTCCGACAGCATGTGGTGTAAAGTGAGTCCATGGATGGAAGATTGGTTTGTGTGTATTCCTTGGAGTTTAGAAGAATGAGGGGAGACCTCATAGAAACATTTCGAATGTTGAAAGGCATGGACAGAGTGGATGTTGCAAAGTTGTTTCTAGTACGAGAGGGCATGACTTAAGGATTGAAGGGCGCCCATTTAGAACAGAGATGCGAAGAAATTTTTTTAGCCAGAGGGTGGTGAATCTATGGAATTTGTTGCCACAGGCGGCAGTGGAGGCCAAGTCATTGGGTGTATTTAAGGCAGAGATTGATAGGTATCTGAGTAGCCAGGACATCAAAGGTTACAGTGAGAAGGCCGGGGAGTAGGACTTAATACGAGAATGGATCAGCTCATGATAAAATGGCGGAGCAGACTCGATGGGCCAAATGGCCAACTTCTGCTCCTTTGTCTTATGGTCTTATGGTCCCTATCTCAGCGGAGTATGAAGCCACCGGCTACCCCCGCCCTCGCCTGTTGAAGCAGTGAACCGGGGCGTGGCCACTGTCACATGCAAACAGCTGTGTGGAGCTGCTGGTGAGAGCTGAGTGTCTGGTAGGGATCGAAGATCAGTGAGTTGCCCCAGAATGGACACGCGAAACCCCTACCCCTCCATGGACACTCGGTACATCTCGGTTCTTACAGTAGTACACACTTAGAACCTGCATCAACTATATAGACACAAACTATAGTGAAATTTAAAAGTATAAAAGCAATGTGTTACAATTTCAGTCCAAACAACCCAGAGTGAAAATATTTCCCCTACATAATTTCTGACTAACTCAATGAAACAGGTAGAAGCACAAAGACAGAGAAGGTCGCAGACACTATAATATGGAGCTATGGCTATGGGTAACCCTAAGTAACTTCTAAGGTAAGGACATGTTTGGCACAGCTCTGTGGGCCGGAGGGCCTGTATTGAGCTGTAGGTTTTCTATGTTTGTATGCTTCTATGGAGCAACACACAAAGCACTGGAGGAATCTAGTCAGAGTTTCGGGTTAAGACCGTTCATCTGGACTTCATATGAATAGTCCAGTTGAAGGGTCTTGACCCAAGATGTTAACTATCCACTTCCCTCCACAGATGCTGCCTGACCTGCTGCATTCCTCCAAAATCTTTGTGTGTTTCTGCGGGTTGAAGCACAAGGCCTTGGAGAGAACTTAGGTTCTTCATAGCTTAAACTGGTTGAGTTGCTTCTGCTACACAAAGAACAAACCTAGTACTTCATTCTTACCTTAAAGTAAGAGTGAGCAACACTTCTACAAAGTAATGTTGGTGAGAGGAGGGCATAGTTTCAATCTAGCCTGCCCAGTGGGAGTCTGGAGGGCTCTGATCAGTTACACCTTTAAAATTCCAAACAAGTTGACTTTCTATCAACCTTAATAGAAAGAAAACCAAGTGAGGAGTAGAGCAACAATTGGATCAGTATGGTTTGAATGTTTAAAGGGAATCTTCTTGATTGTTGGGAAATGAGCAGGGAACATTTAAGATGGCACAGCCCATTTCTTGCCAGTCCTCCGGTTTAGTGCTAGTGCTGTTGGGGAAAGGATGCAGTGAGAAACTACTTGATTGTAAGAATCATATCACAGTTGCAGACTCCTGTCACATAAGGCTAGGAAGGTTGAGAGTAACTGATAAACACCATCCCCTAAAGTACAAGTCAAGAGGAAGTGCTCCACCGAACAAATCCTAGACCTGCGGTACCACAGGCTCTGAACCCTTAACCAGCTTGCAGATCAGCTGCTCCTTCTTCACTTTCCAATTGGTAATTATAATCTGCCCAATTTTTCCCAAGAGTCTACTTTAGCACTGACATCACTATCTCTGCCTAAGTTCCAGCTATGCACTCGTCATAAACGGATGGGAGAATAAGTGGCGATGATTAAGTGTTGACTGCTAAACAGATGATATGGTCATCCTCAGAAACCAGAGAAAATATCAACTGATCCAATTAACCTGTTGTCCAGATCCTGTCCTAATTATATTGCTGTCAGTACTCACTGTAGCAACAAGCAATATGCTAGAGCAGGGGTTTCCAACCTTTTTTATGCCATGGATTCCTACCATTAACTGAGGGGTCTGTGAATCCCAGGTTGGGAACCCCTATGCTAGAAGAATTCTGTGGGTTGAGCAGCATTTCTGGGGGACAGGGATGTGGGTGGGGAAGGGGAAGAAATGTTGCCATTCCAGGTCAGAGCCCTGCATCAGGACTGTTGTTACCCCAGATTCCAGTTTCCACTGTCCCTTGTGTCTCATCACTGGTTGAAGTGCTCTTTGAATGCGGATCTGGAAATATCCAATAGGACATTGACTCAATAAATTCAGTACTGAGCCATTAGAAACAGATAGCCCTTCCATCTTCTCTTAATTGGCTGATTGTGGTTGAGGAGGTAGTGTGATTAGACATTGCTAATCCTGGCTCAGGAGAGGAAATGTGAGCATCTTGTCAAACTTTCATGTTAAGTTTGTATGCATTTGAAGGTATCTTTGTTGCTAACAGCGTGTGCAAGTCTGCAACTGAGTCAAGATTTTAAGCAGTCATGCCTGATACAGTAGAGCCAATACATCAGTGTATACATACATGCAGTACAAGTTATGTAAGGTGGAACAATTACTTCTGGATGATGTAATATCGCAGCATGGAGTTGTTAAAATACATTAGGACAGATAAGTCCCCGGGGCCTGACGGAATATTCCCCAGGCTGCTCCATGAGGCGAGAGAAGAGATTGCTGAGCCTCTGGCTAGGATCTTTATGTCCTTGTTGTCCACGGAAATGGTACCGGAGGATTGGAGGGAGGCGAATGTTGTTCCCTTGTTCAAAAAAGGTAGTAGGGATAGTCCGGGTAATTATAGACCAGTGAGCCTTACGTCTGTGGTGGGAAAGCTGTTGGAAAAGATTCTTAGAGATAGGATCTATAGGCATTTAGAGAATCATGGTCTGATCAGGGACAGTCAGCATGGCTTTGTGAAGGGCAGATCGTGTCTAACAAGCCTGATAAAGTTCTTTGAGGAGGTGACCAGGCATATAGATGAGGGTAGTGCAGTGGATGTGATCGATATGGATTTTAGTAAGGCATTTGACAAGGTTCCACACGGTAGGCTTATTCAGAAAGTTAGAGGGCATGGGATCCAGGGAAGTTTGGCCAGGTGGATTCAGAATTGGCTTGCCTGCAGAAGGCAGAGGGTGGTGGTGGAGGGAGTACATTCAGATTGGAGGATTGTGACTAGTGGTGTCCCACAAGGATCTGTTCTGGGACCTCTACTTTTTGTGATTTTTATTACCGACCTGGATGTGGGGGTAGAAGGGTGGGTTGGCAAGTTTGCAGACGACACAAAGTTTGGTGGTGTTGTAGATAGTGTAGAGGATTGTCAAAGATTGCAGAGAGACATTGATAGGATGCAGAAGTGGGCTGAGAAGTGGCAGATGGAGTTCAACCCGGAGAAGTGTGAGGTGGTACACTTTGGAAGGACAAACTCCAAGGCAGAGTGCGAAGTAAATGGCAGGATACTTGGTAGTGTGGAGGAGCAGAGGGATCTCGGGTACATGTCCACAGATCCCTGAAAGTTGCCTCACAGGTGGATAGGGTAGTTAAGAAAGCTTATGGGGTGTTAGCTTTCATAAGTCGAGGGATAGAGTTTAAGAGTTGCGATGTAATGATGCAGCTCTATAAAACTCTGGTTAGGCCACACTCGGAGTACTGTGTCCAGTTCTGGTCACCTCACTATAGGAAGGATGTGGAAGCATTGGAAAGGGTACAGAGGAGATTTACCAGGATGCTGCCTGGTTTAGAAAGTATGCATTATGATCAGAGATTAAGGAAGCTAGGGCTTTACTCTTTGGAGAGAAGAAGGATGAGAGGAGACATGATAGAGGTGTACAAGATAATAAGAGGAATAGATAGAGTGGATAGCCAGTGCCTCTTCCCCAGGGCACCACTGCTCAATACAAGAGGACATGGCTTTAAGGTAAGGGGTGGGAAGTTCAAGGGGGATATTAGAGGAAGGTTTTTTACTCAGAGAGTGGTTGGTGTGTGGAATGCACTGCCTGAGTCAGTGGTGGAGGCAGATACACTAGTGAAGTTTAAAAGACTACTAGACAGGTATATGGAGGAATCTAAGGTGGGGGCTTATATGGGAGGCAGGGTTTGAGGGTCGGCACAACATTGTGGGCCGAAGGGCCTGTACTGTGCTGTACTATTCTATTACCCCATGAAGTCATAGTCACAGAGGTATAACATAGAAACAGGTCCAAACTTCAACATGTCAGTTTATACAGACATGCATTAAAATGGAATAATTACTTCTGGGTAATATAATATCTGGGCAGTTCCTTGTGGAGTTATAGTCATAGAGAGATATTGTATAGAAACAGGCCATTCAGCCCACTGAGTCCATGCTAACCACCAATCTACACTAAAACATTTTTATTTTCTTCAATTATTCCTGTACTTGTGCTGTAGACGCTACATAGGGAATAATAGTGTACAATTCATTACTGACCTGTATTGTACAGTTTCAACCAATACAACTGTAAGTCTCCATAGATGAATATTTTGTCATTAACTCCTTTCTGTATCACTTCCTACATACTCTGCAACATTTTAGCCACCTTGGGTTAAAAAGTTATTGGCTTGTTCCAGGGCTTCTCCTAGGAAGACCAGTCTCAGGTGACATTCAGTTTTCATTATCAATTACCTTGAATTTTTCCAATTAAGTTGTGGTAATTGATTGACCATTCCTATAAGTAGACCGTGCGAGGAATGATCAAGTCTTTGGTCACTAATAGATATCCTCTCTCACAAAGACACATCACATATCAAAATAAGAGAGGAAAGAGCTTGATGAATGTGTCTCTCACTCCTCTTTATTGAATTCTTTAGTGTTGACATGCTTTCTCTCTTGAGAAAGGTTCTTTCTAATATAATAGGAGATTCTTTAAAGATTCTTTCTAGTATAATAGGAGAAACAAATTACAGATGTTTTTCCCCCGATTTTGGCGGCCTCTGACAGCAGATTTCATTTCATTTTCAACCTGTGATTGAAAGCTGCAGGAAGCAGTAGAGTTGTCTAAGCACCAGACATTCATGGACAATGTGTGACCCACCACCTTTAGTTTTATTCATAAATGATGCACTATCAACTCCCCTGTTAAGATCACATCAAGATACTGCATTCAGATTTCAGGGTAAGTGTTTATTTTGGAAGGTGATGAAATGCAGATTTATCAAAATTATAACCAGACCAAAATGCATTAAAGCATGAAGACAGTATGGTAAATCATGATTTGGGTTTCCTTGTGAGTTATCTGATGAATGAGGGATGAATGAGGGATTAATGGAGTGTACAGCTAAAACTATTTCCTTCGAAGGGGCATCCAGAAAAAAGGGCGCAATATAAACTTAGTGAGATGGGTGTTTTGGGAGTGAAAGTCAGGAAACATTTTAAGCAAAAGTTAGCTATGATCCTTTCCCACTCTTTTGAGCTGCAGGGTAACCTCCTCCTGAATTGTTCTAATCACAATACATGCATTCCCATGTACGGGTGCAGTGATATCATACGCCAAAGCCCAGAGTTTGAGCTCCTCCAGCTGACAACAATTCCCACATTTGTTGATGTTCAGGACATGGAAATGATTTGGAGTTCCCACATGGCACAGGATATGCATTCCAGAGGAGTGAGTTGCCCTGCTATGCCTCAATATATTAATTTAACCCAATAACAGAAAGAATGTTCTTAAAGCAGTAATGTACTATTGTTATCTACCATCTCCCAAGAAGACTGTATCGATCATTAGGGATCATCACCATCTGGCACATGCCCTCTTCTTGTTACTACCATCAGGGAAGAGGTACAGGAGTCTGAACATCCATACTCAATGGCTTAGGAACAGTTTTTCCTCCATCCAGCATCTGACTTCTGAATGGTCCCTAAACCCATGAACACTTCATGTCTTATGTCAGTGATAATTCTGATTCTGCTGTTAGATTACTTGCTGTCTTACTCATCCTGAGGGGACTTATAGAATTCCCAGATTTTTTGCTTAAACCAAATGCTTCTTTAATCTTACTTGGCCTTTGCTTCTCACACATCTTTTGAAGTTATCCCTAGTGTATATGAAATAGAAGCAGGAATAATCTACTCTATTATGTTTTGTAACTTCAGAAGTTAATTGAAAGAAAACCATAGGAGCCAAGGTACTGGTCTACTTAGTTTTTCTTTTGATTCATTTCTGGAGTTAAAAAACATAACAGAGGTGATGAGGAAGTTTTGAAATAAACCCAAGACTGCTACCTACCAGTTGAAGCACAGCATGTTTTCCTTCAGAAGGGGAGAGCAATGTTCAAGTTTTGAAAAAAGGCAGAAGACCAAAAGACGAATGAAATTAGCAAGCAACAAGTACAGGCATGGGTTCATAAACAGTGTATACCGGAACATAAGAAATAAATCAATCAAAAGCAGACATGGCTGGCTGCATAGGAAAAATAGACATGTTTGATTGCACAAAAGATAACTGGATGATGTATACTGCATGAATTGAGCAATATTTTGAAGCAAATGAAATAGCTGATAAAAACTGCAGTGCAGCTGAGTGCCATGGGTGGAAAGGCATACAGTTTGCTTAGAAGTTTAAGTACTCTAACCAAACCAGAAGAAATGGGCTTTGCTGATATCGTGAATGTAATGCAGGAACATTTGGAATCAAAACCATTGTTGACTGCAGAACGCTTAGGTTTCATAAGTGGAATCTAAAAGAAGGGGAGTCTATTTCACCTTATGTGGCTGAATAGAAGTAATTCCTTAGGCATTGTCAGCACATTAGCAACACACTGGAGGAACTCAGCAGGTCGGGCAGCATCCGTGGAAACGATCAGTCAACGTTTCGGGCCAGAACCCTTCATCGGGACTGAAGAAGGAAGGGGCAGAGGCACTATAAAGAAGGTGGGGGGAGGGTGGGTAGGAGAAGGCCGGTAGGTTCCAGGAGAAAAACCAGTAAGGGGAAAGATAAAGGTGTGGGGGAGGGGAAGCAGGGAGGTGATAGGCAGGAAAGGTGAAGAAGGAATAGGGAAAAACACAATGGATAGTAGAAGGAGGCAGAACCATGAGGGAGGTGATAGGCAGCTGGGGGAGGGGGCAGAGTGAAATAGGGATAGAGGAAGGGAGAGGGAGGGAATTAGCGGAAGTTGGATAATTCAATGTTTATACCAAGGGGCTGGAGACTACCTAGACGGTATATGAGGTGTTGCTCCTCCAACCTGAGTTTAGCCTCATCGTGGCAGTAGAGGATCTCTGCCCCCTCCCCCAGCTGCCTATCACCTCAGTCATGGTTCAGCCTCCTTCTACTACCCAATGTGTTTTCCCCTATTCCTTCTTCACCTTTCCTGCCTATCACCTCCCTACTTCCCCTCCCCCACCCCTTTATCTTTCCCCTTACTGGTTTTTCACCTGGAACCTACCAGCCTTCTCCTTCCCACCCTCCCCCCACCTTCTTTATAGGGCCTCTGCCCCTTCCCCCTTCAGTCCTGATGAAGGGTTCTGGCCCGAAACGTTGACTGATCATTTCCATGGATGCTGCCCAACCTGCTGAGTTCCACCAGCATGTTGTGAGTGTTGCTTTGACCCCAGCATCTGCAGATTATTTTGTGTTTACAATTGTCAGCACATTGGTAGGCTTAATAATGCACTGAGAGATTGTTTAGTTTGTGGAATCTTACAAGAAAGCATCATAAGTGGCTTCTAACTGAAGCAAAAGAGCAGTTGAAATTACTGTATCAATGGAAACAGCAGCCAGAGACAACAATTGAGCTCCAGTCAGGAATGAAAGTAAAAGATGAACAAAATTGCAACCTAAACAGAAACTTGCCTGGCCAAGCAAATTAGAACCCTAGAATCAAAGAAAAGTACAGCACAGTAGCAGGCCCTTTGGCCCATTTATTCCATGCCGAACCATTTAAACCGCCTACTGCCATCGACTTGCCCTTCATAGCACTTCATATCCATGTACCTATCCAAACTTCTCTTAAATGTAGAAATTGAGTTCACATGCACCACTTGTGCTGGCAGCTCATTCCACAACCTAACAACCATTTGAGTGAAGAAGTTTCTCCTCATGTTCCTCTTAAATTCTTCACCTATCACCCTTAACCCATGACCTCTATTATAGTCCCACTCAACCTCAGTGGAAAAAGCCTGCTTGCATTTACCCGATTTATACCCCTCATAATTTTGTATACCTCTATCAAATCTCCTGTCAGTCTTCTAGGTTCCAAGGAATAAAATCCTAACCTATTCAATCTTTCCGTATAACTAACACCCTCCAGTCCAGGCAACATCTTTATAAACTTTCTCTGTACTCTTTCAACGTTATCTACATCTTTCCTGTAGGTAGGTGACCAAACTGCACACCAAATTAGGCCTCACCAATGTCATATACAACTTCAACATAACATTCCAGTTGTGTTACCATTGTGGCGGGGCTCACATACACCAGATCAATGCAGGTTTAAGGGCGAAACATGGAAAATGCAGTGAAGTAGTTCACATACAAAGAGTATGTTGGGCAAACTAAAATAAATGGATTGCACAGGGAAGGGAACAGGATTTTTAAAAATCAAGTTACCGTTTCAAAATAAGCACTAATCTGCATGCGGTTGATGAAAAATCTGATAATGATGACAGTGACACAGGACTGCATAGCTTTGAGATTTTCAATGTGGAAACTAACAAGAGACAAGCAATATGGCTCACACCAGAAGTGAACGGCAAATTAATTAAAATGGAAATAGACACTGGTTCGGCTGTGTCAGTCATTCCACAAATTGAGTCTGAACAGCATTTCAAAGGTAATGAACTGAAGCCTAAAAAATACCCAACTAAGAACATATACTGGAGAAAAGAGAACTCCTGTGGGACTGACATTCATAACAGTGAAAGACAAAAACCAGCAAGCCACATTGGGTGTGTATGTGGTAAAAACAGGAGGGCCAGCATTGTGGGGATGTGATTGGCTGAGACAACTACAGCCTGACTGGGGATCCATCCACCATCTGTATGCCACATCCCCTGCAACAGAATCACCTGAAAGTGAATTAAGAACGGTACTGGATGATGCCACAGCAGTGTTCGAGGATGGCATTGGAAAGCTCAAACATATTAAGGGTAAAATAGTGCTACATAAAAATGCCACACCCATGTTTTACAAAGCCAGCCCAGTTTCTTATACCATCCATGATAAAGTAGCCAGTGAGCTACATTGCATGGAGGCAGAAGGAATTCTTTCCAAGGTTGAGAGGAGCCCAAGGGAACATCAGTGGTCCCAGTAGCAAAAAAAGATGGGTCTGTCAGGATCTGTGGTGATTTTAAAGTCACCATCAAACCAGTATTGAAAGTAGGTCAAAGCCCTCTACCCAGGATCAAGGATATCTTTGCAAACCTTTCTGGAGGGAAACACTTCAGCAAAGTGAACATAGCTGAGGCCCACCTGTAGATGGAGATGAAAGAAGAGTCCAAAGTTTTTTTCACCATAAACACTCACAAAGGGCTTTATTGCTATAATAGGCTAATTGTTGGAGTGACGCCTGCACTCGCATTCTGGCAGAAAGTTATGGACCAGAAGCTGCAAGGCTGCCCAGGCCCTGTGTCACATGGATGATATCATTGTTAACAGTGTGGATGACAAGAAACATTTCCAAAATCTCAGGACAGAAGATTAGAAGATTATGACATAACAGATGTTAATTTGTTAAATCAAGCATCACTTTACTGTGGTCACATCATTGATGCACAAGACTTACACAAGTGTACTGAGAAAATTCAAGCAATAGTGGATGCACCGAGGCCAAAGGATGTGTCATAGTTGCAGTCCTTTTTAGGTTTTGTCAACTAATATAACAGGTTCCTGCCAAACCTGGCTACTGTGCTCCACCTCTTGAACTCATTACTACAGATCACTAAGAATGGCAATGGACAAAGCAGTGTCCACCATCAACTCTGCTCTCAAATGCATCTCCCCCATTTCACGCACATCTGCTCTCACTCCATCCTCCCGCCACCCCACTAGGAATAGGGTTCCCCTTGTCCCTACCTACCACCCCACCAGCCTCCGGGTCCAACATGTAATTCTCCGTAACTTCCGCCACCTCCAACGGGATCCCACCACTAAGCACATTTTTCCCTCCCCCCCTCTCTCTGCATTCCGCAGGGATCGCTCCGTACACAACTCCCTTGTCCATTCGTCCCCCCATCCCTCCCCACTGATCTCCCTCCTGGCACTTATCCTTGTAAGCGGAACAAGTGCTACACATGCTCTTACACTTCCTCCCTTACCACCACTCAGGGCCCCAGACAGTCCTTCCAGGTGAGGCGACACTTCACCTGTGAGTCGGCTGGGGTGATATACTGTGTCCAGTGCTCCCGATGTGGACTTCTATATATTGGCGAGACCCGACGCAGACTAGGAGATCATTTCGCTGAACAACTACGCTCTGTCTGCCAGAGAAAGCAGGATCTCCCAGTGGCCACACATTTTAATTCCACGTCCCATTCCCATTCTGATATGTCTGTCCACGGCTTCCTCTACTGTAAAGATGAAGCCACACTCAGGTTGGAGGAACAACACCTTATATTCCGGCTGGGTAGCCTCCAACCTAATGGCATGAACATTGACTTCTTAAACTTCCCCTAATGCCCCACCTCCCCCTGGTACCCCATCTGTTATTTATTTATATACACACATTCTTTTTCTCTCTCTCCTTTTTCTCCCTCAGTCCCTCTCACTATACCCCTTGCCCATCCTCTGGGTTTCCCCCCTCCCGCTTTTCTTTCTCCCTAGGCCTCCTGTCCCATGATCCTCTCATATCCTTTTTGCCAATCAACTGTCCAGCTCTTGGCTCCATCCCTCCCCCTCCTGTCTTCTCCTATCATTTCAGATCTCTCCCTCCCCCTCACACTTTCAAATCTCTTACTAGCTCTTCTTTCAGTTAGTCCTGATGAAGAGTCTCGGCCGGAAACGTCGACTGTACCTCTTCCTAGAGATGCTGCCTGGCCTGCTGCGTTCACCAGCAACTTTGATGTGTGTTGCTTGAAAGCAGTGTGAGGTAACTTTCCAAAAGACAAAGGAAATGGTGGCATCAGACACTTAACTCACATGCTATGATCCCCATTATCCAGTCAAGCTTGCCTGTGATGCCTTGTCTTATGGTTATAGGTACGGTCAATGTCGCACGATGGAAGTGAATGCCCTGTAGCTTTTGCATTACGTTCACTTAGTGCTGCAGGGAAAAATTATGCACAGATTGACAGAGAGACATGTAAGGGAGAGAGTTGGGATGTTATGTTGAAGTTGTTTAAAATGTTGGCGAGGTCTAATTTGGAGTACTGTGTGCAGTTCTGGTCACCTACCTGCAGGAAAGATGTCAATAAGATTGAAAGAGTGCAGAAAAATTTACAAGGATGTTGCCGGGACTTCAGGATTTGAATTATAGGGAAAGGTTGAATAGGGTAGGACTTTGTTTCCGAGAGTGTAGGATAATGAGGAGAGATTTGATGGAGGGATGCAAAATTATGAGGGGTATAGATAGCGTCAATGCAAGCATGCTTTTTCCACTGAGATTGGATGAGCCTAGAACTAAAGGTCATGTGTTAAGGTTGAAAGGTGATATGTTTAAGGGGAACATGAGGATGAACGTCTCTACTCAGAGGGTGGTGAGAGTATGAAATGAGCTGTCAGTGGAAGGGGTAGATTCTGGTTTGACTTCAAAGTTTAAGGGAAATTTTGGATGGGAGGGGTATGGAGAGCTATGGACTGGGTGCTGGTTGATGGGATATATTCAGAGTTCAGTATGACAAAGATGGGCTGAAGGACATGTTTCTGTGCTGTAGTGTTCTATGACTCTATCAGGGCAGCAAACCACACGCCATCATAAACTGAAGTTATATCACCTGTCCTCCATTCTCACTGGGTCTAAATCCGTTTTTTTCGAACAGTTTTGTGGGAGTACCTCCACAAAGACTGCACTGGTTCCAGGAGACTGCTCCTCACCACTTCCTCAAAAAAAAGGTTTAGAGTAATGCTGGCCTTGGCAACAATGCCGACATCTTAACACAAGATACTGCATTTTGATGCATGTGTACACCAGAGAAAGACAGTGTCTTCAATCAATCATTGGGGTTGGAATCAAGAAATAACATAGTTAAAGTGAATAATCTAAATTAGTCTCATTCAGACTAACCAAAGTGTAACAATTAGAAGAGGTGAGTACTGAATTGAAAGACTTGCTGGAAACCACAAATTAACACAAGAAGCTCATTAGTTGGTGCCTGGCAGAGAACCATGTTGTGCATGAGATTAGTCATAAACAACAGGAGTTCTGCAGATGCTGGAAATTCAAGCAACACACATCAAAGTTGCTGGTGAACGCAGCAGGCCAGGCAGCATCTCTAGGAAGAGGTACAGTCGACGTTTCAGGCCGAGACTCTTCGTCAGGACTAACTGAAGGAAGAGTGAGTAAGGGATTTGAAATTGGGAGGGGGAAGGGGAGATCCAAAATGATAGGAGAAGACAGGAGGGGGAGGGATAGAGCCAAGAGCCGGACAGGTGATTGGCAAAAGGGATATGAGAGGATCATGGGACAGGAGGTCCGGGGAGAAAGACAAGGGGGGGGGAACCCAGAGGTTGGGCAAGGGCTATAGTCAGAGGGACAGAGGGAGAAAAAGGAGAGTGAGAGAAAGAATGTGTGTATAAAAATAAATAACGGATGGGGTACGAGGGGGGGGCGGGGCATTAGCGGAAGTTAGAGAAGTCCAAGTTCATGCCATCAGGTTGGAGGCTACCCAGATGGAATATAAGGTGTTGTTCCTCCAACCTGAGTGTGGCTTCATCTTTACAGTAGAGGAGGCCGTGGATAGACATGTCAGAATGGGAATGGGATGTGGAATTAAAATGTGTGGCCACTGGGAGATCCTGCTTTCTCTGGCGGACAGAGCGTAGGTGTTCAGTAAAGCGGTCTCCCAGTCAGCGTCGGGTCTCGCCAATATATAGAAGGCCACATCGGGAGCACCGGATGCAGTATATCACCCCAGCCGACTCACAGGTGAAGTGTCGCCTCACCTGGAAGGACTGTCTGGGGCCCTGAATGGTGGTAAGGGAGGAAGTGTAAGGGCATGTGTAGCACTTGTTCGGCTTACAAGGATAAGTGCCAGGAGGGAGATCAGTGGAGAGGGATGGGGGGAACGAATGGACAAGGGAGTCGCGTAGGGAGTGATCCCTGCGGAAAGCGGGGGGGGGGGGGGAAGGGAAAGATGGCTTAGTGGTGGGATCCTGTTGGAGGTGGCGGAAGTTACGGAGAATAATGTGTTGGATCCGGAAGCTGGTGGGGTGGTAGGTGAGGACCAGGGGAACCCTATTCCTAGTGGGGTGGTGGGAGGATGAAGTGAGAGCAGATGTGCGTGAAATGGGGGAGATATGTTTGAGAGCAGAGTTGATAGTGGAAGAAGAGAAGCCCCTTTCTTTAAAAAAGGAGGACATCTCCCTCGTCCTAGAATGAAAAGCCTCATCCTGAGAGCAGATGCAGCGGAGACGGAGGAATTGCGAGAAGGGGATGGCGTTTTTGCAAGAGACAGGGTGAGAAGAGGAATAGTCCAGATAGCTGTGAGAGTCAGTAGGCTTATAGTAGACATCAGTGGATAAGCTGTCTCGAGAGACAGAGACAGAAAGATCTAGAAAGGGAAGGGAGGTGTCGGAAATGAACCAGGTAAACTTGAGGGCAGGGTGAAAGTTGGAGGCAAAGTTAAAGTAAACGAGCTCAGCATGCATGCAGGAAGCAGCGCCAATGCAGTCGTTGATGTAGCAAAGGAAAAGTGGGGGACAGATACCAGAATAGGCACGGAACATAGATTGTTCCACAAAGCCAACAAAAAGGTAGGCATAGCTAGGACCCATATGGGTGCCCATAGCTACACCTTTAGTTTGGAGGAAGTGGGAGGAGCCAAAGGAGAAATTATTAAGAGTAAGGACTAATTCTGCTAGACGGAGCAGAGTGGTAGAGGGGAACTAATTAGGTCTGGAATCCAAAAAGAAGCGGAGAGCTTTGAGACCTTCCTGATGGGGGATGGAAGTATATAGGGACTGGACATCCATAGTGAAAATAAAGTGGTGGGGGCCAGGGAACTTAAAATCATCGAAAAGCTTAAGAGCGTGAGAAGTGTCATGAACATAGGTAGGAAAGGATTGAACAAGGGGGGGATAAAACCGTGTCAAGGTATGCAGAAACAAGTTCGGTGGGGCAGGAGCAAGCTGAGACAATAGGTCTGCCAGGACAGGCAGATTTGTGGATCTTGGGTAGGAGGTAGAAACGGGAAGTGCGAGGTGTGGGAACTATAAGGTTGGTAGCAGTGGATGGGAGATCCCCTGAGCGGTTAAATTTGGTGATGGTGTGGGAGACAATGGCCTGGTGCTCCTTAGTGGGGTCACAATCGAAGGGTAAATAAGAGGAGGTATCCGCGAGTTGTCGCTGTGCCTCGGCAAGGTAGAGGTCAGTACGCCAGACTACAACAGCACCCCCCTTATTGGCGGGTTTAATAGTAAGGTTAGGATTAGTGCGGAGGGAGTGGAGAGCAGAGCGTTCCAAAGGAGTGAGGTTGGAATGGGAACAAGGTGCAGTGAAGTCGAGACGGTTGATGTCCCGTCGGCAGTTAGCAATAAAGAGATCCAGAGCAGGCAGAAGACCAGAGCGGGGTGCCCATGAAGAAGAGGAGGGTTGAAGACGGGAGAAGGGGTCATCGGTGGGGGTGGAAGAGCCCTTGCCAAAGAAGTAGGCTCGGAGACGGAGGCAGCGGAAGAAGAGTTCCGCATCATGGCAAACACGGAACTCGCTGATGGGTGGGCGAATGGGGACAAAGGTGAGGCCCTTACTGAGGACAGAGCGTTCTGCCTCCCCCTCCCACTTTCAAATCTCCCCCTCCCACTTTCAAATCTCTTACTAACTCTTCCTTCAGTTAGTCCTGACGAAGGATCTCGGCCTGAAACGTCGACTGTACCTCTTCCTAGAGATGGTGCCTGGCCTGCTGCATTCACCAGCAACTTTGATGTGTGTTGCATGAGATTAGTCATCATGGCTTTCGAACTTAATAGGTATTTTGTGTCAGCTTTCACTGAGGAAGACACTAATAGGATGCCAGAAATGCAGGAGTGTCAGGATGCAGAAGTGAGTGCAGTTGCTATTCCTAAGCAGAAGGTGTTTGGGAAGCTGAAAGGTCTGAAGGTAGATAAGTCACCCGTACCGGATGGACCTCACCCCAGGGTTGTGAAAAAGATGGTGGCAGAGATTGTGGAGGCATTAATAATGATCTTTTAAGAATCATTAGATTCTGGAATGGTTCCAGAGGACTGGAATATTGCAAATGTCACTCCACTCTTTAAGAAAGGAGGGAGGCAGAATAAAGGAAATCATAGGCCGATTTCAGTGGTTGAAAAGGTGTTGGTCTATTAATAAGGATGAGGCTTCAGAGTACTTGGAGGCGCATGACAAACTAGGCCAGAGTCAGCATGGTTTCCTTCAGGGGGAATCTTGCCTGACAAATCTATTAGAATTCTTTGAGGAAATAGCAGGCAGGATAGAGAGAGGAGAGTCACTGGATGTTGTGTACTTGAATTTTCAGAAGGGTTTTGACAAGGTTCCACACATGAAGCTGCTTAACAAGGTAAGAACATGTGGTATTACAGGGAAGATACTAGCATGGATAGAAGATTGGCAGACCAGCAAGAGGCAAAGAGTGAGAATACAGGGGGCCTTCTCTGGTTGGCTGGCGGTGTCTAGCGGTATGCCAAGGGTCCGTGTTGGGCCTGTTTCTTTTCCCATTATATGTACATGATTTGGATGAAGGAATTGCTGGCTTTGTGCCAAGTTTGCGGACGATATGAAGGTAGATGGAGGGGCACGTAGTGTTGAGGAGGCAGGGTATCTGTAGAAGGACTCTGACAGATTGGGAGAATGGACAAAAAAGCAGCAGAAGAAATTTAGTGTAGGGAAGTGCATGTTCATGCACTTTGGTAGAAGGAATAAAATGTGAGCTATTTTCTAAATGGGGAGAAAATTCAAAAGTGAGAGGTGCAAAGGACTTGGGAGTCCTCATGCAGGATTCCCTAAAGGTTAACTTGCAGGTTGAGTCGGTGGTAAGGAAAGCAGATGTAATTTTGCCATTTATTTTGAGAGGACTGGAATACAAACACAAGGATGTAATACTGTGGCTTTATAAGACATTCATTAGATCACATGTGAAATATTGTGAGCAGTTTTGGGCTCCTTATCTAAGAAAAGATGTACTGGCCTTAGAGAGGGTCCTGAGGAGGTTCACGAAAATGATCCCAAAAATGAAAGGAATAAAATATATGGAGCACTTGATGGCTCTGGCCTATACTTGCTGGAGTTTAAAAGAATGAAGGCGGAGGGGGAATCTCATTGAAACCTATTGACTATTGAAAGGCCAAGGTAGAGTGGATGTGGAGAGGATGTTTCCTTTAGTGGAGGAGTCTAAGATCAGAGGGCATAGTCTCAGAATAGAAGGATGTCCATTTAGAACAGAGATAAGGAAAAAATTCTTTAACCAGTAGGTGGTGGAATCTGTGGAATTCATTACCACTATGGCTGTGTAGGGTGTCATTGGTGGAGGTTGATAGGCTCTTGATTAATCAGGGCATCAATGGTTACAGGAAGAAGGAAGAAGAATGAGGTTGAGGGGGATAATAAATCAGCCATGATGGAATGGCAGAACAGACTAGATGGGCCAAATGGCCTAATTCTGCTCCAATCCCTTATGATCTTATAGTCTTCTCATGTCTGAGGCCTCATCAGCAGCTGAGTAAATCTGGTGACTTTGGTACCTCACCGTTACCATTTCATGGCACTACACCATTTGCTTGTCTCACCCACACCACTTGTTTGCTCTGCCCATGTCCTTGAACTCTTCCTCTCCCTTTAAATTCCCTTCATACACTAAATTTGACATTTTCTGCCTCACCTTCCATTCTCCTGCAGATTCTGAGAATGTAGAAATGGATGAGTATTTCTGAATAAATGCTTGTTGTGTTTTGTACAAATCATGAAGTAATCTCACATTTGTCCATTTGTTTCCCCTTCCCCTTTTGTCTCTTCTCTGACTCCTTTATACAATCTCTTCATTTTCATCCCATTGTTCCAACATCTGTTCTCCTCCCTCCATAACCTTTTAATCTTTCCTGCTGTACTGTATTTCCCTCTTAAATTCGTTGCTCTCCTTTCTGTTCTATCTGAATTCTCTCTGTTTCTTTATGTTTTTCCCCATTTGTGATGACTTTCTTTCATACACTTTCTGTCTATTTGATTCATCTCTCTCTCTCTCTCCCCCCCTTCCTCATTTTCTCTTACAATCTCTCCTTCTATCTTCCTGTTTCTTTTTTTTTCCCTCCTGACAGGCCTGTACAACTGCAGCAATGCATCCCGTCTACTACGTGCATTCGGAAGAGAAAATTATAGCTGAATGGAGACCAACACGAGGCTGGTAGAGATGTTGAAGAACATTTTACCGATTGCTTGGCAAACAGGAGAGAAAGCATACAAATTTAGGCTTAGAAGTTCATCATTGTTTTTTTTTAGGTCAAACAGTTACAATGTCCCTATTGCTGTTTTCAAAAACTCTCATAGGTATTATTTCCAAGGTGGTGCAGGGGTTCTATTTTGTGTTCTCTGTGTTCAATGGAAAGCTCTACTGACAAAGTGAGGAAACTTCAGTTTTGATAAACACCATTATTAGACTGATACCTGGAAGGACCATTTGGCTGCACTGCAAAGAAATAAAAAGTATAGATATTTATATATCTTCATGCCTTTCCAGACACCTTGAGGTGAGTTTGCAGAGTTTTGTAGCTCACTGTCTATAGAAGTGCCTGACCCTTAAATAACATTGAAACTTA
The DNA here is from genome assembly GCF_030028105.1 of Mobula birostris. Lineage (NCBI taxonomy): Eukaryota > Metazoa > Chordata > Chondrichthyes > Myliobatiformes > Myliobatidae > Mobula > Mobula birostris. The sequence continues at coordinate 112,565,344 of NC_092370.1, read as the reverse complement.
ACCATCAGTATTATTAAAATGCCATGCCTTTATGAGAGAACATCGCTGGTTGTGATTCTCACAAATGTAGTTGAAAATCTCACCTGAATCGAATTTTGGATGTTGTACTATTGCAGTTGAGTACCTCTTATCTGAAATAACAAAATCTGAAAAATTCTGAAATCCAAACTTTTTTTGAGCACTGATGTGATGTCAGAAATGGAAAATTCTACAAGGTGCTGGAAGGTTCCCAGGTGACATGCAGGTCATTGAGCACCACAGACAGTTCTGAGAAGTGACCTCACATATATGACGAACAGAGTTTAATGAAAAATAGAAAAAAAACATTGCTTAAAATGGCGAATGAAGATCTTAATTATATATTGTAAGAGTGGATTCATCAGTGTCGGAGTGGACATATGCCACTTAACGATATACTGATCATAAAACAAGCAAAAATCTATCATGACAACATAAAATTTGAAGGTACTTGTAAATATTTAGCAAGGTGGTTGCAGAAATTCTAAGAAGAGGCATGGCATTAAATTTTTAAAGATTTGTGGTGATGACGTGTCTGCTGATCACGAAGCTGCAGAGAAATTCATTAATTAGTTTACCATGATTGTTGCCGATGAAAATCTAACATGTTGATCGGCTGCATTAGTACGTATGTATGATGAACAAGTGAAAGACAAACACTGCTTAACAGTTGCACATAAATTCAGTCAGAAATGATAGCAATCCCGAGCTTTCTCATCATATATTCCAAAATCTTAAAAAATCTGGAATCTGAAATACTTCCAGCCCCAAGCATTTTGGATAAGGGGTACTCAACCTGTGTTAGTATCATTTGTGTGACTTTATTGAGAGAGGAACAATGCTAGGAGCTCATGTTTAATATCCTTATTGACGATTAGCGTGGAATCAAATGAAAAGATGTAAATTTGGTCAATGGTACATTGATACAGTTTATGTCTGTTTCTTGGGCCAAGTGTAGGGACATTTTAGGTCTGAAGTCTTACAGATACACATCAGTTAAATCTTGACTGCTAAAAAAGATGATAAGCTCTGGACCCCTAAGATGAAATACTGAAATAAAGCTTACCGTGTCAACAGCCTACGACCTCTGGGTAAATTTCCTTTTCATTTCATGGAATTTTACTTTGTTGAAGATTGTGTTTTGCTCTGTTTACACTTTTCTTATTCTTTTTCCATTCACCCTCATGTTAACCATACCTCCAGAGATCCCTTTTTCAATATACTTTAAGGTTTAAAAATGATTTGTAACTAGTAACTAGCAAAACAAATGAGGGAGAACTAGTGTCCATGTGTATTTGGACTTTTGGAAGTCTCTGATAAGGCACCATGCAAGAGGTTATTGAATGTACTCTCTAGAATTTGCAAGAAATGAGAAGTGACCTCAATAAAATGTATAAAATTCTTATGGGTCTTAACAGAGTGAATGCAGAGATGATGTTCCTCATGGTTAGGTCATCTAGAACTAGGGATAACTGTGTCAATGTAATGGGTCGGAAAAACTCCTCATCAAGAAAGGAGTATATAATTGAATTCTCTTCGTAAATGGCTGTGGAGGCAAAGTCAAGATGTTGATAGATTTTTGGATATTAAGGAAAGCAGGGAAGATGGCTTAGTGCAGGAAATTGGTGCTGAGGGAAAAGATAATTTTGCTATGTGAATGCCACATGGAAGATGTATTAGATAGACTTTCATCTGACAGTTCCTACGTTTCTCTGATACTTCACCTGAACTCCAACATTATCACAGAGAAACTGTCTTAAAAAATCTCAAAAATCGTTACTCGGTGACAGTACCCAAAAGGAAAATAGTTATTACAGATGGGAGAAATTCCTTGTTCAATCCGCAGGTTGTGCTGATGTACTTGCACACGGGGTGCATGTTTCGGCATCCACCAAATCTGGGAGAAGTTAAATTACAAATAACTTGGATGAGTATCAACCAACTTTCCTATGCGTGGTTCATAGAAGATGGTGCCTTCTGGAAACATGAAAGGCAGATGAAGCATAAATCAATTCCACCTGCAGTGCCATGCCTAGCACATTTGGAGAGTTTGCCCATCCTGGAATAATTGAGTGACATACTGGAGGAGTCTTGTTCAAGCAAAAGAACCTCTGAGAACGATTGCAGTTTTGAGGGAACACAAAAGCATTGTATTTGTTTCATTAGGTATATTCAATTCATGTTAGTTATTGATTATTCTTGACTGCTGTATTGTATCACCTATGAGTGTGAGCAGGTGAAAATGCTCTAGTGAATCAAGATGGTTCCTCCCCACTAGAACAGGAACACTCATCAGTTGTACAGAAACATGTTCCGTGAAAAGAAAATCAAATAAAAATACATTTGAAACATTCGGTTTTACTTTCTTAGACGCTTTTTGTGGGTTGTTATAGATTGCAGAGGAGAGTTGTCAGTTCTGGATGGTGATTTGGAACCATTTTAACTTGTTTTATTTTAGTAGCAAGTTAGGTACAATTTACCATTGTGGCTGTGTTACTGGACTGGTAAATTAGAGCAGTGGTTCTCAATGTGGTCCATATGGCTCTCCAGAGGGCCACAAGTAAAAACAAGAAACAGGGGAACACAGGAGTTTCTGAATGGGCCCTGGTAAGTGTAAAATAAAAAATAAAACAAATTGTGCAAATACAAAAAGAAAGCAAAAAAAAAAGGAATAATAATAAATAAATATCGAGAATTTGAGATGAAGAGTCTTGAAAGTGAGTCCAGTTCTGTGGGAATAGTACAGTGATTGGGCAAATGAAGTTATCTCCTCTGACTCAAGAACTTGATGGTTGAGGGGTAATGGTGATGTCGGTCCAGACCTTCTTCCTGATGGCAGCAGCGAGGAGAGAACATGACCTGGATGGTGCGGGTCTTTGATGATGGATACTGCTTTCCTGCGACAGTGCTCTGTGTAGATGTGCCTGATGGTGTGGAGAGGCAAATCAAGGGTGGTGACAAATGATGATGTCAGTACCAGGGTGCTCAAAGCCTGTGCCCCTCAGCTATGTGGAGTACTTCGCCATGTATTCAACCTGAGCCTGAGGCTCTGGAGGGTTCCTGTACCATGGAAGACGTCCTGCCTCATCCCTGTGCCGAAGACGCCGCGCCCCAGCGGCCTCAATGACTACAGACTGGTGGCATTGACCTCCCACATCATGAAGACCCTGGAGAGACTTGTTCTGGGGCTGCTCTGGCCTATGGTCAGGCCACACTTAGATCCCCTCCAGTTCGTCTACCAGCCCCGACTAGGAGTTGAGAATGCCATCGTCTACCTGCTGAACCGTGTCTATGCCCACCTGGACAAGCCAGTGAGCACTGTGAGGGTCATGTTTTTTGACTTCTCCAGTGCGTTCAACACCATCCGCCCTGCTCTGCTGGGGGAGAAGCTGACAGCGATGCAGGTGGATGCTTCCCTGGTGTCATGGATTCTTTATTCCCTGACTGGCAGACCACAGTACATGTGCTTGCAACACTGTGTGTCCAACAGAGTGATCAGCAGCACTGAGGCGCCACAGGGGACTGTCTTGTCTCCCTTTCTCTTCACCATTTACACCTCAGACTTCAACTACAGCACAGTCTTGTCATCTTCAGAAGTTTTCTGATGACTCTGCCATAGTTGGATGCATCAGCAAGGGAGATGAGGCTGAGTACAGAGCTACGGTAGGAAACTTTGTCACATGGTGTGAACAGAATTATCTGCAACTTAATGTGAAAAAGACTAAGGAGCTGGTGGTAGACCTGAGGAGAGCTAAGGTACTGGTGACCCCTGTTTCCATCCAGGGGGTCAGTGTGGACATGGTGGAGGATTATAAATACCTGGGGATACGAGTTGACAATAAACTGGACTGGTCAAAGAACACTGAGGCTGTCTACAAGAAGGGTCAGAGCCGTCTCTATTTCCTGAGGAGACTGAGGTCCTTTAACATCTGCCGGACGATGCTGAGGATGTTCTACGAGTCTGTGGTGGCCAGTGCGATCATGTTTGCTGTTGTGTGCTGGGGCAGCAGGCTGAGGGTAGCAGATATCAACAGAATCAACAAACTCATTCGTAAGGCCAGTGATGTTGTGGGGATGGAACTGGACTCTCTGATGGTGGTGTCTGAAAAGAGGTTGCTGTCCAAGTTGCATGCCATCTTGGACAATGTCTCCCATCCACTACATAATGTACTGGTTGGGCACAGGAGTACATTCAGCCAGAGACTCATTCCAATGAGATGCAACACAGAGCATCATAGGAAGTCATTCCTGCCTGTGGCCATCAAACTTTACAACTCCTCCCTTGGAGGGTCAGACACCCTGAGCCAATAGGCTGGTCCTGGACTTAGTTCCTGGCATAATTTACATATTACTATTTAACTATTTATGGTGCAACTGCAATGAAAACCAATTTCCCCCGGGATCAATAAAGTATGACTATGACTATAAGCATATAGGCTGGGCTATATCCACTACTTTTTATTGGCTTTTCCATACCATTGATATTTCCATACCTGGCCATGATGCAACCAGTCAATATACTCTCCACCACACATCCATAGAAGTTTGTCATAGTTTTAGATGACATGCTGACTCTTTGCAAACTTCTAAGAAAAATAGAGGCACTTATGTGCTGCACCCAGGACAGATCCTCTGAATTGATAACACCAAGGAATTTAAATTTGTTGACACTCTCCACCTCCAATCCCCCAATGAGGACTAACTTATATACCTCTGATATCCTCCTCCTGAAGCCAATAATCATCTCCTTGTCTTGCTGCAATGAGTGACACCAGTCAGCTAGAGTTTTCAATCTTCCTCCTATATGCTGATTCGTCACCACTCTTGATTTGGCCAATGGCTGTGGTGTCATTGGCAAGCTTAAATACGAAGTATGAGGCACTTAGAGTACTGTGAGCAGTTTTGAGACTCTTATCTAGGGAAAGATGTGCTGACATTGGAGAGCGCCCAGAAGAGGTTGATGAGAATGATTTCTGGGAATGAAAGGGTTAACATATGAGAACTGTTTGACGGCTTTGGGCCTGTTCTCGTTGGAGTTCAGAAGAATGAGGTGGGATCTCGTTGAAACCTATCGAATATTGAAAGACCTAGATAGAGTAGATGTGGAGAGGATGTTTCGTACAGTGGGTGCGTCTAGAACCAGCCTCAGAATAGAAGGGCCTCCCTTTAGAACAGAGGTGACAAGGAATTTACTTACCCAGAGGGTAGTGAATCTGTGGAATTCATTGCCACAAATGGCTGTAGAGGTCACCTCATTGTGTATATTTAAAGTGGAGGTTGATAGGGTCTTGATTAGACATGTTGTCAAAGGTTTTGGGGAAAAGGCAGGGGAATGGGGTTGAGAGGAATAATAAATCAAACATGAATGGGTAGGCTCAATAAAGTATCCTATTCAGAGCTTTGAAATAGTTTTATTTTTCATCTACACCCATATATAAAACATTCTATTAACATATAATATCTAAACCTGTGAAAGCATAACTATTGACTGTATATTAGAATAATTAGTACAGTTGACCAAAAAAAATATAGCAACTAATGGATACTATAGAAGATGAGGGCCACTGAGGTAAATGAAAGTCATGTGGGCCACAAGCAGGAAAAGGTTGAGAACCACTGATGTAGAAGATATTAATTCATGATCTCTATGTAACAGTAATAATCTGCATAAGTGATGCTAGCTGTTAGATTTTCTTTAATACCCTTACAGGTTCCCTTAAGTTCTTTAGAAAAGGAAACATAAATGCCCTGAACCAGTTTGGATCATTTTCAATGCCAGTTTTACAAACACATGGTTGATTCTAACTATTCATTAAATTGCACTGTGATGCACTCAGTTGTATCACTATCTTCTCAGAATGATAAATGACAGTCGTGCCAGTGACCTCCTGAGAATGAATTAAAATAACGATTTAAGTCAAATGTTGAGATTTCTTTCTCAAAATCTTCCTTTTTCCTCAGCCAGTCAGTTCAAACCTTTTCAAGACAAATTACAGTCCCTATAAAAAGTATTCACTTGCCCCCCCCCCAGAAGTTCATGTTTTATTGTTTTACAACATTGAATCACAGTGGATTTAATTTGGCTTTTTTTCACACTGATCAGCAGAAAAAGATTCTTCCATGTCAAAGTGAAAACAGATCTCTACAAAGTGATCTAAATTAATTACAAATATAAAACACAAAACAATTGATTGCATAAATATTCACCCCCCCCCCCTTTAGTATCACACACCAAATCATCACTAATGCAGCCAGTGGGTTTTAAAAGACACATAATTAGTTTAAATGGAGATCTGTTTTTTGCACACCTGTGCAGAGTCAAGGTGTTTCAATTGTAGTAAAAATATACTTGTATCCAACTTCTGGTGTGTCACTATCTTGGCAAAGACTACAGCATGAAGATGAAAGAACACTAAGCAACTCCAGAAAAAGGTTATTGAAAAGCACAAGTCAGGAGATGGATACAAGAAAATTTCCAAGTCGCTGACTATCCCTTGGAGTACAGTTAAGTCAATCATCAAGAAATGGAAAGAATATAGCACAGTTGGAAATCTGCCTAGAGCGAGCGATCCTCAGAAACTGCACAAGAAGGGGACTACTGAGGGAGGCCACCAAGAGACCTATGACAACTGTGGAGGAGTTACAAGCTTCAGTGGCTGAGCTGGGAGAGACTGTGCATACAACAACTGTTGTCCAGGTACTTTACTGGTCGCAGTTTTGTGGGAGAGTTAAAAAGAAAAAGCCACTGTTGAAAAAAACTCACATGAAATCTCAGCTAGAGTTTGCCAAAAGCATGTGGGAGACTCTGAAGTCAGCTGGAAGAAGGTTATAAGGTCTGATGAAACCAAAATTGAGCTCTTTGGCCATCAGACAAAACACTATATTTAGTGCAAGCCCATCATCAAAAACACGCGCCGTGAAGCATGGTGGTGGCTGCATCATGCTGTGGGGATGCTTCACTGCAGCAGGCCCTGGAAGGCTTGTGAAGGTAGAGGGTAAAATGAATGTAGCAAAGTTCAGGGAAATCCTGGAGGAAAACTTGATGCAGTCTGCAAGAGAACTGTGGCTTGGGAGAAGAGTTGTTTTCCAGCAAGGCAATGACCCCAAGCATAAAGCCAAAGCTACATAGGAATGGTTTAAAAACAACAAATTTAATGTCCTGGATTGGCCAAGTTAGAGTACAGACCTCAATCCAATTGAGAATTTGTGGCTGAACTTGAAAAGGACTGTTCACTTTGACACAAAACAGTCTTTTGACACGATCAGTGTCAAAAAAGCCGAATTAAATCCACTGTGATTCAATGTTGTAAAACAATAAATCATGATAACTTCCATACGGGGTGAATACTTTTTATAGGCACTTTATATTTCCATAGCTGGGTATATATTTTCTGCCTCTCAGACTCTGAATGGCACACAAGGAAACTTGCCATCTTTTTCTGGTATACCCCTCACAGAGTTTTAGTTTTATGTGTTGGTCCTGTGATGATTGATACTCTGATTTTTTATTCTGACTGCAAAATTTACAATTCTCATCCTCCTGCTCACCTTGATGTTATTCCATAAGCCCATAAGCCCATATGATATAGGAGCAGAATTAGGCTATTTGGCCCAGTGTCTACTCCCCAATTCCATCATGGCTAATTTATTATCCCTCTCAATCCCATTCACCTGCCTTCTCCCCTTAATTTTTGCCATCCTGTCTAATCAAGAAATATCAGCCTCTGCTTTAAATATACCCAGTGACTTGGCCTTCACAGCTGCTTATGGCAATGAATTCCACTGATTCACTATGCACTGGCTGAAGAAATTCCTCCTCATCTCTGTTCTAAAGGGCCATTCTTCTCTTCTGAGGCTGTGCCCTCTGGTTCTAGACTCCCCCACTATAGAAACCATGTGCACTCTTTCTAAGGCCCTCCATTGGTCAAGGTCAACCGTGGATGTTCTATCATAGCTGTTGGTACGCAAGCCAGGGCTGTACAGTATGGGGAGCATGCTGTTGCCCATACAACAGAGACCACTACTATTTGGCACCAGCAGCATTGCAGGAGTTGCCAGCCAGCGTTGACCTCAATGTAGGACAGCCTTTGTGACTCCAGCTTCGGATTTTCCCCTCTGGGTTTACTCCCAAAGCCTTCCCTATGAGTGGGTATAGCTGCAAGGCAGCGGAGGTTAGAAATCAGAGTTTTCCTTCTCTTGGATGAGCTGCCAACTACAGCTAACGAGGCCCATCTGCCTGAAGCGGCTGGTTTTAAGGTGCCAGTAATCTGCCTTTGCCCCTTCTCCTGTCAGTGAAAACAGTTCTGCTGGGCTTAGTAGCTAATCTACATATGAAGGTCGGTAGCTAGACATCGTTGTAAGAGACTATTTGAGACGCATGCCATTGGGAGCATTTTTTATATAGGCATCCGTTAGTCTCATGAGACCATGGATTTGTGCCTTGGAAGGTTTCCGGGGTGCAGGTCTGGGCAAGGTTGTATGGAAGACCAGCAGTTGCCCATGCTGCAAGTCTCCCCTCTCCACACCACTGATGTTGTCCAAGGGAAGGGCATTAGGACCCATACAGCTTCACACCAGTGTCATCACAGAGCAATGTGTGGTTAAGTGCCTTACTCAAGGACACAACACGCTGCCTCAGCCAAGGCTCGAACTAGCGACCTTCAAATCACTATACGAACGCCTTAACCACTTGGCCACATTGGGAGCATTAGTAGGAGCTTATCCCCACCAGCCCACCCCTCAGCTCTGACAACCTTAATGAACCTGACTCTTTCTAGGCATTTCACTATTTGATGGGTTCAATGAGAACATTCCCCCCTCCATTCTTCTAAACTCCAGCGAGTACAGATCCAGAGCCATCAAACCTTCCTCATACGTTAAACTTTTCATTCCCAGGATCATTCTCCTGAACCCCCTCTGGACCCTCTCCAGTGCCAGCACAACTTTTCTTAGAGAAGGGGCCCAAAACTGCTCATAATACTCCAAGTGTGGTCTGACCAAAGTCTTATAAAGACTCAGCATTACATATTTGCTTTAATACTCTAGTCCTCTAAAAATGAATGCAAACATTGGATTTGCCTTCCTTGCCACTGACTCAACCTGCAAGTTAACTTTTAGGGAATCCTGCACGAGGACTCCCAAGTCCCTTTGCTTTTCTAATTACTGAATTTTCTCCCTATTTAGAAAATTGTCTATGCCTTTATTCCTTCTACCAAAGTGCATGATCGTACCCTTCCCTATGCTATATTCCATCTGCCACTTCTTTGCCCATTCTCCTAATCTGTCTAAGTCTCTCTGTAGATTTCCACTCCATTCATTTTGAATATTGGCCATACCTCAGTAGTAGCACTTCGGCCTCTATAAAAGAAAATTGTGGATTTAAGCACCATTCCAGAGACGTGGGTACACTGATCCAGTGTAGTACTGCTGCACTTTCAAATGTGTGCTCATTTGGACAAGATGTTAAACTGAGGTATAGTTTTCCTTCTCACGTGCCTGTAAAAGATCCCATGGTGAGGAGTGGAAGGTTAGTGGGCACTGGCTGGTACTCATGATCCTATTATTATGCTGCAACCAACATTACTGAAATTAATCTTCTCATTATTGTATTGTTTCTGGTAACTTTCTCTGAACTGGTTAAGAAGATTACCACAACAACTAGACTTCAAAGCTTCTCATTGAATGTATATACTATACGATATCTTTAAACCTTGAAATAAGCTTATAAGTGGAAATACTTCTTGGTGCCTTTTTCTCAACAGTTTATACATACGCGTACTGCAAAATATTAATTCCCATTGCCTACCTTGCAAAATCCTCCCTGAATTCGCCTTACCAATGCCTCTATAACAACAGTCATGTCCCCCTCCCACATCCCTGTCAGCCCCTAATCTTGACAATCAACAGAATTTTTAAACAAAATGGCTTTAGGTTTTATACATTGCTTTACCTTACGTGTTACTCACTGAATTCTGACTAAAATAAAAACTGTATTACAAAGCAATTACTTAGGCTAAACTGAGGCAGGAAAACTTTTGAGCAAGATGTTTTTATCACTGTCCAGTTTTGGTTTCTCTACTGCTGTAAATCTTCCCACTCCGCCCCAGGAGGAGGGTCTAGTCCTGTAGTGCACACATACACCTCCGGACATCAGTACACTGCTTTGATGTTGGGGCAGGAAGCTTCCATCTGTCACTTCAGACAAGAGCTCCCTCCAGGGGGTGAGGGGAACTTCAATAGATTACAAGCAGCTGCAGTAAACCACTGTTTGTTGAATGACCAGGAGAGGAAAGTGTTAGGGGATGGGCACGGAAGGAAAAGCAGATTTTAAGACTAGTACATGATCATTTGGAGTTTAAAAAAGAGTATAGACGAATGATAAGAAGATCCAGAACCAACTCATTTACAGATTGGAACCTTCTTCATTTAGATTCATCAGGCTCCTGAACCAGCATGGATAACTTCACCCAACTCAACTCAATTCCTTAATCTACACATCAGCTTTCAACGACTGTACATCTCATGTTCTCAGTATTATTCATTTGTTAATTTGCATAATTTGTCCTCTTTTGCACATTGGTTGCTTGTCAGTCTTTGCTTATGTATAGTTTTCATAAATTCTATTCTATTTCTTTATCTTCCTGTAAACCCCTGCAAGAAAATGAATCCCAAGATAGTATACAGTGACATAGATGTACTTTGATAATAAATTTACTTCGACAACTCTGACGGTTCAGTTAGTTAATGAACCACCAGACCTGGTGTGCAGATGCATAGATCAGCAAGATCCCAGGCCGCCTCCTTGTCTGAGTTGACATTCAGTTGATCAACAGGAATGAGCCAAACAGTAAATGAGGAAAGGTATTGTTCTAGATTATTCATCCAAGAGATCATGACAAGATAACATACGTACACACAACATGGAGGAATTAGAAATGATCTTTTATACTTTATACTTCATAATGTAAAGATGTAGCAGACAACTTGCAAATGGTAGGATCCCACAAAGGAAAAAGAGGTAATGGCTATTCGAACTCTTTCCATGAGGTTTCTTAGCAACACACACAAGATGCTGGAGGAACTCAACAGGTTAGGCAGTGTCTATGGAAGGGAAGTAAACAGTCCGAGGCCCTTCATCAGGACTTCAAAATTGGCAGTAAGATACTTTGAGATGGCTTGAGGCTTCAAATGAATCTGTTTTGTGTTTCTTTAACAGTATCATGATTCATCACAGGTAATTCCAGGTCAGTCATGCATGGAGATTGCATGAATTAACATATTTATCTTCTTTCCTATCTTTTCTGCTGTTTTTACCTCAGTCCTCAGAAACAAATCCAACATCCAACCATTGCTTCCACTCCAAAACCTGTACATGTTTGCACAAACATATGCTGGAATCTGGAGCCAAGAACAGACTTCTGGAGGAATGAGCAGTCTCTATGGGGGCGGGGGGGGGAACATGGGAAATTGCTGTTGACATTTACATTTCTCCCCCCTTCCTCCACAGATGCTGTTTGGTCTGCTGAGTTCCTGCGGAAGTTTTGCTTTTGTACAATGTTGTAGTCATCACATTCATGCCCATCTTTCCAAGGACTTCTTGTTCGAGTGCCTCCAATCAGAATTTTTGCTGTACCATAGTAGCAAAATGACCCTCATTAAAGACACAAATGAGCTCCGATATGACTGTGAGAACTTCCCAGCACCACGTTGGTTGGGTGTGTAGATGAGTGATGGAGTCTGGGGGATGTGTTGAGAACGTAGAGAGAACATAAAGTGGGATGAATGTATGATTATTATGATACAACAATAGGATAATAACTGAACTTTTTTGTTGTTGCTATTTTTGTGTGATTTTGATCGAGGTGGACAGGCCTGTGGCCTGCGGATAACAAAGATACAGTATTTTCCACATTTAATCTGAGGAACCAGTTCTACCTCATCAGCACTCCTATGATCTACCCCTCTAAATTGCCATTAAGTCCTTGATGTGCACTAGTTTATTTTAATGAAGTACAGAGTACTTGGAAGAATGTAGCTATGGTTTTCAGTTCCCACTGTATTGTTACCTGGTTACTGTTTCCTCCCCCCCCCCCCCCCCCCAGCAACTATCTGAAACTAAATGGAAACTTTTTTCACGTTTAAGTAATCTCCTTCAGTTTTACACCCTTGGTTATCTCAGCATCCTTCCAGTCCTCCCTTGTTCATAACTAGATTTAATCGTTGTCATTAGCCACTGAGCTGTCAGCTGCCTAGGCTCGAACGGCTGGAATCTCCCTCTTACACTCTTCTGGGTCTCTCTTAGTTTGACAATGCTCTGATGAAGTCTCTCCGAATGTTTTGCTGCACTAGAAACGCTATATAAACACAAGTTGTTAATGTTGTGTTAGTCCCTTCCCCTGCTTGCATTGCAGTGCTGTAAAATTACCTCTTAATTGGCCACAGTTTATATGGCTGGAGCAGACAAGGAGAAGGTTCACGTGTGAATATGTAAAGAGGGTTGGCGAGGGGCAGGGCCAACGCTGGGTTTGATAGACGAGTTGTATAGTCTACCCTTTTCCATCCAGCATGTTTTTATAAAGCTTACTCTGTATTTCCTGTGCTGGAACTCAGAATGCTTCAAAGGCACCGAAAACCAAACCAGGCTTAAGTACAGGAAACCTAGCCTCCAGGCCTCTAAACAAAACCCACCCCTTTAAAGCAACACTTCTCTCCATAAATTTAATATGAAGCAGCTCTAGTAAAACAAATCATGTGAGAGACTTTAAAAAAATGTACTCCTCATACATTTGATCATTTTTATGTAAAATATTAGAGTAGATTTGATTTATTGAATAATATAATATAAAACTGGAGTCTTTTATGTTATAATTATTCTTGAGGTATAGCTGTAAGCATTAATACACAGCTGCTCTTACTGGCTATTTCTAGTTACCCAAATTTGATACAACTGAGGGACTTATAAAGTTTCCAAAATAGACTTCTTTCATGAAATACATGAACAAGAAGTACAAAAAGCAGTGCATGGATTTCTTTCACAAACAAGAGAATATCTGCAGATGCTGGAAATCTGAGGAACACACACAAAGTGCTGGAGGAACTCAGCAGGCCAGGCAGCGTCTATAGAAAAAAGTATAGTCGACATTTCGGGACCAGTCCTGTGGAAGGGTTTCAGCCTGAAACGTCGACTGTTCACAGTTTTCCATAGAAACTGCCTGGCCTGCTGAGTTCATGGAGCAATTTGTATGTGTTGTATGGATTTCTTTACTTTCATAGCATTGTATAGTTTATATACTCACATAATGCTATGTCATACATTTATAGCACTGGTATATTCTATGTCCACGCTGCATTACACTCCATGAGGCATTTTGAAGAATACACACATTGGTAGATTGAGAAGCTTTTCCACAGAAGCCAGCCAATCACTCCATTCAGTGGTGACAGAACCTTAGCCTGCAGTCTTTCCCCACAAAGCCTTTGTGTTGGCTGCACTATGCTTCAGTGTGTTCGTTAATATGTATTCCTGCACCTGGAAAGTGCCAAGCCCCAGCAATCCCCTATAGACATCTTGTACTGGAAGCGCAACCCATTTCATGCAGACCAAAGTGAACTTTTCAGAGTTGATGATTTTCCAGCACACTTGATGCTTGTCTCAGTATGTGTCCTTAGGAACAGCCCTTATATCATAATGGAACACAGTTGTTTGGGATGAACTTTGACTAACACCCTTGCATCCTTTTATTGACCTTCTTTGCATTATTCACAGTCCCAAAGGGGTGATCTCAACTTCATCACAGCAATTTTAAAAGCACCATTATTATGGTGAGATGTTAACTGTGTACGAGAGATCTGAAGGGGAAGGGGTCATTTTCACTGCCAGCCATGTGAGGTCTTCGTTGCCCAATGGCAAATTCTGCTGATGAGGTGTTCCGCCAAATAGTACTGGTAGTCTTCTCAGGCAACCATCCCACAGGATCCATCATGTTCTTCTCCCATGCTGACCACTGCCTGATGGACTTGCGGATGAAAATGTTTTTTCCCGAGAGAACGTTTCGACAAAGGACAGGCAGCGCAGCAATGTTCAACTCAAAAGAACATGGCATGGCAGAAAGGTCAGGCTCATCCTTCACGACACCAGAGACAGTGGAACCTCAGCTCAGAGTGACACTTGGTTCTAGTGTACTTCAGTTCAACATACAGTTTGAAGTAATCACCCACAAATGTGCCCATCAGGGCAAGGGCAATGATGAGCGTGCTCTCCCACCCATTTCTCTGGACACTTGTGCATCGTGCTCCATATTGGATCCTCAAATGAAAGAGAAGATGGCAGCTCAGGTGCCTGTCATGCTGGAGGAGTGTAGGATATGTGCCATACCTGCATCATCAACAGCAGCACTGAGAGCACTTTGCACCTGATGGCCAAGTTCTTGGCCACCACTGAGAGGGAGTACACTCCCCTTACCAGATCACTTCACAGCCCAGATAACATGTTCATGTGGGACTAGAAGTCAAGGTGGTTAAAGCCTTTGTTTTTAAATCATTCCAACTTTTGAGTTTCAATTTTTTTAACTGAACTCAATTTTTTAAATTGCTGTGCTGGGAGATGAACACATTGTTCTCAGTGTAGTCTCATAGCTGGGTGAGAATTTATATTTTATGCCAAAGTCAGATATGTAGAAGAGCAGATCTGGATGGATGATTCCAAGATCCAAAAGTCTTCGGCACCTGTAAAAAAATTACAACGAGGAGAAGTTACAGGGGCTGCCTATCGCTATGTAATCCCTACTAGAATAGGAGTAGAGGGTAGAATCTGGCATAGAATACCTATTCCCCCCTTCCCCCCTCCCCATAGTGCATGAAATTGCTCAATCATTTGAAAATTGAGTAGTCTTCTGTCAAGTCTCTTCAACATAATTTAGATTGGCATTCCCGCATATTAAATACAGTGTATGTTGCAGTGTCAGATGCCTAGTATGTTGAATATAATGCAAGAACACAAGAAACTAAGGATATCCACATTTGAATTCATGCCTGAGATGTTTCTACTTATAAAAGTTATGTCTCTTTCAAAATTCTATGTGTGTTGAAAAGTCAAACAAAGGATATGTCCATTTATATACCTTTGCAACATCAGGACACCCCAAAGAGCTTTACCACTAGTAAAGATCTTCTACAACATCATCACTATTCAACCCAGTGAAATAATTTGCATATGCCAAAATGCACAACCAGCAGATGATAATCATCAGGTAACCCACTAAAGGCGACCAAAACTCAGTAGTGTAGTACCGTCTTGGCTAAGTACAACACTATTAACACTAATTCATTGCTCAACTGTCTTGGGTGGAACCTCGAATTTCTAGCCCGAAGACTAATGTATTATCAACTGAGTCAAGTGTGACCAAAGTCAAAAAGCTACAAGTTGGGTCACTCCTCAGTTCAGTTCAATAACACTGAAATATTCTTGATCGTTGTAGAGAACTTCCAGTCATGCAGTTCACTGAAGCTAAGAAAGCAAAGTCATATGAGACAAGGTAGGTGAGGTTTTCAGTTAATTGTCTTTATTGAGTTGGGTAGTATGATAGATAAAGAAATAGGTTCTATCTTTAGCTCAGAATCCCTTGCAAATCAGAGATTCACATTCCAGACTGATGGCAAACGAGCCTAACTGGACTGTCTGTCTACATGATAGCAGGCAAGAGCATGTTGTGATGTATCTGGTGTGGCCAAAGAAAAAATAAATGCTTCTGTTTATATAGCCTTCTTTTACTCCGGATTCACCCTAAAGCAGTTTGCAGGCAAGGAAGTACTTTTCTGTTGGAAATGCGGCAGCTAATTCATGAACGGTAAGTTCTCACAAACACTAATCTTTTCACTTATGGTTTTGATTAAAGGATGAATATGAACTAAAACACTGCAGATAGTTTGCCTATTTTTTTCCAAAATAGTGCTGTGAGACCTTGTAAGTTCACTAAAGAATGTAATCAGACATCTCTCCCAAAATGACACCAACTTACTACATATGTATATAGCCTCTTCAGTATTGCAAAAATACCCTAAAATGCATTAAAATTATCAAGCAACATTGAAAGCCTAGCCACATAAGGATATATAAATAAAGATGGACAAATGTTAGTTCTATGGAGTTTGTCTTTATGGGATCTCATAAAAGAGGAAGGGAGGTAATGGAATGCTTTAGGGAAATTTCAGAGTTTAATGCCTCAGGATCTGAAGGCACAGCTGCCTGTGTTGGAGTAATAAAATTCAGGGATGAGCCAGGGTGGGGGTTGGGGGGGGGCGAGGACTGTAGATATTTTGGAGGGATAAAGACCAGAAGGAGATTACAAAGATAGTGTGGGGCAAGGCAATCAAGAGAATTAACATCAAGGCATTCCTTAACCAGGCTCCATTAAGAATGACAGCACCACAGCAGAGACTTGTCCTCGGCTCTGCATTGATGTGTCAGCCTAGGGTTTTTGTGCTGAAGGCTCTGGAGTAGGACTTGAGCTCACCATCTTCTGAGTCACAGGGCTACTAACTAAATCCAGGCGAGATAATCTGCTGTAAATCACCGTCTCACCTCACTCATATCAAGGGTGGCTGCTTAGGGTCTTTACCCCAGCAAGGTACAGACCCTAAGCAGCCACTCTTGATTTGAGTGAGGTACGGTGAGGTACAGCAAGAGGTTAGTGCGACACTATTATTGCTGGCTCATGGTGTCCTGGAGTCTGGAGTTCAATTCTGGCACCATTCTGTAAGGAGTCTCGGTATATCCTTCTGGTTGAATGCATGAATTTTCTCCAGATCCTCCCTCCAGTTTTCTCCTAGAGTCCAAAGATGTACCGGGTAGGTTAATTGGTAATTGTAAATTGTCCCACGATGAAGTTAGGGTTAATCAGGTTTGTCAGGTGTAGCTGGGGCAGAGTGGCTCAAAGGAATAGAAGAGTCTACTCTGCGCAGTATCGCTAAGCAAATAAATAAATCAATAAACAAAATGAATGAAGGAGTAACAGTACAATTAGAGAAAGTGTGGGAGGGTATGGTTAAAAAGAGAGGAGAGCTCATGCTTTGAATTGTTGCCTTGCCTTCTGGACTTCAAACATTTCCAAAGGAAGTGATGTGTTTGGTGTTATTTTAAGTTAAGTTCACCCAAGTCATAGTTTGAATCTAAAAACAGCAATAGAAAAAAAACAAGATTGACAGTTCAAACTGAGAGTACTGAACAAATCTGCCAGGTTAACATTTGGGGAATGTATAGCTCTAGGCAACCCAAGTAATAATCAGCTTTCCTTTGCCTAACACAGTAGTGAGGACACTAACTGATAAAATTAAATTCTGCACAATGACAGTCTTGTGTTTGTGCTGCACAATTTACGACTGAGTTAGGAGTGAATTAGCTAACCTAGGATCTCACTTCTGATCGCTATCCTGTGTCATAGAGCACTAGCAGGCAATTCAGCCTGTTGTCTGTGTCACCATTCAACCACATCAGGGCTGACCTGAACTCCAGCTGTATGTAAGCCTCATTGTTCCTGATACCCTGGTTCCATTGCCTGGCATTCCCCTAGTCTTGAAGAACTTAGCCTTTTGAAGGATGGATTTCAAGATTTCTGTTCCTTTTGTGTGAAAGTGGCTTTTTAACCTTAATTCTTCATAATCGAGCTAATTTTAAGAACATGCTCTCTTGTGCTGGTTCCTGAATGAGATGATTTTGTCTTTTCTGCAACCTCCACTTGGAACATTTGGCCAAACTGAGTGAGGAGAAGATTGTTGTGTATAGTCTAACCAAATGCTTGATCTTACACAGGAGTATCTAACCCACCTGAGACTATTGTGTAAGCACCATGGCTACAGGGACTTGCGTGTTTCAAGAAGATCATAATACCATAAGATTTAGGAGCAGAATTAGGCTATTCAGCCCATCGAGTCTGCTCCATCATTCCATCATAGCTGATTTAGTATCTCTCTCAATGCCATTCTCCTGCCTTTCTCCCATTACTTTTGACACCCTGACTAATCAAGAACCTATCAACCTCTGCTTTAATTCCTTCCTCCTTCAGAAACTATGGCATGCTTGCCAAATCCCATTCTTGCTTGCGATATCTGGCACTTTGAAACTAATTGAATACCAGTGGAACTTTGCCTTCAGAAAGTAACATTTCTGGACAGAAGTAGTGAAAAGAATTGGTAAGATGAATATAAGATCGGAAAAGTATAAACTGTTCTATTCACGAGAAAGGGGGCGTATTCTGTTGTGTTAAATTGTGTTTAGCTCAGTCAGAATCTTTGTCATGGAGTTAAAGGGTGCAATCTTGAGCCTCACTCCACAGTCATAAGCACATCATCTAATGCAACACTTTAGAACTTCACTGTGTGTGAGCTGCATGGCTGATTGTGTCATGTATGAAATGTTACATTGGCACTCCATCTGCACTGGTAAATGGGTATAAAGGATCACATAGCATTGTACTGAGATACACAATCCTGGAGGAACTCAGCAGCTCAGGTACTGTCTATGGAGGCAAATAAACAGCTGACTGTTTCCTCCAGCATTTTGTGCGTTATTCCGGATTTCCAGCATCTGCAGAATCTTTTGTGTTTAAGTCTTGAGATGTTGCAATAGTTTGCTGACAAACTGAATTTACACCTCTCTCAACAATATCAAGTACACAACATTCATCTTCATCGATATGTGTGGGATATTGGCAAACATAAATCGATTTCTTTTATATAATTGTAACTACCACGTTAGTATAAAAATAATTTGCTGTCAAATTATGAGAGTTTCTCTATAAAAATCAGTTCTTATTCTCTTTGAGGTTTTCCTTTAGTAAAACAATCCAACAAATCAGTTTAATTTGATGTTTAATAGTTAGACAACTTAAAATCGCAAGCGTGTGTGGTGCAGCTTTAAGAGACCACGCTCGGGAATGGGATTATTATCTCCCGGGGAGTTATAATACTGCAGCTCCCAGCCAATCACCATGAAAGTATGTTCCCCCTACCTTTTCCCCTCCCTACATTAGTACCACGTGGGGTGGAGGTTTAACTCCCTCCCTTTTTTTTGTTGAAGATATTGAAAAGTGACGAAGTGATTGAGTCATTGAAAGACGAGAACGAGAGAGGGGTAAAAAGAGACGGGAATCATAAGAGAGTGGGGCTGAAAACCAGAGGGAAACAGTACACACGTGAGTAAGAGAAGTTTATTCACTCTAAGGTTTCGGACTTGTCCAGTTTGTGATTTAAGATCTGTCTGCTCTTGTGTGTGGAGTGGGGGGAGGGGTTATTAAGGTTTGCCTTGTGCGAAGTGAAGGATCGCTTGATGTACTGTGAGACCGAAGACTTTTTTTTGCCTAGTGTGAGACTGGAGGTTTCTGCTGGGGGAGGTTTCTGACTCTCCAGTGCAGTTTCATCTTTCCTTGTGCGCTTTTAGAGTTTATCCGGTGCGCGTGTAATGTTTCCCTTGTGTGAGATTGAATGTTTGTCTAGTTTTGGGTGCATTAGTTTGCTGTGTAGTGTAGAGTTTGTTCAGTGTAGGGACAGTCTGCCTGGTCAGCGGCATAATGTTTTCCAGTGCGGAGTTAATTTACCTGGGGTATAATATCTGTGGGGCGAGGTGGTTCTTTTTTCCTTCTTGTAGCTATAACGTTTGTCCGACAAGGGGGTGAGTTTATCTGGCGCGGGTATTTCTGTTGGTCTGGTTTGGCATTTAGGACCGTGATTAATCTGTCCCTGGTGTGGACTTTATGGTCTCCCTGTGCGAGATTTGGTGTTCGCCTGGCTGGCATTTATGGTTTGCCTGGTGGCGGTTTGACGATCTGTTCAGTGCGAGGTTTGGAGTTTCCTTTGTGGTGTCTTCTATCTGTCTCAAGAGTGAGTTCTAGTCTCTCTTGGGCTCGGTAGATAGCTCTCTCTTGTCTATCTGTTAATGGTAGGTAACTGGAACCCACTACCAGGAGAGGAGGTGGGAAGCAGAGGCATTTGAATCAGCAGATAAGCATGCAGAGAATTGAGGAATATAGATTACAAGCATATGTGTAGTTTAAATTGGCGTCAGGGTGGGTACAAACATCGTGCGTGGAAGGGCTTGTTCCTGCTTTATATATTGTGTGCACCCTCATTTGCCACCTTGTGAAGTTGCCATACTGCTAACACTGGCTCCAGGTCTAGGAGCAGAATCGTCTGATACCAGGACAAAAAGAGATTACCATGGTACCTAACTTCATAAAACTCTTCATGATTTCCTGTTGCTTCTGCCTTCCAGTTCTTCATTGCTTTTGCAACACTTGGGTTATGTCCTGGACTCTCTCCTCAGAGTAGTACAACTCTGACATCAGTACCACAAAGGACCTCAATCAAACCACAACTGGAGGACACCCTAAACTAAACCAGACCTGAAATCCAAGCCACAGCTAACCAAACCTGCATACTGAGCTGAACCAATCTGCGCAGAGCACCGGAACATGAATTTAATTGATTCAGAGCTGGAGGCTGATCAGGGGCAGAATGCAACCCCTTTTTTCCCTGGTAAGTGGAGCACTCTGGTCAGCAGAGGCCACCTGTCTTGTTATAATATCTCTTATAAGATTTCAAAGTCAGTATGTCCAAAAATAATTTTTAAAGAACTACATGTTTGGTGTCTTTTACCAACTCCAGAGTTGCAGTTGCTTTGGGTTAATGAAGTATAGTCTTTGTGGGGTCAGTTTGGCAGACAATTGCTTGTCCAGCAAAATCCCACTGTAAGCATGAAAATAATGACGCTGGGCCACATTGCAGAGAGTGAATTGTAGAAAACTGATCACGGAGCTGTAGAGTACAAAGAACTGAGTCCTCTTCCTGGGGTCTTTCACCAGATACCCTCCACCATATTGGACAAATTTGAATGAATGCTGGTACTCAGTTTGAGTTCCAATTACCAGCAAGATCCCAAATTTTCCTGGTTTTGTTGGTAGCAATAATGGCTTTCAATTCATTCTCTCTATAACTTGTTCTCCTGAGAAAGTGAACTTTTTGATCCACTTCTCAAGACATTTAGATACAGCTGAGTTTTAGGTCTGTTACTTTGGAGGTGAATCATGAGTTGAGCTCATTCATGTGGAACTAGTTTGAATTCTCCGAGTTCTGTGACTGGAATATTTGTCTAAATACTGCATTTAGTTTGGGTACATTCGAACCGTTGGTTGCTATTCTCTGCTCACGACTCATTCCCTGTGTGCAAGTCTGTGTTCAGGGTCAGTCTGTTCTGTGACAATGTCTCGGGTGGCATTGACAGGTCACATTTAGGAAGGGTAAAAGGAGAGTTTGTGGGAATGTAACTCAACAAATGTTAACAGTGTCAGTGGACAAATTTAACAGTTGTTGGGAGGTAGGAAGGCATATTGAGAAGTCCTTCAGGTCATGACTCCTTTTGTGGTTTGCTTGAGCTTGTTTGAAATCTGCGATTCATTTTGCACTGGTTATTTATAAAGTTATAATCATTCCAATTTGACTTCTTTGGATGATACTGTTAAATTCTGCAGAGCAAGAGTGTAATATTCTCAACACTACAATGCATTTATTTTATAGATGAACCATAGAAAACATCATGTCTGGATGCATTACAGCCTTAATATGACAACAGCTCTGCCCAAGTCCACAAGAACTTGCTGTGAGTTATGAATGCAGCCTGGTCCATTACACAAATCAACCTCCACTGACTCTGTCTACTTCCTGCTGCCTTATAAAAGCCACTAACATAATCAGTGACCCCTCACACCCAGTCATTCTCTCTTCTGTCTGGCAGAAGATGTAAAATTCTGAGAGCACAAATGACCAGACTCGAGAGTAGCTTCTATCACACTCTTATCAGAGTACTGAGTGGACCCTCATGATAAAGATGAATTATTGATCTCCCATTTGATCTCGTCATGAGCCTTGGACTTTATTTGTCTACCTGCACTGCAACACTATATTCTGCACCGTTTGCTTTTCACTACCTCACTGTAATGATCTGTCTGCAAGGCACACTAAAGCTTTTCACGGTATTTTGCTTTATGTACAAATAATAAACCAATGCCAAGTCCCTAACCCCACAGATCTTCTACAGGACCTATTATTAATTAAGTTAACTTTTATAATCAGACGTGGCTTTGCTAGGAGCACAAGTTACCTGAGTTACTAAGCAATGAGTTCAAGACCTGCTCCAAATCTGTTGCTGTTCTGTGGTGCTGAAGGAGTGGTGGACAGTTGGAGGTGGTGGCCAGGAATTAGGTTTTAAACCAAGGTCCCCCCTGCTCTAGCAGTAGGATGTAAGAAGCAAGGGAGTTACCCTTAGTGTCCTGTCCAATAGCTGCTTTGCAAACAGTTCCACAGAAATAAATTATCTTGTCATTTTTTGCTTTACTATAATGTCCAAACTTCAAAATTACTTTGGCTGAAACTTGCTTTCAGATGTCATGAACATATTATAAAATGAAAGTTGCTTGATACCAGGTCGTAGCAGTCCTCTTGTAGAGTCCAAACAGCCAATTCAACAGCATGTATCATGGAGTCTTTGTACAGTACTAATTCTTACTGAACACTTACATCCGACTCTAGAGCAGAGGCCCCTGATCATGATTAAAGATGGGAGTCTCCCATCTCAAGTATTTAATCATTGAAGCCAGCTAGAGCTCAGCCTAATTCTTTGATGTGCAAACCTAGATCAAAGTATGACTTCTGTTGCAGGTTGAATCATGCAATGTTAGCATTCATTTCACAAGGACTAGAATATGAAAATAAGGATGAAATGTTGAGGCTGTATAAGACATTGGTCAGACCGCATTTGGAATATTATGAGCAGATAAGGGGCCCAAACTAAGAAAAGGTGGAGAGGGTCTATTGGATGTCATGAGAATCTTTCCAAGAATGAAAGGATTAATGTATGAGGAACGTTTGATGGCTGTGGACCTGTACTTGCTGGAGTTTGCAAGAATGGGGGGGGGGGGGGGGGGGGGGAGTTAAATATTGAAAGGCCTAGACAGAGTGGATGTGGAGAAGATATTTCTGATAGTGGGGTAGTCTAGGACCAAGGCACAGAATAGAGGAATGTCCATTTAGAACAGATGAAGAGGAATTTCTGTAACCAGAGGGTACTGAATGTGTGGAATTCATTGCCACAGACGGATGTGGAGGCAAAGTCATTGGATATATTTAAAGCAGAGCTAATTCTTGATTAGTCAGGGTGTCAAAGGTTACGGGGAGAAGGCAGGAGAATGGGGTTGAGATGGATAATAAATCAGCCATAATGAAATGGCAGAGCAGAGCCAATAGGCTGAATAGCCTAATTCTGCTTTTCGGTCTTATGAGATCTCAGTGTATAGCTAAATCTGAGAGTTCGGTCCCTATTTTAGAGGTTCAGTGCCATGGTTAGGCTGACAGTTCAGTGCAAAGTTGAAGGAAGGCAGCACTTTTGGAGTTGTTAATTTTTCAGCAGAGGCATTAAAACTATGATGTAAAAGATTGCATGCGACTGTTCAATAAAAGGTAGCAATTACTTTCCTAAGATTAGATCAACGTTAGTAGAATAGATTAGGTAGCCATTTATGTCAGGTTGTGGAATCTTACTGTGTGCAATTCAGTTGCTACCTTTCCTCAGGAGTAACCACACATTCAGATACTGTATGGGTGCCCTAAGGTTGTGTTGGGTGATTATGGTATTTTGTCTATATAAAACCAATTATTGTGAAAATCCTAAATCAGAGCAACTCTGGAGAAAGAAACATTTTAAGTGCAATGAACTGGATTAAGGAACATTGTGAAATTGGTTTCTTTAGTTCTGTGAAATAAGCTCTGTGTGAGGTGGTAAGAGTGTTTAAGATGACGGCTGTCTGCTGAATTGCAAATAATTTATGCTCTATCAGAGGCCACTCGTTACTGGAGGAATGGTGGTATTTTGGTTAAAAGGGCAGATTACTAATCTTCAAAATTCTGATTAATAATACGGGGCATAAGTTCGAATAGCAATTGGGGAATTTAAGTTCAATTAATTAAATGTCTGAATGGATATTTGGAGCAAATGGGGAATTGAAGAATTATGAGGACCATGCAGGAAAGTGGAGGGCAAAGTCAAATTTGTCATGATCTTATTGAATGGAGGGGTTTGAGAGGCTTTTGTAGTTTATTCTTGGTATGATTTATGATATGATTGTTAAATTCTTGTCACTTTGCTCCATGAAAATCAGTCATTCATCCGGTTTGCCTCATTCCTCATCACTTGGGGTGGGGTGGACTGTCGAAGTTGCTAGAAAAGACCTTCTAGTCAACCTTCTTCCAGAGTGCATCTGAGGAAGTTTTGTACCTTTTGGACAACAAGGTGACAAAGAGTTCTTCGAGCAGTCAGGAGAAATGGCAAAGACCTCTGCACACAAAACAGCCAGGAACACCTGTCCAACAAACCAAAGCATATGTGGCTAGGCATCAAGGGCATTACTGACTATGCAAGGAAAAATGGTCAACTGTATTAGTGATGCCTACTTCCCTGATGTTCTAACAACTTTTGTGCATGCTTTAAGGCATGCAGCACAACTCTCCCCACCCCGGTGAGTAGCCATTCTCTGTAACAGTAGCAGATGTTAGAAGGACTCTGCAGAGAGTCAACCCCTGTAAGGCAGCTGGGCCAGACAACACCCCACCCTATGCTGAGTACTCGGGGTTTGTGCACACCAGCCCACTGATGTCTTCACAGACATCTTCTTCAACACTTCCCTCATTCAGGTTCCTGTCCCCACATGCTTCACATCAGCAACCGTCATCCCGGTACCAAAGAACTCAACCTCCTCAGAGCTAAACGACCTCTGTGTGGTGGCAATGACACCAATCATTATGAAGTACCTTGTGCATATTAAAGACTCCATTCCGGCCACATTGGACACTCACCAATATGCTTACCAACAGAACCACTCTATGACAGATGCCATAATATCTGTTGTGCACTTGACTCTGACACACCTAGAAAACAAGGACACTGATGTCAAAATGCTGTTTCTGGATTTCAGTTCGGCATTCAACACTGTTGTCCCACAAATGTTGGTGATCAAACTCTTACTCCTCGGTCTCAATACTCCACTGTGCAACTGGGGGTTGGACTTCCTAACCAACAGATCTCAGGTACTCGGGATGCACAACTGATCCTCCCTTCTCACTGTCCTCAGTTCGTGTCTCCCCAGGTATGTGTGCTGAGCCCATTGCTGTACACTCTGCTCACACACGAGTGCACGGCCAGACACTTGAGTAATCACTTCGTTAAGTTTGCCAATGACACGGCGGTGATGGGGCTCGTCACCAATAACAATGAGATGGCCGATACAGAGGAGGTGGAAGAACTTGAGGTCTGGTGCCAGGCAAATAACCCCTTCCTCAGTGTTAACAAGACAAACAAGATGGTTATCGATTTCAGGACAACTCACAACCCACTTTACATCAATGGCACAGCAGTGGAAACTCCGAGCATTTCCAAACTCCTAGGAGTGCACATCTTGCACAATCTCTCCTGGCCCCAGAACACATCCTACACAATCAGGAAAGCTCACCAAATGCCTGTACTTTCTGAGGAAGCTGAAGAGGGCAGGCCTATGTGCATTTATACTCGTGTCCTTCAACAGATGCATAGCAGAGAGTATCATAACCTGCCGTATCACTGCATGGTACAAAAACTGCACTGCAAGTCTCTACAACGGGTAGTCAAAACTGCCCAACATGTCACCAGCATCAGCCTACCTGCCATTATGTAGAAAGGTGCCAGAAAAGGGCCAGTAACATGAAGGATCCCACTCGCCCTGTTTGTGGATTGTTTGTCCCGCTCACATCAGGAAGGAGGCTACGTAGGATCCACAACAGGACCACTAGACTCTAAAACAGTTAGTTTCCCCAAGCAAAGAGGCTGACCAACACCTCCATCCAATTAACCCAGCTCTCCACGATCACCCCACACCACCACTCATCATGTCCTGTCAAAATCACCTTGTGTACGGACACTCCTGTGCCTAGCACCACTTTATGTACGTACAATCAGTCTAAGCCTATAAGCTATCTTGTGTATTTATATTTGTATCTCTCTATCTTATTATGTTTTCTTTGTGCTGTAGTGGATCCAGGGTAAGAATTATCTTGTTCTCCTTTATCCTTGAAGTCTGGCAATGACAGTAAACAATTCGAGATCAGCAGCAGCTGCAAGTTTCCCTCCAAGCTGTGCTCCATGTTGGCTTCAAGATTATCTTTGTTACTTCATTGTCAAAATTGTTGAAGTCCCAACCCAAAATCATTGTTGGAGCACTTTCACTGTGACTGTCGCGGTTTAACAAGCGACTTCACTGTTGCCTCTCGGGCAAATTGAGGATGGTGATTTAAAAGCTATCAAAAGCATCCACACCCTAAGTAGAAACAAAAAAAGAAAACCAATTATTAAATTCCCACTTCAGTACAAATGTATATGAACAAAATGCAACGTGTTCCTTTTCTAATTTGGATTCCAACCCGTTTCTGTGTTCTGGGGCTTAGTTACATTTTTCCGATGAATTTGCTGGATACAGAACATGTGCAGGCCTTGCCTGACCTTTCGGCTCTTTCCCATCCCCCTACGAGCCTGAGGGCGCAGACACCAGCAGTTGCAATTTCATTGATGTCCTGCCTGTGTTCAGCTAACTAAAATCAGATTGCAATGTCAAACCTTGGAGTTTTTTTTTGCTTGGCTTGGCTCAGTACCATATCAGATGGAACAGTTGCCTATTAGACAAGTCTGAATTAAAAAGCAGTTTTAACGCCCGACATGCTGAGAAAAGAAATGGGCGTCATTTTTCCTCAGCGACACACCTGAAGCCAACTTTAGACCCAGAACTTTAATGCCAACAAGTTTTTTTGCTTTGTATTTCAAAGCAGAGAGCCAGTAAAGAGTTACATCAGTTTCTGTATAAACAATTGGAACTCCCCTCCTGGTGAGATAATTAATCCCAGGACATGGCTTTCAATAAAAAGGCCTGCATTCAATGCCCCTTCACAGTTGCCCTTAAGGAAGTTATGGTGGGTCTTTCTGTTGAACAACTGATTTCTATGAGAGGAAAAAGACCAAGTACTCTGAACTGGCAACTGAAGCTGCCCAGAATGGCTGGAAGACCAAGATTTCCCATGTAGAAGTGGGATGCAGGGGATTCGTTGCTGCATCTACGACCAGTCTATTGAAGAAGATGGAGGTGAGGGGTCACTCCCTCCAACAAACAATCAAGGCCTTGTCAAATGCAGCAGAAGAAAGCAGTGACTGGATTTGGATTAAAAGGAAAGACAACCACTGGGTTGCAAGATGGAGGGTATGGAACTGAGGGGGGTGTATCTGGGATGCCAGGTAGCACCGTTGAGCCCTCTGGAGACGTCGTGAGCTTATCAACAAACCGTCAAAGAAGGAGGGTGCCCAGCTGATGACCCTGATGACGTACCTACCCTCCCTCCTTGTCACCACTCCAAGCCCACTGCCAACATCGAGAGTGCCGACTTACCATAGGGATTGAAACATCAAGTCCTAGTAGCTCTATTGCAGTTGTGCTTATTGTTAGACCAGTCAAGTCGTCTCGGCTGTATGTGGAGGTGTTGAAGCAGGTAAGCAGAATTCAGCGGGTCATTTGAAAATCCTTTACTTATAATTCCAGCACTGCTCTCTATTCTTTAGCAGTTAGATTTTTCAATACCCAGAAAACTTGAGTGGCTGTGTTAGTGACATGATGATTAATTATCAGATGCACAAAATCAGAATCAGGTTTAATATCACCAACGTAGGTTGTGAAATTTGTTAACTTAGTGACAGCAGTACAATGCAATACATTAACAGTAAGTGTGTGTGTGTATATATTAGTTAAATTAAAAATAGTGCAAAAACAGAAAAGAAAGAGAGGTAGTGTTCATGGGTTCAGTGTCCATTTAGGAATTGTATGGCAGAGGGGAAGAAGCTGTTTCTGAATCGTTGAAACATAGAAAACCTACAGCACGATACAGGCCCTTTGGCCCACAATGCTGTACTGAACATGTCCTTACCTTAGGAATTACCTAGGGTTACCCATAGCCCTCTATTTGTCTGAGCTCCATGTACCTGTCCAGGAGTCTCTTAAAGGACCCTAACGTATCCACCTCCACCACTGTCACCCCATTCCACGCACTCACCACTCAATGCATTTAAAAAACAACTTACCCCTGAAATCGCCTCTGTACATACTTCCAAGCACCTTAAACCTGTGCTGTCTTGTGCTAGCCATTTCAGCCCTGAGAAGAAGTCTCTTGACTATCCACACAATCAATGCCTCTTAGGCTTTGTACCTCCTTCCTGACAGTAACAAGGAGAAGAGGGTATGTTCCAGGTGATGGGGGGCCCTAAACTTTGGATGCCACCTTTCTGAGGCACCATTCCTTGAAGATATCTTGGATACTATGGAAGCTAGAACCCGTGATGGAACTGACTCGTTTTTACAACTTTCTGAAGCTTCTTATGGTCCTGTGCAGCATCACCAGACAGTGATGCAGTTTGTCAGGATGCTCGCCGCAGTACATCCATAGAAGTTTGAGTGTTTTAGGTGACAAGCCAAATGTCCTCAAATAACATTTTAATATGTAAGCTGCCAACCCAGGTCCTGGGAGTAGATCTGTTATCTACTTGAGCTTCTCAATCTCTTTGCCACCGTTCAAACAAAGTGGGTTAGAACCAGTCTAGGACTGAGCTTTAGAATGTTGGCCTTTTAATTTCCCAGCCAATCCGAGCTTGCTTCTAATTAGTAGTTGGAATGTAGCCCTTTAATCACTCTTATTAATGCGCCAGCTAGTCTGGAACTATTCTCTGGATTTGCAATTTTGATTAAGCAATTAAAAACATATTTTTTGTAGTTTGTAGCATCATTAACATAGCCAGCTTTGAATTGCAGTTGACCTTAAGAAGGTACAGGTGAATCACCAGCTTGAACTGCAGCAGTGTTTCTGGTGAAGGTCTCTGACAATGCCACGGGTAGTGGAGCTCCAGTATTTAAACACACTGAAGCACTAGCAGTGTACACTCAGTGGCCACTTTATTAGGTACTCGGGGATGCTTTTCTGCACAATACTGTTGGGACGTGTGGTTATTTGAGTTACTGTCTCATCCTTGTCAGCTTGAATCAGTCTGGCCACACCCCTCTGACCTTTCTCATTGGCAAGGCATCTTCGCTAAGAGAACTGCAGCTCACTTTTTTTGGGTTTCTGCAGCATTCTCTGTAAACTCTTGAGACTGCTGTGCATGAAAATCCCAGGAAATAAGCAGTTTCTAAGATACTCAGTTCATCCCATCTGGCACCAACAATCATTCCACAGTCAAAGTCACTTGGATCACATGTCTTCCCCATTATGTTTTCTGGTCTGAACAACTTGACCATATCTGCATGCTTTTGTGCATTGAGTTGCTGTCATGTGATTGGCTGATTAGATATTTGAATTAATAAAATAGCCAGGTCGTGTTAAGATGGTAAACGTCTTGGAAGAACTCTGCAGATGCTGTTGATCTCCGCTGCCCTTGTTCTTGGTGGTAGATTTACAGCTGGATTAGCGTAGGTGAGTAAGTGCAGTGCAGCCACGGTACACAGAATAAATATCTAAAATAGGGATGGAGTGTCAGCCAATCAGCTGTTTTGTTCTGGACACTGTTGAGCTATGAGTATTGTTAGACTCATCCAAACAATTGAAGCACATTTCATCATCCTGACTTCTGCCTTGTAGATTCTTGGAAGTATTTAGAGCATCTGGAGTTGCATTGTTCATTACTTGCCTCTGTTTGGAACTTGTCATTATCTGGCCCTTTGTGGTGCAAATGTTACTTGTCACTGACCAAGTGCTCTCTGAATTTTTTTCTTGGGGTTGAGGTAATCAACTTGCAACCATCAGTAACCACCTTTTATTTGTGCAAGACATTGGAATGCTCGACCTTGATGCTCATTGACTTTAGATCTAGCCAAGTTGACTTGACCAGGGTCAGCTGTCAGCTGCATGTCAATGTCTGTGAAACTACGCTGCTGAGACTCCGACTGTCTTCCATTTGGCTCGAAGTGTTTGAACTTGTGTAGTGTGCGTCTGTATCTCCTTCAAAAGTTAACCCATCATTTGAAGAGATCTTGCGCTCTCTCTCATAGTATACAATAGATTATCAAATGAATTGGGTTTTTTCTATTGCTTTACAAGTTTATTCCAAACAATGAAATAATACTTGTCATAACATTTTTTAGCTTTTAAATTTTTGAATCTTCAAGGAAGAAGTACTGTGGGGAAGTAGTGGGGAAGATCAACCTTGGTTGAATTGAACAGCAGAGCAAGCTTGGTGGGGTGGGTGGTGGCAGTCGGATCCAGGGGCTTATTCCTGCTTGTGTTCTTAACTATTATTCATTTCAATTTTCCATTTGTTCTACTTCCACAGTATAATTGGAAATAGAATTCTGGATCCCCCTGACCCATTATTATTATTTATAGCCCTCTGAGATGATTGCTTGTGCTCTTTTTAGCTGAAAAACCTCTGACAAGAGCTTTGTTGCTGTTCAAGTGACTGTTATTTCACGATTAAATCAAATTCAAACCACTTCATAGTTTCATTGTTAACTTCATTTAAACTTCGGACCCATGTCTGAAGTTTAGCTTCCTGTGTATTCGGCGAAATCTGCAGTATAAATGAGGCCATTTAGGCCTTGGTGCTTGTAACATCTGTTTGAAAGAGTTTGTCCAAATAGCCCCTCTCCTCTGCTCTAACATTATAAATTTTAGTCCAGGAATTTTTTTTCCTTTCCAAGCATTTAGCTTCAAGAGTACTTTTGTTTCTGTTTCTATCATCTCAAATTATACAATTTAATTTTCTTTCCTTGCCTCCAGCTGGCATGTTGACTTTCGCTACTGGAACTTTGCAGGCGCTGCATCCTCTCGGGTACTTCCCTCATTATGTGGGTGACCACATACTGAATACACACGACTGACTACAGAATACCAATTGTTTTCTCATCCAACATCAATCTCAAAGTCACACTGGAAACACACATCACGTTTGAGAGGGCTGGTTTCATAACATTGAACCACCGTGGTGCAGAAAACATTTCCCACGGGTAAGAGAAAGACTACAGTCAATGTTATGCTAATTAATGACTTAACAGTAAGGTGGCAACTACCTCCTTGTTAGGAGAAGTAATCAAGTGATGCTTCCTATGGTGTGGCATATCTAAATATACCTTGACATGCAGGTGACAGTTGACCCCAGTAAAGTCACCCTGCCAGATCAGATGGTTTTTAATTTTTGTAACAATTTATTTTAGCGATACAGCCTGGCATAGCCTTTCTGTCTCTTCAAGTTATGCTGTCCCTGCATCCCTTGTCAAATCCAGCCTATTCACGGGACAATTTACAATGGCCCGTTAACCTACCTGGTATGTCTTTGGACTGAGAGGAAACCAGAGCACCCAGGGAAAACCCAAGAATTCCACAGGGAGAATGTACAGAGACTCCTTACAGAATGGTACCGGAATTGAACTCTGAATTTCGGAAAGCCCTGAGCTGTGATAACGTCATGCTAATTGCTACGCTGATTTCCCCATTTTATGATGGGTTTGTGGGCTTATTTTAGTGATCTCAGCAATCCTAGGGAATTAGGAGCTCAGGAATTTGGGTCTTCATGTATGTGATTCATTAAGTGTGTTCAGGAAGGTTTCCTGACACAATATGTGGATAAGCCTACAAGAGGAGAGGCTGTACTTGATCTGGTATTGGGAAATGAACCTGGTCAGGTGTCAGGTCTCCCAGTGGGAGAACATTTTGGAGATAGTGATCACAATTCTATCTCCTTTACCATAGCATTGGAGAGGGATAGGAACAGACAAGTTAGGAAAGTGTTTAATTGGAGTAAGGGGAAATAGGAGGCTATCGGGCAGGAGCTTGGAAGCATTAATTGGGAACAGATGTTCTCAGGGAAATGTACGTTAGAAATGTGGCAAATGTTCAGGGGATATTTGTGTGGCGTTCTGCATAGGTACGTTCCAATGAGACAGGGAGAGGATGGTAGGGTACAGGAACCATGGTGTGTACAAAGGCTGTTGAAAATCTAGGCAAGAAGAAAAGTTTACTAAAGGTTCAAAAAACTAGTTAATGGTAGAGATCTAGAAGATTATAAGGCTAGCAGGATGGAGCTTAAGAATGAAATTGGGAGAGCCAGAAGGGGCCATGAGAAGGCCTTGGTGAACAGGATTAAGGAAAACCCCAAGGCATTCTACAAGTACATGAAGAGCAAGAGGATAAGATGTGAGAGAATAGGACCAATCAACTGTGACAGTGGAAAAGTTTGTATGGAACCGGAGGAGGAAGCGGAGGTACTTAATGAACACGTTACTTCAGTATTCACTATGGAAGAGCATCTTGGTGATTGTAGGGATGACTTACAGCAGATTGAAAAGCTTGAGTATATAGACATCAAGAACAAGGATGTGCTGAAGCTTTTGGAAAGCATCAAGTTGGGTAAGTCTCTGGTACTGGATGAGATGTACCCCAGGCTACTGTGGGAGGCGAGGGAGGAGATTGTCGAGCCTGTGGCGATGATCTTTGCATCATCAATGGGAACGGGAGAGGTTCCGGAGGATTGGAGGGTTGCAGATATTGTTCCCTTATTCCTACATTCCAACCTGGGCCTTAGCACTCAGATCTGCAGCTGGATCTTCAATTTCCTCAGAGGCAGGACCCAGGCTGTAAAAATAGGGGTCAAGCTCTCCTCTACAATCACTCTGAGCACCGGTGCCCCACAAGGCTGTGTACTCAGCCCCCTGCTGTACTCACTGTACACCCATGATTGTGTAGCCAAGTTTCCATCAAACTCAATATATAAGTTTGCTGATGACACAACAATTGTAGGCCGCTTCTCGGGTAATGATGAGTTTGAGTACAGAGAGAAAATTAAGAACCTGGTGGTATGGTGCGAAGACAGTAACCTATCCCTCAACGTCAGCAAGACAAAGGAATTGGTTGTTGACTTCAGAAGGAGTAGCGGACCACAGGACCCAATTTACATCGGTGGTGCGCAAGTGGAACAGGTCAAAAGCTTTAACTTCCTCGGGGTCAATATCACAAATGACCTGACTTGGTCCAACCAAGCAGAGTTCACTGCCAAGAAGGCCCACCAGCACCTTTACTTCCTGAGAAAACTAAAGAAATTTGGCCTGTCCCCTAAAACCCTCACTAATTTTTATAGATGCACCGCAGAAAGCATTCTTCTAGGGTGCATCACAACCTGGTATGGAAGTTGTCCTGTCCAAGACCGAAAGAAGCTGCAGAAGATCGTGAACACAGTGCAGCACATCACACAAACCAATCTTCCGTCCGTGGACTCACTTTACACCGCACGCTGTTGGAGCAGTGCTGAGAGGATAATCAAGGACACGACCCACCCAGCCAACAGACTTTTCGTCCCTCTTCCCTCCGGGAGAAGGTTCAGGAGCTTGAAGACTCGTATGGCCAGATTTGGGAACAGCTTCTTTCCAACTGTGATAAGACTGCTAAATGGATCCTGACCCGGATCTGGGCCGTACCCTCCAAATATCCGGACCTGCCTCTTGGTTTTTTTGCACTACTTTACTTCCCATTTTTCTATTTTCTATTTATGATTTAAAATTTTAATATTTACTAATTTTAACTATTTTTAATATCTTTAATATTTATAATCCAGGGAGTGTGAAGCGCAGAATCAAATATCGCTGTGATGATTGTACGTTCTAGTACCAATTGTTTGGCAACAATAAAGTATTCAAGAAAGGGAGTAGAGATAGTCCAGGAAATTATAGACCAGTGAGTCTTACTTCAGTGGTTGGTAAGTTGATGGTGAAGATCCTGAGAGGCAGGATTTACAAACATTTGGAGAGGCATAACATGATTAGGAATAGTCAGCATGGCTTTGTCAAAGGCAGGTCGTGCCTTATGAGCCTGATTGAATTTTTTTTAAGGATGTGACTAAATACATTGAGGGTAGAGCAGTAAATGTAGTGTACATGGATTTCAGCAAGGCATTTGATAAGGTATTCCTTGCATGGCTTATTGAGAAAGTAAGGAGGCATGGGATCCAAGGGGACCTTGCTTTGTGGATCCAGAACTGGCTTGCCCACAGAAGGCAGAGAGCAGTTGTAGATGCTCCATAATTCAGCATGGAGCTCGGTGACCAGTGGTGTGCCTCAGGGATCTGTTCTGGCACCCCTTTTCGTGATTTTTATAAGTGACCTGGATGAGGAAGTGGATAGGTTAGTAAATTTGCTGATGACACAAAGGTTGGGGGTGTTGTGGATAGTGTGGAGGGCTGTCAGAGGTTACAGCGAGATAATCAATAGGATGCAGAACTGGGCTGAGAAGTGGCAGATGGAGTTCAACCCAGATAAGTGTGAAGTGGTAGGTCAAGTATGATGGCAGAATATAGTAATAATGGTAAGACTCTTGGCAGTGTGGAGGATCAGAGGGATCTTGGGGTCCAAGTCCATAGGATGCACAAAGCAGCTGCGCATGCTGACTCTGTGGTTAAGAAGGCGTACGGTTTATTGACTTTCATCAACCATGGAATTGAGTTCAAGAGCTGAGAGGTAATGTTACTGCTATATAGGACCCTGGTCAGACCCCACTTGGAGTACTGTGCTCAGTTCTGGTCACCTCACTACAGGAAGGATGTGGAATCTATAGAAAGGGTGCAGAGGAGATTTATGAGGACGTTGCCTGGATTGGGGAGCATGCTTTATGAGAATAGGTTGAGTGAACTTGGCCTTTTCTCCTTGGAGCGGTGGAGGATGAGAGGTGACCTGACAGAGGTGTATAAGGTGATGAGAGGCATTGATCATGTGGATATTCGGAGGCTTTTTCCCAGGGCTGAAATGACTAACATGAGAGGGCACAGGTTTAAGGAGCTTGGAAGTAGGTACAGAGGAGATGTTACAGGTAAGTTTTTTTAAAAATGCAGAGAGTGGTGAGTGCGTGGAATGGGCTGCCGACGATGGTGGTGAAGGCGGATATGATAGGGTCTTTTAAGAGACTCTTGGATAGGAACATGGAGCATAGAAAAATGGAGGGCTATGGGTAACCCTAAGTAATTTCTAAAGTAAGTACATGTTTAGCACAGCTTTGTGGGCCGAAGGGCCTGTATTGTGCTGTAGGTTTTCTATGTTTCTAAAAGGTAGCTCATCGCTTCAGAGGGTAGGGATAGGAAAGTAAGCAAGTGATTATTCAGTTGCCATTACCCTTGGTCATGTACAATGAAGGTAGAGGGCATAAACTTGTTTAAATATCTGAAATGTGATCTAATTAAGAGAATTAAAATGACAGTCTTGGATACAGCTAAATTATTCCTACTGATACAAAAATCAATCTGAAGAGCGTAATCTCAAAATTCATGAGCAATAAATATGGGGCTCTGGAGAAATCAGTTCTCCACTGCTACCACAACAGGGCAGCAGGGTAAATTTGGTTACTTAGATTAGTTTTAGAATTTACAAAAAAAGTCCAATCAGTAACAATGACCAGAACTACCAGTTTGATTCAGCTAAAGCCAAAAGAAATTGGACATCCTTGCCTTGCCCGGGCTATTTGTGATGACAGACTACAGAATTTAGCCTGTCATCTTTTAATGGTCTTCTGTAAAGGCTCAATAATTTAACACGACACATTCAATTGTAACAATTATCTGCATTACAACTTTGTATAGTAAAACTCAACAGGCAAGTAAGCTTCACTCTCAGTACTGTTTTTGGTTGGTTGCAAGTCATGATTATGTTGTGCTTAAACTGGGAGAGCTGACCTGCATACTTGATAAGCAATGACCCCACTCATTGAATTAAAGCTGTCATCTAATGTCCCAGCCTTCTCCAAGTTCCCTGGGTATACTCTATCACACCAACAAGATGAGCCCACTGGGGCAAGTCTTACCGTAGTTGAGAGCTGTGGCCTGCCTTCAATATTACTTCCATACCCCAAGTAATCTCATCCCATCAGGCCAAGCAGAGCCAAGGAATCATCCAGCTGATTACCACCTATCACCCTCCATCAATTGCTGTATCAATTCTCAAGGCTGGAAATCACACTTCAATGGTTACTTTCATTCATTTATTTCATTACTTCAACGCGCACAAGTGTCCCAAGTTTTACCAGAGTAAGGTTAGTGCTGAGCCACAAAAAGATAGGTTTTATTTGTCACATGAACATCAGTGAAATGTGTCATTTGTGTCAGATTAAATCAACAATGATTATGCTAAGATCCACGCTTCTCGTGCAAACAGCATGTCCACAATTTATTAATCCTAACCACAGTCTTTGGAATGTGGGACGAGCGTACAAACTCCCTACAAACAGCGATGGGAATCAGATTAAATGGCATGATAGGCTTGAGTGGTTGAATTTTCTACTGTAATTTTTCGTATTTTACAGTTGGATGTTGATGGCCAGTAATGGCCAGATTTTGTTGGAGAAGACTTGGATAATGTTTGGATGTTTAAATTAACTGGAAGGGGACTGACGGGTGAAGAACTGCAAATTAGTTGTTATCTGCACTGCTCTGTATATTCTATGACTGTAGGAGTGAGATGATGCAGGAAAACAGATTTCCCACATGGTTGCAAGTAAATTGCAGCACTAATGGAAAGACATGGCAGAAAACTTGATTTGGGTCTTCTGCAAATTCTTTCCTGTACTGCTGCTATTTGGTTGCACCCAGATACAGTGGCACACTGGAGCAGCAGTTAGTGCTGCTTGCTTGCAGCTCCAGGGGCCTGGCTCAGTCCTGACCTCCAATGCTGTCACTGCATGTTGTCTCTGAACAAATCGGCTTGCTCTGGTTCTCCCCCCACAACCTAGTGACTTGCTAGTAACTGAATTTGCTACTGTAAATTAACCTACTCCAAGGGTAATGTTAAAAAGAATCAAATTGTCACATGAGAGGAGGAATTGTTAAATGGGTACAAATAAACAAGCACGGGCCTGCCTGTTGGATTGCTGTGCTGGGGAGCCAGCTTTGCCTGGTGGTCTGGCGTTGCTATAAATATGCTGACTTTCATTGCCTCTCTCCTTTCTATCCCTTGTTGCCAGAGCACAGCCTTGACCCCAAAATTAAGAAAGTTTATGATGCTAGAGAAAAAGGAGTTGGAACACCGATTCATCACTATCAGCAACAGTGTAAATTGGTGGCAGGAAGCACGGTAAATTTAGATAGATATTTGGTGTGTGGCTGCTGTATTTCAATGAAGACCAGCACCTTAAAAAATGTCAGTTTAAGATACTACTATCTCAGTGTGAATACCAAGGGAAACCAACCGTAATACAGGTTGGTTCTGTCCCAATGGTTTTCAAGTAACCATTGGGACAGAAAGAGGTTATTTGGTCCATTGTCTCCAGTGATATACTGGTTTAATAAAGTTGTTATTGTCACTAGAATAGGCAAATAATCCAGTGTTGAGACTACACAGTACTCTTGTTCTTCAAGCAATTGTAGTTTACAGGCAAGATGCCATGCATGCTTCGTGCAAAACTACTTGAGGCTTGATTATCAAGCCAATCTGCTTTTAACTTTGCAGCCCACCTCATTTTAGAGGCAGTGGGGGAGAGAGGGGCAGAAAGAAGGAGAACTGTTTTTGAAAGAAAGTCTGCAGGAGCTCATTGTGGAATGCACTGGTTGTCTGCATTCAGGACCTCAAGTTGAGTTTAATTTTCCTCTTAAGAAAAAAAGATCCTGCTTAATCATGGAGAGAGGATGTTTGTCATTTTCTGTCAGGCACACATTAATCTCCAGGCTCTGCCACAGATGCATCATCTGCAAAGATTTTATCTGAACTCATTTCCTCCTTAATTGCCTCTTCACTCCTATTGTGTGGGATTAAGGAATCTTAACTATTTACAGTGAAGCTTCACTACCCTTTCTCTTTGTGGACTTTGATTCATTTTGTTTGTGTGTGGCTTTGGCCAAGGACTTGTACATATGTTCTCTCCTTCCAAAAGCTTTGCTGAGGAGCACGCCCGTTGCCGTCATTTGTTTTCCCATTATTTTGTGTTGGCCTTGGTTCAAGGGAAAATGCACTGTCCCAGTGAGAAAGAAAGGGGGAGCAGTAAGCTGATAAAGACTGCACATAAGGCCACATTCACAGGTCCAGAGTGACATAGGAAGGGTGGAAGATCATGAGGCATAGGAACAGATTAAGTCATTCAGCCCAATGTAAAATGCTGTAGACTGTAGAATAGCACTGAAATCCAACTCTTCATTAATCTTTCCCTGTGATAGACTGAGCAATGTCTCCCTGTCATATAAGTGAGGGATCATAATGATGTTTGGTTTGGTGTATTGGGTCTTAGTGCCTCTGGAAAAGTGAAGATCAGTCGAAGGATTAGTTTAAGAGACTACTAGACAGACTAGACTACTAGGATCAGTTTAAGAGACTACTAGACAGGTATATGGAGGAATCTAAGGTGGGGGCTTATATGGGAGGCAGGGTTTGAGGGTCGGCACAACGTTGTGGGCCGAAGGGCCTGTACTGTGCTGTACTATTCTATGTTCTATGGATCTGAATCTGTTAACTCAATTCGTGAATTGAGAAAGGATGGAGGTCAGGTATTTTGAGCCAAGTGCTACTACCCTCAATCAGAAGATGAAGCTCGGCTGTCTACAAGTTTCAGAGCTGTCGACTGTGTATTTGCCTCCTTAGATGTAGCCTGACTTGCTGAGTTCCTGCAGTATTTTGTGTGTGAAGCTGTGCTGTAATGGTTCCTGCCACAGAATTACTAAACAATGAATTATTAAGATGTACCACTTAATGAAGTACACCACATATAATGCTATATCTTCCCCTTTTGTCTTGTGAAGTATGGTTAAATTGTGAAGTGGCAGGCAGAGGGACCCTGGGGGGAAAACTTTCAGGATCAGAAACCTCAATATAATTCTCAGTGTTGGAAATGAAGATCAGACAGAATGGGCCCCAGCAGCTGTTAAATTCCTTCTTCCCATTGTGTTCACTGTGGGTTTTTCAGAGTAAGGATATTGACACATGGAATTTAAGGCTGTAAATAGCACTAAGGATCTGAGGCAGCTTCACATGAGTTGCATACCCACAGTGTCCTAGACATGTTAGAATGAACAAAGGAATTTTGTTTTGTACATGGATGTGTGTGTTACTGCAATGGCTGCCATTTTTATCCATCACTTTCACTCTTTAGAAGATAATGGTAGCCACTTAATCAAACCATATCAGTACCTGGAGTTAGTGCAGAATTTTACTGTTTAGAAGAAACCAGTCCATAGCTATTGGTTTTTTTAAAAAACAAGCAACAGAAGCTGCTGTAGGGCATTCAGTGCTTTGTCCCTTTGTTGACAATGTCTGATTTCTTCCCTTAGTTCTACTTTCCTCTATCAATATCATATCCCTTGCTTTACTTAATATCCAACAATGCAGTGAATATAATCAAAAACCAGGACTTAACCATAGAACCATAGAAACTACAGCACAGAAACAGGCCCTTTGGCCCTTCTTGGCTGTGCCGAACCATTTTCTGCCTAGTCCCACTGACCTGCACACGGACCATATCCCTCCATACACCTCCCATCCATGTATCTGTCCAATTTATTCTTAAATGTTAAAAAAGAACCCCCATTTACCACCTCGTCTGGCAGCTCATTCCATACTCCCACCACTCTCTGTGTGAAGAAGCCCCCCCCCTAATGTTCCCTTTAAACTTTTCCCCCCTCACCCTTAACCCATGTCCTCTGGTTTTTTTCTCCCCTTGCCTCAGTGGAAAAAGCCTGCTTGCATTCACTGTATCTATACCCATCATAATTTTATATACCTCTATCAAATCTCCCCTCATTCTTCTACGCTCCAGGGAATAAAGTCCTAACCTATTCAACCCTTCTCTGTAACTGAGTTTCTCAAGTCCCGGCAACATCCTTGTAAACCTTCTCTGCACTCTTTCAACCTTATTTATATTCTTCCTGTAATTTGGTGACCAAAACTGAACACAATACTCCAGAATCGGCCTCACCAATGCCTTATACAACCTCATCATAACATTCCAGCTCTTATACTCAATACTTCGATTAATAAAGGCCAATGTACCAAAAGCTCTCTTTATGACCCTATCTACCTGTGATGACACTTTTAGGGAATTTTATATCTGTATTCCCAGATCCCTCTGTTCCACTGCACTCCTCAGTGCCTTATCATTAACCCTGTATGTTCTACGTTGGTTTGTCCTTCCAACGTGCAATACCTCACACTTGTCAGTATTAAACTCCATCTGCCATTTTTCCAGCTGGTCCAAGTCCCTCTGCAGGCTCTGAAAACCTTCCTCACTGTCTACTACACCTCCAATCTTTGTATCATCAGCAAACTTGCTGATCCAATTTACCACATTATCATCCAGATCATTGATATAGATGACAAATAACAATGGACCCAGCACTGATCCCTGTGGCACACCACTAGTCACAGGCCTCCACTCAGAGAAGCAATTCTCTACCACCACTCTCTGGCTTCTTCCATCGAGCCAATGTCTAATCCAATTTACCACCTCTCCATGTATACCTAGCGACTGAATTTTCCTAACTAACCTCCCATGCGGAACCTTGTCAAATGCCTTACTGAAGTCCATGTAGACAATATCCACTGCCTTCCCTTCATCCACTTTCCTGGTAACCTCCTCGAAAAACTCCAACAGATGGTCAAACATACCTACCACGCACAAAGCCATGTTGACTCTCCCTAATAAGCCCCTGTCTATCCAAATGCTTGTAGATTCTGTCTCTTAGTACTCTCTCCAATAATTTACCTACTACTGACGTTAAACTCACCGGCCTATAATTTCCCGGATTACTTTTCGATCCTTTTTTAAACAACGGAACAACGTGAGCCACTCTCCAATCCTCTGGCACTTCACCTGTAGACAGCGACATTTTAAGTATTTCTGCCAGGGCCCCCGCAATTTCAACACTAGTCTCCTTCAAGGTCCAAGGGAACATCCTGTCAGGTCCCGGGGATTTATCCACTTTAATTTTCCTCAAGACAGCAAGCACCTCTTCCTTTTCGATCTGTACAGTTTCCATGGTCTCACTACTTGATTCCCTCAATTCCATAGATTTCATGCCAGCTTCCTTAGTAAATACAGACGCAAAAAACCTATTTAAGATCTCCCCCATTTCCTTTGGTTCCGCACAAAGCCGACCACTCTGATCTTCAAGAGGACCAATTTTATCCCTTACAATCCTTTTGCTCTTAATATACTTGTAAAAGCTCTTTGGATTATCCTTCACTTTGACGGCCAAGGCAACCTCATGTCTTCTTTTAGCCCTCCTGATTTCTTTCTTAAGTATTTTCTTGCACTTCTTATACTCCTCAAGCACCTGATTTACCCCCTGTTTCCTATACATTTCATACAACTCCCTCTTCTTCTTTATCAGAGTTGCATTATCCCTTGAGAACCAAGGTTCCTTATTCCTATTCAATTTGCCTTTAATCCTGACAGGAACATACAAACTCTGCACTCTCAAAATTTCCCCTTTGAAGGCTTCCCACCTACCAATCACATCTTTGCCAGAGAACAACCTGTCCCAATCCACGCTTTTTAGATTCTTTCTCATTTCTTCAAATTTGGGCTTCTTCCAGTTAAGAACCTCAATCCTAGGACCAGATCTATCCTTGTCCATGATCAAATTGAAACTAATGGTGTTATGATCACTGGAACCAAAGTGCTCCCCTACACAGACTTCTGTCACTTGCCCTAATTCGTTTCCTAACAGGAGATCCAATATTGCATCCCCTCTAGTTGGTCCCTCTATATATTGATTTAGAAAACTTTCCTGAACACATTTTACAAACTCTAAACCATCTAGACCCCTAACAGTATGGGAGTCCCAATCAATGTATGGAAAATTAAAATCCCCTACCACCACAACTTTATGTTTCCTGCAGTTGCCTGCTATCTCTCTGCAGATTTGCTCTTCCAAGTCTCGTTGACTATTGGGTGGCCCTCTTACGAGTATTACA
Organism: Mobula birostris; assembly: GCF_030028105.1. Classification (NCBI taxonomy): domain Eukaryota; kingdom Metazoa; phylum Chordata; class Chondrichthyes; order Myliobatiformes; family Myliobatidae; genus Mobula; species Mobula birostris. The sequence continues at coordinate 112,523,303 of NC_092370.1, read as the reverse complement.
AGCATTTTCACTTTCTTATTGAAGATATTCTTTCTCATCCCAATCTACTAAATCTAGCTCTTAACTTTGAGACTGACTCCTGGTTTAGTATCACCCCTGTCTTCACTCTGGAAGAAATTTGTATCCTTCAATGAGAGTATTCTGCTAAATTTAATGTTAACAACAGTAGTCTGCTTAATCTGTCTTCATAGATCAATCTCTCTGGTAATTGTTGCATCTTTAATACACTTCCTCTATTGCAGGTGTACCCAACCTGGGGTCCATGGACCTAGGTTAATGGTAGGGGTCCATAGCATGAAAAAGGTTGGGAAACCCTGCTCTATTGCGATGTTCTTTAAATGGGATGAACACATTATTCCAGATGTCACACCAATGTCCTACATGATTACTGTAAAAGGCTATTTACTCTTCAATCCTCCTGCAATAAAGCCAACATACTGTTTGCCTTTTTATTGCTACAGTGTTCACATGTTTACTTTGATTGTGTAGAATGACATCCAGATCCTTTCAATAGCATAGCTTTTCATTCTCTCACCTTTGTATTTATTCTGCAAAATGAATAATCTCTTGTTTGTCCACTTTGTATTTAATTACTTGGTGTGTCCATATCGCCGAAGGTCTCTTTGCATTATGCTCTGGCCTACAGTGCTATCTAGCTAAAGCGAGAAAACCAGCTTTCACTGTACATACTGCATTCTCTTTCAACGACAGAAAAATTTTGTCTGCCAGTCTCCACATTAATGTAAATTTACATTTTAATTTAGACTGTGGTAAATTAAAACCTTTTGCTCTACCATCTCTATGAAAACCATTAAGTACCCTTTTTTTAATACTAACCCCATTTACCAGCATTCAGTCAATTGTCTACATTGTCTTGGCAAACTTCATTGCAACTTCTTGCTACGATCATTGCTTCTTTTCAACAGCTCGATTCTTTCCTTCCCACTCTTGAGTTCTTCTCCAGCTTTGGGAAGATGAACTTGCCCTGATTCAGGACATGTAACACTGAAGAACTCCTGGAGGCAGTTGCTTTGAATATTATTTATCCCTGTGATCCTCTCCCTTACCACAACTACTTTCTCTTTCACACCAGCCACCCCACCCCATGTCATGAGGAGTATTGTTTTTCTGGGATATTTTTAAGCCAAGGAGATCACAATTTTACTTTTCATAATTATATTCCCCATCTACTGCTCTCTCCAGTGACCCACTTCTAATGTCCTGCTTGTTCTGGATTAGAACAATACTTCCTCTGCCTCTATAGTCTTGATTTTTTTTAATATATAGAATGTTAAACACCTCATTCAGCCTTCTCTGCTGAAGAAAATAAAACATGCATTTCTTCAGCTTGTCCTCATTTAATCCTCAATCCAGATACCATTCTGTTCCCTGATGGTAATTTGGCTAAACTGGAAATAATCTAGTTTAGTCTTATTCCTACACTCTTAGCTTGTGTTCAGTTCCCTATAAAACAACATTTTCTGTCTTATTAGCCTCATTTTTTAAAGTTAAAGTCTGTCCCGAGCCTTGTAGCCCATCAGGCTGGTGCTTATGCCGGTTTCTGTGGTGTGAAGTGACTGAGAGTACGAGACCACCCCCCCCCCCCCCCCCCCCCCGGATAGGTTGCCAGTCTATCGCGAGGTTAACCTCCAGCAGTTGCTGGTACCCATTTTTAGCTGGGTGGACTGGAGTAGTGTGTGGTTAACTGTCTTGCTCAAAGACACAACATGCTGCCTTGACTGAGACTCAAACCCACGACCTTCAGATTGTGAGCCCAACGCCCTAACCACTTGGCATCGCGCCACACTATTAGCCTCATTAGGTAAATGAAAACTTTCTCCTTCTGTTCTACCGATTTTTATTGGATTAGTCAATGGAACTAAATTGTTGCTTTCATTTCCTCTTGCCTACTATAGACAAAAACTCGACGCTGTTGAGGAAACCAAGGATTGGACTCGTGAAGGATGATCTCAAGTTCCTGATAACTGCTGAGCCAATGCCCACCACCATAATGGGGCCTGTCAACTTCACTGCCTATGACACAGGGAGGGACATCATACCAGTTTACTGCTCCATTCTTGCAGCGGTTATTGTGGGACTTGTCATCTATGTTACCGTGAAATGGTGAATATCACATTCCCAGGAACTTCAAGTGAAGAATTTTCAAAAAAACTGTGCTCTTTGCATTTGGCTATTGTTTTATTTCTGCCTTCTCCCAGCAAGAGGCAAAATGTACAAATGTCAAATAGTCAGAAAGCCCCAAGTTAGATGAGATTAGACCATGTATACCATGAGATTGTCGTGTATACCTGTTTGCATGAAGCTTAAACAGTTTACCTGTTAATATAAAGACACCAGCGTGAAAATAGCAGAAAGGTGAAGTACAGCAGGTTTGACTGCTGGGACCTGGGGTTGTCTAGTTTCACCCCTTTGGGTGGGAGGGGGGAAAACAGGAATGAGAAGGGGTAAGGAGTGAGAGAGAGGAAAAGGGGAGGGGTGGAGAGGGATGGCATGGGAGAAAAGTAATTAAGGGAAAAGTGGAAAGGAAAAGAAAATAAAGGAGTGTGAAGAATGAGAAAAGAAAAAGTAATAAGGGGAAGAACAAAGGTGGGGGAGGCAGGAAGCAGAAGGGGATGATGGAGGAAAAGTTTTTAACTGAATGCTGTTTGATGACCTTGGATTTGTTTTGGCAGACTGATTAGTCTAATTGTTGGTGTTCACCTTGTTCCCTGCTGCCCCAGATGCCCTCCCGTCATTAACTACATCCCCTCTCTCCACAATAATAGGCTACTCCACATTTGGAAAATGTACTGCACTCTTGTTACCCCTCCCTCGTTGTCCTTGCATTTAATATTTTTCCTCCTTGCTCCCTGCAGCTGGAACACGTGCAAGCAGAAGCAGCAGCTGGCCAAGGCACGGGCTGGTGAGCTCGATGGAGGAGGTGAAGGTGAGAAGCTGCACAGTGACAGTGGAGTGTTTGTTGACACACACAGTCTCTATGAACCACAACTCAGCAAAGGTATGCCGGCATTGGCAGGAACCAGCAGTTGTTTCACGGGTTCCAACAATAGGTGCATGGGAATGCATTGGGTATTGACTTGATTAGTCTGAATGCCATTCAGTGGTGGAGACACTACTAGCAGGCACGATAATGTTGCTAACTAAACTTTAAGTTGTTGGGGAAGATTATCTTCATTTACTGGTGACGTAATCTCCTTCCTACCTTTGGCATATCACACTTCAGATCCATGGTTAAATCCTCATGATACCTCAGGTCTGCAAGCCCTTCATCCATTATACATTGTGCAATATAGGTTGTTCTCACCGGTCAGCACCTGAGCCCCTTGATCCTCTGGCTCATTCCAGGGTATCCATTCTCTTGATAATTTCTGCCATTTGTTCCGGTGTTGACAGCTCTCTCTTTTCTTCAGTTGTTCATGCAGACCCAGCCCTTTACAGTAAGCTTCCACCGCAGAAACGGGAGGAGATTGAGCAACTACTTGATGGCCCGGGAGCCAACCGAGCTGACTGGCGCAACCTGGCACATCTCCTAGGCTACGATGAGGAACGTGTGTCCACTATTGGCCGAGGGGAGGATCCGGCTCACACGCTGCTGTCTGATTGGTCAATGAGGGCTGATGCCAACTTGGATGTGCTTTGTAAGGCTCTGGGAAGGATGGACAGGAACGACATCATAGAACGCCTAAAATCAGAGCCAGCTGTGACTTCTGTAGTGTGAAGGAGAAGCCACTACCCATTGTTAGAGACTGAGTGGGTCACCCTAATTCAAAAGTCCACCTTGTTCTTGCAAATTTATTTAAAAGTAAACCCCCTGGTTGTAGCTTGGACGTGAGGCAATCCATTAATTGTATAAACTGGAAATCTTATCAGTAGCCATTTGCTTATACCTGACAACTTAGCATGAAATTTGTGGGGAAATTTCATTTCTGTTGATTTTGAGCATCATGCATCCTGCACTCTGTTCCTCAGGCTGTGTGCCCTGCTCAGCCTCATTTGGAGTTTTTTAAATATCTGCTCAATTCCTCCTCTTGTACCAATTCCCATTTGTAGATTCCTTGAACTCTCACCCTCCAAAGCCTCATGAAAGTGCCTTCACTTGTCTGGAGCAGCAAGTTTTGGGAACTTTTTGGAGAGGCAACATGGCCAAGCCAGTCTTCTCTGCTCCTGATCTGACAAGGTGGGACAGACTTCCTGTCAGCTGAGGGAAAGGGAGGAAGAAGCTGAATCACAGTACACTATTCAGGTTTGGGATTCCTCCACATTAAATTAAATCTAACAAGTTAATATGGTTCTCTGGATTCTGCAGGTAATACCCAACTTGTCAAAGGATGAGTTTAGGACCATTCTCCTTGATGGTGGTATTCCATATTCATAAATCACATTGTATGGAACAAGAGTTAGACACTCAAAATGACAACAACCTTCTGTGACTCCCCACAAAATGGTTTCCTTCAAATGGAAGTCAACACCGGTGCATTAACCCACTAAGGTTAAGGAAGGGGAAAATGGAGTTGGAGATGATCTTCACTGTGGACTGTCTGGTGAACTATTAGAGTATGCATTAATTGGGTAGAGAGGCTTAGAAACTGTTTTGTAGCATTTTCTTGACCCGGGGATTTTTGGGTGGGGGAGGAGGGAGGGGTTTAACCGAGCACTGTTTGTGGAAGTTACATAGTGCAGACTTCAGATATGAGGTTCCACAAGTTTTTTGCTAGATGTATAAAGCTGCACTAAAAATGATAGTATCAGCACAACATTCTCTGTTAACGTGCAAAAAGTTCTTGCAGTTGTTGCAAGTAGCCAGCATGTGCAATTTTTTGCAGTCTCTGAATGCTGGAACTTCTGAGGGGAGCCTGTGCCCAGTCTGTCTGCTCTGGTGAGCTACAGGAAATGTAGATCAAGTCTTACTCAGTTTGGAATTTGAGTGTTCTAATTTAGTAATGAGCAGCGATGTGGCAGATATCTTCACGAATAGAAGCTAGGAATGATCCTGGGAAGCTGAGAATGACTGTGACTCTAAATATCATGGGCATGGGGTTGTATAAGGTCAAATATCTTGCAGTCTTTACCCCTTTTAAATATCATTTTAGTGGAAATGGGATTAGAAAAACAAAGCAAAACACAAACCGCTGCGGAACTGGTGAGTAGGCAGCTGAATAGAAATGGACAGCTCATGTTTCTGGTTAAGACCCCTCCTCTAGTAAAACAAAATCTGGCTGATCTGTGGATAGATTAGACATGCTAGGTTGGAAATCACACTGCAGATGAATGTGCTGCCCTACCATTTTTGTCATTTGGTGGAGTTTTAGCCAGCTAAGAAATGCTAGGGAGAAGAATCAAAACTTCAATGAGAAATGAGATGAATTTCTTGATGTGGACCAAGGCACCCAGAAAATGCCAACCTAGTTTTCTGCAGCACAGTAGTTTTTTATTTTTCAGTCATGTGAGTCAATCTAAAGCCTGAGTAATTTGAGAGAGGGTATTACTAGTTGTCACCCCTACATTGTAATCCCATAAGATGCTCTAAGTCATGAAAGGCAGTTTGAGAGAGAAGTGGAGGAGTGGGGAGAGTTGCTCTGTGTGAGAAAATGTTCCTAGAGAAAACAGGCAGCAGTATCATGAGAAATGGATTAATGTGTTATTCTTAAAAATCCAACTTATTTGGCCGAAACCCACCTTTGCATAGAGTTCACTTCAGAGTTCAAAATGAAATCTCATATTGTAAACAGATGCAAGTTTTCAGAGTCCATGTGAAATGAGTTCAAATCTATCTCGGAATCTAGTTCCCAATGGAAGGAACGTAGATTTAATCAATTGGGATGACGTGTAAAACAGAACACACAAATGCAGAAGTTTCCAAGAGAATCTGGTAAATGTTGCCTGATTCCCAAAGACAACTGTGTGTGAAACCCCAAATGTAGCTTGATCAATGGTGGATCTGTGGTTAATGCTCAGCCCATTGGAGATTATGGGGAGGCATGCCTGCACTAAAGATAATTTCAGAGGGGATTGTAACTTTGCTCAGCCTAATCATTGCTAATGCTGTCCCTTTTGTCCTTTCACAAACTACAGCGTGCTGAGTATTGAAACCTTCACCTAGATTCATACACTGTTCAATCAATCCAAATAAAGTCAGATCTATCAAAATGATCCCTTATTAATTAAAACAGTTGTTGTATTGAATAAAATGGCAGCTAATGCCCAATAATGAAGTATTTACTAATTATTTGTCATTTTTTGAGGCAATTTGTTAGCATTATTTGTATTGTTTATATTTTTAATATTAAATACTGGACATAGGTAGAAAAAGCACAGCCTTGGAGAAGGAAGCTTTTAACTCACTTTTTTAATGGAACTTGTACAATAAAGAAATGAACAGTGGGCTTTTTGGCTCTTGTTTCAAATCGTCTCAATTTGATATTGTACTGTAACTGTCAGTGTCTTATGAATAAATTCATATCCTAAATAATCAATTTTACATTATGGCAAATAAACATTTGAAAAAAAAATCATATCCCATCTTCTCTCGTCATTGTCTTGTGGTACCCTAAGATGTTCAGTAATGTGATGTTCCAATTATTTCCTTATTCTGCAAACACAAACATTCCTCTTCCCAGTTGCCAGACTCATTGGAGTTGATGAGTTTTCATAAAGCCAGTTCAAGTATGGATGGACTGTGGCCTTCTGTCCATGATAATTCATTCATTAAGGAGTATCAGAATCTGTTGGTCTCAAGTAGGACAACTGGGTTGCTGGTGTCTGTAATGAATGTAAAGTAGCCCCTTAATTTAGTTCTTTCCTGCTGAGGTTTCCTGCAAGTGCTGCTGCTCTGCTTGTCCCCATTCAGCATTAGCAGAGAAGGAAAGATGTTTTTAATTGCGATCAAAGTGATTGAAGGAGAATGTGATACTCAGGGTAAAAAGAACTTCAACTAGTTCAGATTTGCAGAGGTCAAAGGTGAAAGACTGCACCCACACGACTGGCATTGATAGTTGCTGTGTATGGAATCTATATACTACTAAAACTCTCATGCTCTGTTTGTCTGTTTGTCACCTCCAGTTAGTGCAAACAGTGCATTACAGCAGCACTTTTTTTGGCTACATCAAATTAAAATGTGCTAGCTTACAAAATGCAGGCAAAGTTCAGGGTTATATATGTGTATAAAATTGTCCATTCGCAAAAATCAGCAGGCTCCCTTTTAACCCAAGAGCCGATCTGCCATCGTGGAAAGCGGGACGAGACAGCCCGATGCATGCGCATGGCCAGCCTCAGCAGTGACACCTACCGCAGCAAAAGGGCAGGGCAGCTCTATTTCGAGGGGTCACATTCTGCTAATCATCATCAGCATGTGCAGGATTGGGACAGATCAAACTGCCACCCATCAATAAGAGATAATCAAATCTTATGGTAATGACGTACGTCGTGACACCCATAAAACCCTTTGCTGCAGTCAAAGGACAGCGGTGACTATATCACGCCCATTTAGGAAAGCGCCAACCACATCATCAAGAATAATCAGCATCCTTTGGTGTTACTGCTTCGTATCTTCTATCCAGCATTAGGATAAAAAAAAGGTCAGCCTAATTATGCCGCCTGGAAAGGGAAGGGGGACATTATGGTCAAGAGATGACACCAAATGTCATCAGGAAGTGGCAAGGAGAGGGAAAGGACAAGAATCAGATGAGGTCAGGGCTGCATGACTCCAGAATCAAAGAGTCAGGACAAAAAAAGATGAGAGAAAAGAGACAGAGGAGGAGAGGCATTCATATCTCCAGGATCAGAGACAAACAGCAGAAGAGATAAAGTGATGGGGGATGAAAGGACTGCATGTCTCCAGAATGACAAAAACAGGCACAGGAGGAGGAGAGAGGAAGAGACAAAGGAGCTGAGAAATGCACGACTCCAGGATCAGAGACAAAGAACAAACAGCAGAAGAGATGAAGTGATGGGGGATGAAAGGACCGCATGTCTCCAGAATGATAACAAGAGCAACAAGGGTGGCAGATAAACCAGCAATGATGCCATTAAAAGTGTCCTTCGTTAAATGAGGAACAGCTATATTTGCTTTGCTATGCATCTTCTTTAATAAACTTTGGTTTTCTACTTCAGTTTCCAAAGCAAAGCAATACTAATAGCATTCAGGAAAATTTAATGTTTATTCTGGTCACATCAGACTGCACTACCCTTCTCTCAAAGGGTGCCCCAACGGATCACCCCGTTGTCTAGTATATTTATATTGACAGGTTTCGAAGGGTGAAAGCGTACGAGAGACCTGAGTGAATGAATATCTCAGAATTCCCCTCTTCATTTTATTTCACCAAGAAGGTACTGATTGTTTTCCAAAGCTTCAACCTTCTGACCAGTTTATCTTTGAACGTAGTAAATGTATCACACAGATTTTTAAAGGAAAACAATTAATATGTCAGTACAGAGGCGTCACATCTCATTAGAAGAATGCTGTGAAGATGTTACATAAGAGCATAGGAGCACTTGGCCCCCTCAAGTCTGCTCTCCCTTTCATGGCTGATCAGTCCCAGACCTTCTGTGCCAGTACTACAAAGCCCTCAAAAAATTATCTACTTTCTCTTCAATGACCTTGCCTTCACAACCCTCTGAACAAAGAATTCCGGGGATTTGACACTGTGTTCCAAATGACCACCACCTAATCTTGCAAGTATGAGTTTGAGATTCTTCCACTAGTGGAAATATCTCAACATCTATGCTAAGATCTTACAATAAGATCACCCCTCACTTTTCCCAATGTCCAAAATAACGTGAATCAGCTCGTGATAGAAACATCCTTTCATTCCAGTAATTAGGCTAATGAGTCTCTTGGCAAATATATCCTTTTTTAAACAAAGAAACATCCTGTACTGGTGTTCTCCCACATTCCAAAGATGTACACGCTAGTAGGTTAATCAGTGACATAGGTGTTAATGGGACAGTTACCGTGCTGTACCTCTAAGCATGGTAAAAAAAATTGTAAAAAGAGTAGCCTATGTCCAAACACCTAGACCAGTATCATCCCAGTACCTAATAAAAACAAGATGGCAGGCCGTAATAAGTACCACCCAGTGGCTCTGACAACCATCATGGAGAGCATCAAAAGACTGGTCATGGCATGCATTAGGGCTTCCAGACAATCTTGTTCCACTGTAATTCAGCTACTGCTGAAAGGAGTCTACAGTGGGTGCCATCTCCCTGGCCCTTCACTAAACTCTGGATCATTTCGGCAGTAAAGAGAGTGACATAAAATCATCGTTTATTGACTATAGTGCCACCTTCACTACGATAATTCCAACCAATCTCTGGACCTTGGGAGTCATCACGTCCCTTTGCAACTGAACTTCCTGACTAACAGACCATAATCAGTAAGGATGCCACTATTATTATGAACACTGGTGCTCTTCAGCCCCTTTCTCTGCTCCCTATACATTCATGACTGCATGGGCCAGACTCTGCTTTAACTCCATCTACAAGTTTGTGGAGTTCCCTCAAAGTCTGCAAAGTAAAAGAGTGGTCATTGACTTCAGGAAGGTGGTGGTGGGGGCACAGTGCACATGCTACTTCTACATACACAATTATGAGGTTGAGAACTTCAAGTTCTGAGGAATGGACATCACCAATAGCCTGTCCAGATCCACAGCAAGAAGGCACGCAGATGCCTCTACTTAATCAGAAACCTAAAGAAATCTAGCATATCCGAATTGACACTTACCAAGTTTTATTGATGTACTATAGATGCATCACAGCTTGGTATGGCAATGGTTCTGTCCATGATCACAAGGAATTTTACAGAGCTGTGGATACAGTTCAGCACTTTACAAAAGATGGTCTCTCCCTCCATGGATTCTGTCTATACTTCACCCTAGCTCAGTAAAACACCAAGCATAATCAACGACCTTACCCACCCTGGACATTTTCTCTTCTCCCCTTTTCCATCTGGCAGATGATACAAAAGCCTAAATTCACATACCAACCCGTTTAAAAACAGCTACCACCCAATTGTTATAACACTATTAAATGATTCCCTAGTATGTTAAGGTGAACTCATGACTTCACCATCTATCTTGCCCACACTGCACTTTCTCTGTAGCTATTAGTTTATTCTGAATTCTGTAATTGTTTTACCTTGTTCTACCTCAATGCACTATGTAATGATTAGAACTGTACGAGCAGTTTGCAAGATGAGCATTTCACTGTATAGTGACAACAATAAAGCAGTTCAGATTCTAACTCTTGAAATAAAGGCAAATATGCAATTTGCTTACCTGATACCATGTTAGACAAGGAACAGATGGATTCTTGTATCTTTTGCACATCTTCAATCTTTTTCCATTCAGATAAGAGCTTGAAGTGAATCTCACACGGTCCCAAGGTAGACTTCATTTGCCAAGTTTTCACCTACTCACTCAATGTACGTATATCCAGTTACAGAGTGCTAATATCACAACATGCTCTCCTACTGATTTTCATGTCATTGTCAAACTTGGATACCTTGCACTCTGTCCCATTTCCAGGTCCCATCTCCAGGTATAAAATGTAAATAATTGCAGGCCAAGAACTGGTCAGTGGGGCACTCCACTAGTTACGTCCTTCCATCTGCTTATACCATCTCTATCCTCTGTGCAAGAAACCATCTTAAATTAATTAATCTCAGCACACTACTTGAACACCAGCCGTTATGTGCACCTTGTTAAATATCTTCTGAAAATTCAAATATGCTGCATCTACAGGTTCCTCTCTGTCTACTCTGGATGCAGGTTACATTTTGTCAAAGTGCATTTACCTTTAAAAAAAAACACATTTACTTGGTTTGAGTAGATTAAACTTCTTTAGATGACAAGCCTCTTCTTCCATCAAGCCAAAACTGTTGAAGGGAAAGCTGCAAGTAGTGGGGCAAAGAGAGGGGGAAGTTTCATGGGCTGGAGCATTTTATTCAGTCAAAAAGAAAAAGGAAAATAGTGGAACAAGTCCTTCAAAGTTTACAAAATGCTGGACGCCCCTCTATCCTGAGGCTGTGCCCTCTTGTCCTAGACTCTCTCACCATGGGAAATATCCTTTCCACATCTTCTCTGTCTAGGCCTTTCAACATTCAAAAGGTTTCAATGAGATCTCCCGCGCACCCCCCCCCCCCATCCTCCTAAATTTCAGCGAATAAACTGATACTAGAAATGCAGTAAATACAAGGGTAGAGGGCTTGGGGGTGGAGAAAGATTTATGGTTTTAGATGGGTTGAGGACAAGAAGGGCACTTGGAATTAAAGGGTGAAGAGGGAGGATTTTATTAGAAGAAACTGAGATAGGGACCATGACTAGGATTAGGTTGAGGGATTCATTCCATATCTTGCCATTTTTAGTGTTTGAATTCATAACCTCTTGAGCACTATCCAAACCACATGGTTACCCACATTAACCAAGCAAGTTGGTACAAGCAAAGCCTAACTGAAGAAAGAAGGTGAGAATTATGAAAGAAACATCTGAAAAATGTACCTCTGGAAAGGTTTGTAGACTTAAAAGCAAGTCAGAGCTGTTCTTAGCCTCACATTTTAATCAGTTCAGTCTCTCTGTGCATTTGGGAGGTATTCACTAGGTAAGTCAGGAGATAACGTGAAGTTAATGAAAAGCCTCCTCTCATTTATTAACTGAATGGTGAGCCCCTGATTTGTTTTCTGTACAGTACTTAAGCTTTGAGAGAAATGGTACCTTTTCTTGTGTTTGCATCCAGCACATCAAACAAAGCAGTTCATTCAAATCTTTGCTATTCTCTGAAGCTGAAAAATATTTCTCCCACTTTGGGAAGCATATTTATGTTACCACCCCTCTCCAAAATAACTTTCAGCTTGGGAGGTTGGATGGTTATTTACTGTAAAACCTCCTCAATTTGAGGTCTACGAAATAAAGAAAAATGTCAACCCTTATCAGACTGAAACCCAATCCATGTACAAATACAAAGTTACATCTAATTTCCACAGGTAAGACAGGATTTGAAGGAAAATTTACCTGTTGTAACTTGTTTTAATTTCTGACAGAAGCCTGACCCTTGGGAAATTGGATATGGCATTTTCTGTTCTCATTACACCATAAGATAGAATTACTTCCCTGTCATATTTCCTGCATAAGATAATATTATCAAAGTGAAAGGCCTGTTTAAATTATATAAATTATTATTGGTTTATTATTGTTACTTGTACTGAGGTACAGTGAAAAATGAGTCTTGCATACTGTTCATATAGATCAATTCACCTCAACGGTGCATTGAGGTAGTACAAGGTAAGGCAATAACATACTGCAGAATAAAATGTTACAGTACAGAGAAAGTACAGTGCATGCAGACAGTAAGGTGCAAGTTCACAACGAGGTAAATTGTGAAGTCAAGGGCCCATCTCATTGCGCTAGGGAGCCATTCAAAAGAAGTGGGACAGAAGATGTCCTTGAACCTACGGTACATTCTTTAAGGCTTTTGAATCTTCTGCTTGCTTGGGGTGTGGGATAGTAGGGTGAAGTTGGGGAGGAAGACAGAATGTCCAGGATAAATGGGATCTTTGATTATGCCGGCTGATTAGTAAGAGTGTCAAAGGTTATGATGAGTAAGGTCATCAAATTTTAAGGGGAGAAGGCAAGAGAATGGGGTTGAGAGGAATGATAAATCAGCCATGATGGAATGGCACAGCCTAATTCTGATCTTATGTCTAATGGTCTTGTGGCCTTTCCTGAGACAGTAAAATGTGTAGAGAGTCCACAGAGGGGAGGCTGGTTTCTGTGATGTGCTGAGCTGTGTCCACAACTCTGCAGTTTCTTGCAGTCATGGGCAGAAAGGTTGCCATACCAAACATGGTGGGGGAGGGGTGGAGGTTGTTGTGGGTATGTGGGATGGGTGGATTATCATGGCTCCAGTTCATGCCTGATCTGAATGTGGCTGACTGCAGCTTTTACCTCATATTCAGCATTTCCAATTGGACCCCATCTGGCTACTGGCTTCAACAGTCTTCTCCATAGTACAGAGAGCACTGGGATGTTAAAACCCATCACATTCCTGATTCCCCATTCCCATCTCAATCTCCACTGGCTCCAATTGACGCATAGCCCTCATCCCCATCATCATCCTCCCCTTCCCTTCCTGATCATATCACTCACTACACACACAGTTCATCAACAGTTCTCCACTATTTGTCTCTGGTTCCATCTACCATTCTCCTCAAAGTTCAAAGTAAATTTATTATCAATATCTATGTGTTAGACCCGGCTGGTGGCGTAGTGGCATCAGTGCCGGACTTCGGGATGAAAGGTCCTGAGTTTGAATCCAGCCGGCTCCCCTGCACGCTTTCCATCTGTGCTGGGTTATGAGCTGGTGATCTCCTTGGAAACTCACCCGGCAGAAGGCAATGGCAAGTTACAGCCTTGTACGTGGTTCTGCACTACATCAGAGAGGCATGGAGGGAAATCGTCCACGAACCGGAGAAACTCTGGATGTGATGTACTTTTTCTTTTCCATCTATTTGTTACCATATATTACCTTCAGATTAATTGTCTTGCGGGCATTTACAGGAAAAAAGTAAATGCAATCAAATTTTATTAAGAACTTTACATAAACAGTCAGGCAGCGAATGTGCAAAGGAAGACAAACTGGGCAAATAAGAATAATACTGAGAATGAGTAAAGAATAATACTGAGAACATGAGTTGTAAAGAGACCTTGAAAGTGAGTCTGTAGGTTGCAGAATATGTTCAGAGCAGTGGTAATTTGAAGTTATCCATGCTGGTTTGGGAGCCTAATTGCTCTGGGGTAATAACTGCTCTTGAATCTGGTAGTGTGGGACTGTGGGACTTAAGGCCAATCTCCTGCCAAATGGTAGTCACGAGAACAGTGTGTGGCCTGGGTGGTGGAACTCTTTGATGATGGATGCTGCTTTCTTGTGGCAACGCTCCTTGTAAATTTGCTCAATGGTGGGGAGGGGTTTTCATTTGGTGGAGTGGTTGTATCTTCAACTTCCTGTAGTCTTTTCAGTTCCTGGGCATTACTGTTTCCTCACCAGGCACTGTTACAACCAGTTAAGATATTCTCCACCATGCATCTATAGAAGTTTGTCAAATCCCACGATTGATGAAGGCCAATGCACTGTAGTCCTTCTTAACCACAGAGTCAACCTGTGTGGCAGCTTTGAGTGTCCTATGGACTCGGACCCCAAGATCCCTCTGATCCTCCACACTGCCAAGAGTCTGACATTGATGCTGCCTGACCTGCTGAGTTGCTCTGGCATTTTGTGATGGTTTCCCTGGATTTCCAGCAATTGTATAATCCCTTCTGCTTATTATTACACTCATGTGAATAATTAACCTATACGTCTTTGGAATATATGAGGAAACCAGAACATCTGGAGGAAACCCCTGTGGATACGGGGAGAATGTATTAATTCCTTAGAGAAGGTGGCGGAAAGGAACCTGGTTCGCTGGCATTATACTATTGTTACACTAACCACAAAGCTACCTCTATGGTTAGAATCTCTGTGAGATTTGCAAGCAATTTCATTGCAGCTGGTGCATGCGACATTTACCTAATTATATCTAACACCACTCTCAGATCATGATCCCCAGATTAAGGTCCTAAATGAACCCAGTCCACACCAATGGGCAAGCCAAGCCTTAAGCAAACCAAACACTGGAATTCTGACAGATGCTCTCTTCCGAATTCTCCTATGGGAAGAGATTACACTGGACAACAAAGATTTTGCTTCCTGAATACTTTTGGATGTATCTTATAGATTTTAGGCAGCTGATCATGAAAATCACCATATTTCCCTATCACGCACCACTTTAAAAAAATCACCTATATTTGTTCTTGCAATTGATAATTCAGTTCAATTAAAAAGTTGCCCACGATGTAAACAGAAAAGTTTTCTATCTTGTCCAGGCATGTATTTTCAGGAATATTTGTGATACAAAATGTCTTGCCAATGTTGGAACAGCCGCGATTTTTCCTGTTATATCTGTGGCGGGTATATGCTTAAATCTCAAAGATGGAGCATGAGTCCTCTTATTAAGAAAGCCTATGAGCTCTACTTTGGGTGTAAAATTGTCAACCAAGACAAAGCCTGGGCTCCACACATTTGTTACGCAACATGCACTGTTATTCTTAGAGCTTAGCTCAGAGGTACTCTGATGTCAATGCCGTCCGGTATCCTGATGATATGGTGAGAACAGGGGAACATGTGACAAGATTGCTACTTCTGTCTCACTAGTGAGTCTGGTTTCTCTGCTAAAAACAAGCAATCCATCGAATACACCAATATCCCTTCAGCCATGACACCTATGCCATGTGACGATAGTCTTCTAGTACCAATGCCATTAGAGGCATGGAGTCTAGAGGAGGCAGATGAAGATGCCATAATGCATGAGCCAGGAATCGAAAATAACACTGTTACAGATTTTGAACCCTTTATGTTGAGTAAGCCTCATCTGATAACTCAATCTGAGTTAAGTGACATTGTCAGAGACTTGGGTTTGTCAGAGGCAAAATAGTCATAGTCATACTTTATTGATCCCGGGGGAAATTGTTTTTTGTTACAGTAGCACCATAAATAATAAATAGTAATAGAACCATAAATAGTTAAATAGTAATATGTAAATTATGCCAGTAAATTATGAGATAAGTCCAGGACCAGCTTATTGGTTCAGGGTGTCTGACCCTCCAAGGGAGGAGTTGTAAAGTTTGATGGCCACAGGCAGGAATGACTTCCTATGACGCTCTGTATTGCATCTCGGTGGAATGAGTCTCTGGCTGAATGTACTCCTGTGCCCACCCAGTACATTATGTAGTGGATGGGAGACATTGACCAAGATGGCATGCAACTTAGACAGCATCCTCTTTTCAGATACCACCGTGAGAGAGTCCAGTTCCATCTCCACAACATCACTGGCCTTACGAATGAGTTTGTTGATCCTGTTGGTGTCTGCTACCCTCAGCCTGCTGCCCCAGCACACAACAGCAAACATGATAGCACTGGCCACCACAGACTCGTAGAACATCCTCAGCATCGTCCGGCAGATGTCAAAGGACCTCAGTCTCCTCAGGAAATAGAGATGGCTCTGTCCCTTCTTGTAGACAGCCTCAGTGTTCTTTGACCAGTCCAGTTTATTGTCAATTCATATCCCCAGGTATTTGTAATCCTCCACCATGTCCACACTGACCCCCTGCATGGAAACAGGGGTCACTGGTACCTTTGCTCTCCTCAGGTCTACCACCAGCTCCTTAATCTTTTTCACATTAAGCTGCAGATAATTCTGCTCACACCATGTGACAAAGTTTCCTACCGTAGCCCTGTACTCAGCCTCATCTCCCTTGCTGATGCATCCAACTATGGCAGAGTCATCAGAAAACTTTTGAAGATGACAAGACTCTGTTCAGTAGTTGAAGTCCGAGGTGTAAATGGTGAAGAGAAAGGGAGACAAGACAGTCCCCTGTGGAGCCCCAGTGCTGCTGATCACTCTGTCAGACACACAGTGTTGCAAGCACATGTACTGTGGTCTGCCAGTCAGGTAATCAAGAATCCATGATACGAGGGAAGCATCCACCTGCATCGCTGTCAGCTTCTCCCCCAGCAGAGCAGGGCGGATGGTGTTGAACGCACTGGAGAAGTCAAAAAACATGACCCTCACAGTGCTCGCTGGCTTGTCCAGGTGGGCGTAGACACGGTTCAGCAGGTAGACGATGGCATCCTCAACTCCTAGTTGGGGCTGGTAGGCGAACTGGAGGGGATCTAAGTGTGGCCTGACCATATGCCGGAGCAGCTCCAGAACAAGTCTCTCCAGGGTCTTCATGATGTGGGAGGTCAATGCCACCGGTCTGTAGTCATTGAGGCCGCTGGGGCGCGGCGTCTTCGGCACAGAGACGAGGCAGGACGTCTTCCACGGTACAGGAACCCTCCGGAGCCTCAGGCTCAGGTTGAATACATGGCGAAGTACTCCACATAGCTGAGGGGCACAGGCTTTGAGCACCCTGGTACTGACACCATCCGGTCCTGCAGCCTTGCTTGGGTTGAGACGTTTCAGCTGTCTTCTCACCTGTTCAGCTGTGAAGCCCACCATGGTGGTTTCGTGTGGGGAAGGGGTATAGTCATGACAGCAGGGTGGGGGACTGTGAGGAGGGGTAGGAGGGGAGAGTGGAATATGTGTTGGTTGGGGGCCGACAACAGATGGCTCATGTGGGGGATGGGCAGGGGTCACAATGTCAAATCTGTTAAAGAGCAGGTTAAGCTTATTGGCCCTGTCCACACTGCCTTCAGCTCCTCTGTTCCTAGTTTGCCAGAAAGCAGAAAGCAAAAGCAGAATTACTGGGTTCAAGACTGCAAGGATGGAATCAGCTGTCACCAGGAACAAAATTTCTGTGAAGGATTTCGATATTTGAGACAGATGTTTCCCAAAATAACTGACGCCAAGATTAAGGAAGGTATTTTTGTTGGTCCACAAATCAAACAGGTCATCAATGACAGGCAATTCGAAGACCTTCTAGTGGGACTGGTGAAAATCGCATGGAAGGCTTTCAAGGATGTTGTTGAAAATTTTCTTGGCAACTACAGAGTGCCAAACTACGTGCAGCTGGTTGACAACATTCTTCAATCATATGCGAATGGCACTGTCAGTGATGAGCATGGTGAAAGGCTTCACCGGGACATTGCGGTCATGGAGAAATGGTATCAGGGCAACTGGATTCCATCAATGCTGACTGATTATTGTTGGACACTTAAGTGAGAAGCCTCATACACTGAGTACAAAGGAAAATCATCAACAAAACACTTCTAGCTTAGTCGAACTATTGCTAAGTGTCAGCAGTGTTATGCAATTAAATGCATTTTATTCAATAAAAGTTAATTTCTTGTTTCTCCAAATTCCTGTGTGATACAAGTAGTCTGAAATTATAACACGAGGAATTCTGCAGATGCTGGAAATTCAAGCCACACACATCAAAGTTGCTGGTGAACACAGCAGGCCAGGCAGCATCTCTAGGAAGAGGTACAGTTGACGTTTCGGGCCGAGACCCTTCGTCAGGACTAACTGAAAGAAGAGCTAGTAAGAGATTTGAAAGTGGGAGGGGGAGGGGGAGATCCAAAATGATAGGAGAAGACAGGAGGGGGAGGGATGGAGCCAAGAGCTGGACAGTTGATTGGCAAAGGGGATACGAGAGGATCATGGGACAGGAGGCCCAGGGAGAAGGAAAAGGGGGAGGGGGGGAAAACCCAGAGGATGGGCAAGGGGTATAATCAGAGGGACAGAGGGAGAAAAAGGAGAGAGAGAGAGAAAGAATGTGTGTATATAAATAAATAACGGATGGGGTACGAGGGGGAGGTGGGGCATTAGCGGAAGTTAGAGAAGTCAATGTTCATGCCATCAGGTTGGAGGCTACCAGACGGAATATAAGGTGTTGTTCCTCCAACCTGAGTGTGGCTTCATCTTTACAGTAGAGGAGGCCGTGGATAGACATGTCAGAATGGGAATGGGACGTGGAATTAAAATGAGTTTTTCCCCCTCCCCCTTTTCCTTCTCCCTGGGCCTCCTGTCCCATGATCCTCTCATATCCCTTTTGCCAATCACCTGTCCAGCTCTTGACTCCATCCCTCCCCCTCCTGTCTTCTCGTATCATTTTGGATCTCCCCCTCCCACTTTCAAATCTCTTACTAGTTCTTCCTTCAGTTAGTCCTGATGAAGGGTCTCGGCCTAAAATGTTGACTGTACCTCTTCCTAGAGATGCTGCCTGGCCTGCTGCGTTCACCAGCAACTTTGACGTGTGTGGTCTGAAATTATATTTGTGTTCTGCTTTAAGCGTGCTATCATAGCCAAAATAAATTTCTGAGGAAGTAACGCTTTGGAAAAAAAAATTGCTGCCTATTGTTACCAAATAGAACAAAAGCATCAAAGATGCTCTCAGATTCAGAAATCAATTTGCCAAATTGTGGCTGTGCTGGCTTGTTTAAAGGACTTGCTGGTTAGTACCAATCCCTTTCCTTTTGGCACTGCAGATCAGAATATTCTGAGAAACTGTCCTCACCCACCTGCTTATCATTTTGCCTGTTATCTTAAATTTGTCTTCAGTTTGCCAATCACGCTTGTTATAGTACATAGAAAAGTCACAGTACAGGACATTGCGGCGAAAAAGTTCTATTCAAAATGTTCAAAGGAACATCTAAATAAGCCTGATGCATTTTGCAAACAAGTCCTGTGGACTGATGAAGTTAAAATAGAACTTTTTGGCCGCAATGAGCAAAGGTATGTTTGGAGAAAAAAGGGTGCAGAATTTCATGAAAAGAACACCTCTCCAACTGCTAAGCACAGGGGTGAATCGATCATGCTTTGGGCTTGTGTTGTAGCCAGTGGCACGGGAAACATTTACTGGTAGAGGGAAGAATGAATTCAATTAAATACCAGCAAATTCTGGAAGCAAACATCACACTGTCTGTAAAAAAGCCAAAGATGAAAAGAGGATGGCTTCTACAACAGGATAATGAACCTAAACACACCTCAAAATCCACAATGGACTACCTCAAGAGGTGCAAGCTGAAGGTTTTGCCATGGCCCTCACAGTCCCCTGACTTAACATCATCGAAAATCTGTGGATAGACCTCAAAAGAGCAATGCATGCAAGACGGCCCAAGAATCTCACAGAACTAGAAGTCTTTTGCAAGGAAGAATGGGTGAAAATCCCCCAAACAAGAATTGAAAGACTGTTAGCTGGGTACAAAAAGTGTTTACAAGCTGTGATACTTGCCAAAGGGGGTGTTACTAAGTACTGCCATGCAGGGTGCCCAAACTTTTGCTTCGGGCACTTTTCATTTTTTGTTATTTTGAAACTGTAAAAGATGGAAATAAAGAAGTTTTCTTGCTTAAAGTATTAAAGAAATGTGTCATCTTTAACTTCATGCCTTTTGGAAATCAGTTCATCTTTTACTCACTTAGCTATTCACAGTAACAGAAATTTTGACCAGGACTGCCCAAACTTTTGCATGCCACTGTATACCTATCTAAGAATCTCTTAATTTCTTAATTATTCTCTTAATTAAGAATGCATCCCTAATGTATCTGGCTCTACAACCACCCTGGCAATGCACTCCACAAAAACTTACCTCTGACATTCCCCTGATAGCTTCTTCCAATCACCTTAACATTATGCCTTCAGGTATTAGCTATTTCCGCCCTGGGAAAATAAAGGCACCAGCTGTCCACCATGTCTCTTAACATCTTGTACATTTACCATCCTCCTTTGCTTTAAAGAGAAAAGCTCCTGTTGGCTCAACTTTTCCTTATAAAATATGTTACTGTCTGTTAAAAGTTTTCTAACTAATGGCCTGTTAATTATTATTCCCAGCAGTCATGAGATTGCCTGTTACCTTAAATCTATCTTCAAGTTACTGATCACACCTGTCAGTTACAAGTTTACTGAGTAGTGGCTTATTATTATTCCCAAGTTATCAGTGGGATTTAATAAAAATCAATTAAAAACTTACCCTTGACTTAACCCATAGGGAATAGAGCCAAAGTGGAAGATATGAAGGTGGTTGTCCGTTGGTATCCATTACCTTGTATCTTGTTTAGAATTAATCTGTTGGAAAGAAAAAGACATGGAACCAATCTAAAAAGTGTTTGAGAGAAAGAATTTAAATAGAAGCAGAAGATTAAGAAGCGACAGGCCCTTGTATTTGGCATCCCTCCGTCTTATCTTTGTCCACCCCTCCCCCACCACATTTCTCCAGCCTCCAATGCCACCTCGAGTGCTAGTAAATCGGCTGGAATTAATCCTGGATTTTGGTTTGCGATGTCTGCATGTGATTAAGCCGCAGATGCAGAGGCAGCTGCTCCATTCTTTTTAACTTTGATCATCACAGATGAGAGGAACAGGGAATGGAATCCACATTCGGTGTATGCAGCTACAGTTTGGAGTGATCGATAGTAAGGGGACTTGCTGAAATGGGGATTAAATTCATAACTACCGTAAAAGATTTGGGGCAATCCATGATCCAGCACTCCAGAAATAAATAGATCCATAAAAAGGAAGTCAGCTGATTCTTGTGTTTGATTTCTTTTGCCACAAGCTCCCCCCACCCCCCTTACACAACTTATCTGCTTTCAAAAACACACTTACATTTGCTGTAAGGAATTCAGCAGAAATCCAGTCAGGATTTAGCAACCCACAGTAGGTTTTGATAAAACCTCGCTTGTTCTTTGTTGAGAAGTACACTGTCTTGATCATGGCTGAAATGTGAAGTCCATTTGGAAGTGAAGTTGCACCAACCATTGCATTTCCTAGTGTTCAGAAGATTCATGAGAGATCTACTCAAGGCATTTGAAGTGATAAAAAAGGGGCAAACATTTACTCTAAATTCAGACCAAGACAATAATCTTAATAGTTGAGGGAGGCCATCCAGCATGGAAACAAAGAAACACTTAGAACACACCAACTGCTGTGGAAATCAGGAACTTTACTCTTGAAAAATTTGCAACAAAAACAGAAAAGTATCAAAAACAGACCAGGCAGCATCTGTGGTAAAACAAAAGACTTAACCTTTCAAGTTGAAGATACATCAGTGGAACTAGGAAACACTCCTCCACCTGGTTGAACTTGAATTTGTGTTGAACAATCTTTCCAATTCTCAGTTTCTCCCAATCAAAGGAGAATATTCATGAGCCCGAGCTTTTTATGGGATACATGGAGCAGTCCTTGTTTCAGCTCGAGGATGCTCCAATATACTTTAACCTCTGATACATCTCTGACTGTATTGCCACTCATATGCAATCTAAAAATGCCACTACTTTTGCTGCCAATTTCTACTCTGCTCTCACCTTCACATAGCCTCTGACTCCCCCCTTCCTCTTCTGGATCTTTCCATCTTTTTCTCAGGAGAGGCCAGTAACAAACATCCACCACAAGCCAACAGACTCCATGGCTTTCTCCATCACACTTAGAACCATAGAGTAATCCAGAATGAAGAGGCCCTTCGGCCCCACACAGACCATGTGGCCCAGCAATTGAGTCCCATTTGACAGTGTTTAGTCCACATCTCTCTAAACCCCTCTAACCATTTTGCAAGAGCTATTCTTTCAGCTCCTCCTCCTCCTCCGAGCTCCAAAATCATGGATTTAAAATGTGCATCAGTGGCACTTATAGAAGAGCACAAGAGAGAATGTGGCAGTGTGAATGAGAAACAGAGAGAGGCAATGGGCAGATATGAGTAGAAAGGATCAACAGATGGACAAAGAGGGAAGTGAGAGGAAATGGGGTTAAGAAAGAGGTGATGGACAAGCAGGGAACTTGGGTAAGGAAGGAAAAATGAAGGCAGTGGTGAGGAGGAAGAGAATGAAGAAAAGGGAAAGAGGGGATGCAGGGGACAAAGAGGTCATTGTGAGATTAATGACTGAGCCTAGTTACAAGGGACTGATGGGGCACAGGGAACAAGTTACAGTAGGTACAGGCATTAAGGAAATGGTATGTTGGGGACAAGTAACTGAACGGGTGGGGGAAGAGGTGAGACAGATAATGAAGGGAATGTGGGGGCAAGTATGTGGAAGTGTGAGAAGAGGAATTAGAAGGCAGATATAGAAGCTACAGGCAATTACATCGGTGAGACAAGGGGACATTGGTGGTGAGGAAAGGGAAGAGGGAGTAAACTAGGAGGGAACCAAGCTGGAGAGCAAGTGAAAAAAAACCCACATCACTGGGAGCATTTGGCACACTTGTCGTCACGAGTCAGGGGCAGTGAGTATAAGAAACAAAATGTTATATTAGTTATACAAAATGCTGGCGAGGCCATACTTGGGAGTATTGTGTACGGTTTTGGTCACCTTGTTGAAGGAAAGACATTATTAAACTAGGAAGATTTACCAGGTTGTTACCTGGACTTGGGAGCCCATGTAACAAGGAGAGGCTGAGTACACTAGGATTTCATCCCTGGAATGTATGAGGTTGCAGGGTGACCTGATAGAAGTATACAAGATCATAAGGGACATAGACAGGGTGAAGGTACATAAATACAAGAAGTAGATGCCACCTCTGGCTTCTTCCTCCTTCCATCCCAGTCCTGATGAAGGTCTCAGCCTGAAATGTCAACAGTTTATTCATTTCCAATGATGATGCCTGCCTCCAGCATTTTGTGTGAAAGTACAGTCTTTTCGCCGGGGAGAAGGTTGCGAAAAACAAGATCAGAAGTGAGAGAGATTTAAAAGGATCATCAGGGACAGTTTTATCATGCAAAGGGCGATGCATATTTGGAATGAGCTGCCAGAAACTGTGGTTGAGAAGGGCACATAAGCAACATTTAAAAGCAATTTACATAAATACAGGGATAGGAGTGGTTTAGAGGGCTCTGTGCAGATGGGACTAGTTCACTGGCAAGAGTAAGCATGGACAAGTTGGGCTGAAGGGCCACTTCCAACCTGTGTGACTATGATGGAACATGTGATTTGGAGATGGTGTGAGGGACAGAGGTGACGACTATGCAAGATAGTGAGAAGGGCTACAAAGAGAGCACGTGTGAGCTGGGGGTGCAGGGGCAAATAGTGTGTGAGGGACAAAACCAGTGTAGAAGCAGATAAGGGGATGTGGTGGGAGAATGCGCAATGGGGGGAGGGAGTGGCAGTGAAGGAGGGTTGGGAGATTGAGCATGGGGTTTCTGGGGAGAGGGGCTCCACAGGAATCTGACAGGCAAGGGATCAGGTCAGCAAAGAGCTTTACGGGAGTGCGAGTTGAAGTGTGCAAGGAAGTTATTATTTCTAAAACCTACAACAGTGATTTCCTATAGGGGTGGTCGCGGGGCATTAAAGGTTCTTGCTGGGGGAGGGGGGGGTGGCACGGTGAGCTGCACCCTAACCTGAGGGATGAGACCTGACTGACCGTGTCAACTTGCTTCAGTTGTCAGTATTTGATGGACATTTCCAGTTTGTGTTAATTTTTTATTTAAATTTATCCCCTTTAACGATGGATAAACTCGCATGGCGCAATCTCTAGGAGTCTGAAGGTGGTGAAGCCTTGAATTTTAAACCTGTTAAGAAACAAACTACAATGTTACATACCTGGAGTACAGTTTTATTCCATTCCTGTCAGATTAGCAATACCCCATGAGTCTTATTTGTAATACTGTACTGTCTAATTAAGCCATGAAACTATTAAGATTGTAGGAACACTTCTGTAAGTCACACTGAAAAGGCTACTTATTGTTTTACTCAGTTTCAGAAGATGAAAGAAACATTTGAAAAGTATTGCAGACTTGAGTCATTTGCTAAGCAAGCTAAAAATGACTTTAATAGTGGTCTCACTGCACTTCCAAAATGATAGCAAAGTGTGGAAAATCTCAAAATCGGTGGAAGATTAAGAATGCCTGCAACACACACAAAACGCTGGAGGAACTCAGCAGGCCAGGCAGCATCTATGGAAAAAGTACAATTGACGTTTCAGGCCAAGACCCTTTGGCAGGACTGGAGAGAAAAAGCTGAGGAGTAGATTTGAAAGGAGGGGGGAGGGAAGAGAGAAATGCCAGGCTGTAGGTGAAACTGCATTAATGGCTGCTGTAACAGAAGTGCTCACCATTGTTCTCAAAATCGATAAGTCAACTCTGCGAGACAACCAGGCATTGCTAATAGCATATGTACAGTTTATCAAAAATAGAAAAGTTTTCATAAACTTCTCTTTTGTAAAAAACTAAAACCAATTATCAATCTATGACAAGCTCAAAATGTACGCCGAGGATAAAAGTATTCTGATTAGGAACAAGATGTCTTCTGTAACAGATGGAGCACCATATATGACAGATCACCATGCTGGTTTAGTGGCACATTTTAAAAAAGACATTCCAAGTCTGCAATCCATTGTGTAATTCACCATCAACATCTTGCAGCCAAAAACGTCAGCCAGCGACTTTTTAAAAGCATGTTTCTTCTAATATCTGCTATTAACAAAATGAAAGCTCATCCATTAAATAGCAGAATATTTCACCAGTTATGGCAAGATAACAATGAAGAGTTGAACGCTTCCTTCTTCACACTAAAGTTTGTTGCTTGTCAAAGGGCTGCTGCTTAAAACATCTCTTTGATCTTTTTGACACTGTGGTTGAATTTTTGCTTAAAATTGACAAGAGCTTGGGAAACAAAATTGAACTTTTATGTGGAGATGTGGCATACCTAGCCAATCTGTATGACAAAATGCACATTCTAAATATGAAACTGCAGGGTGAGAATTTCAATCTGGTCCAGGCAAAAAGCGCAGTGTCCACTTTTATCGGAAAATTGGAAATATACAAGCAAAGTATTGGGAG
The DNA here is from genome assembly GCF_030028105.1 of Mobula birostris. Classification (NCBI taxonomy): domain Eukaryota; kingdom Metazoa; phylum Chordata; class Chondrichthyes; order Myliobatiformes; family Myliobatidae; genus Mobula; species Mobula birostris. The sequence goes on along the minus strand of NC_092370.1, from coordinate 112,497,992 downwards.
ATGAATGTTCTCATAATTCCCCTGCATGGAAAGTATGGCACTCCCTTTCAGACTGTGATTTGCAAGAGTACTGCTGACGCCTGCAGTCACTGAAGAAGGATTTTCAGAATTGATTCAAGGGTTTGAACAACCTGGAAATTCCAGACTGGGTAATTAACCCATTTCTTTGCAAGATGGAAGAACAAGAAGAAAGTTTGCAAGAAATTATTGAAATTCAGAATGAAGAATCAAAAATACTTTTCAAAAACGCCGTCTTTTATGGTATGTGGCTACACTGTCAGACAAAGTTTTCTGGTCCTTGGAGAAGAGCCGAACTGCTCTTCATTGCATTTTCACCCTCCTGCTACAGGAAGGAAAGCGTAGGAATGGATCAAGCACAAGGACAGGCACAATGGATTATGGGCATAACCAGGAGCAACGGAATGAGTGGGGAGTTGGTGAGGGCAAAAACATGTGAGAAAGTGTGCAAGAGTAAGAAAACACAAGGTGAGATCGAGCAAAGGATAAGTGAACAGAGTGAACACACAGGGAAGAGAGTAAAGATATGGGGTAGGGGATGAGAGATGGAAAGAGAAAGCATGGAGGAAAGGCAAAGGCTTGGCAAGAAAGTGTGGGGAAAACAGGGAAGGCGCTAGTTAGAGCACCCAGATAAGTTATACAGCAAGTACAAGTAATAATAAAGGGAACAGTGAATACAGATAAAACAGAATTGTATGTCAGCCACATAAAATGTACATAAAATGAAGATAATACAATGACTCCTGAGTAAAACTGTGCAAAATTGTTTACTTTCCAGTGAGTTACTGAGCATTAAATTTAATAAACTAGTAACGAGAAGAGCATTTAACCTTAGCTTTCCAGTCAGACCCTTTCAAGTGTCCCTAATATGACCTCAGAGGGCTACTGCTTCCTTCATAATCACACTAGTTCCACACACAACCTCACACAGGTATCTTACCTCTTCCAAGAGCCACATCACATTACAGGGGTCTGACCTTAACCTTAAATAATTAAAAAAAAAACTCTAATTGACTATTTTAAAAGGAAGACTCCAAATCAGATTTCAAACAATGTATATTTTTTTTACTTTTAAAAATACACGACATTCATCCCTGCAAATTTCCAGCTCCTAGCACCAAGTGAAATCTCTGCAAATTGTAAAAATTACAAACGCACAAGCCACTTTAGCAGAGAGCACCCACTGAAACCATTTTCCAGAAAGTCAGAGAGTGAGAAAGAACATTTAGCAGCAGTCCTTCTTGGGTGTCAGCATGTCTCCTTGCAAGACTGTTTTCTCTAGCTGCTTAACCACTTCAGAAATACTTGGGGAACTGTTGTTCTATTAAAAAAAATCGTTGTCTATAGTACAGAATCAAATTGATTTTCAAACTGGAGATTTTCTTCAAACTTTTACTACCAGCTACTAGATAATTCATGTATCTATTCTGCTACCCTCACCATTCCTCAGTCAGGGTTTTTAATTTAATTAATAATTAAAAATCCTAGGTAAATCAAACATTTCTTTTAAATAGCATATTGGCTCACGCTACATATGGTTGAGGCTAATGGATGTTGGACTGAAATTAAAACTGTTGCAGTGAGGGGAACAGTGATGGGTACTAAGGCTCAGCTGCTCATTATAAATCCATTACTGTCAATTGGGACAGCGAAGGCTATGAATGAGCAACAAATCTGTTACGGCTCCCACAAGAGTTCAAAGCTCAGCCCACTGAATCTGGAAGTAGTAACATCTGAGGTTGGTTGCGGTAGGGGAGAGGGAAAAAAAACCGGCTAATTTAGTTATGCCAACACTAACTGTAGTGCTCAAAACAATGACCACGCACATATTTTGGGAGCAAGCCAGGTAAATTGTGCCTTCTTAAAATAAAATTTGATGGTACCTTCTTGCTTGTTTCTACCACCCTTCCAAAAATCATTCCGACTTACAGAAGGTTCCTTGCGTCCCAATATGGCTGCTTGGGTGCTGCCTCGGGACACCATTCACATGTGCGAAGCTGGATTGTCAGTGCCGACAGCCTATTTAATTGTAGGGTGGCATGATGAAGGGCAATAATCCTGTTCTCACACAATCTCTTTCTGGCTGAAGATGGGAGATGGGAGGGGAAAGGAAGGTGGGTGCACAAGATGGTCACTGAGAGCCAGAAGCCTGCTCAAGCGTTTGTCATTTCTTAATTCCAATCAAACATATAGTTGTTAACACCAACGAGCTCCTCGCCAACTCCAAACCAGAGGTAGGGTGGGGGAGAGGGGTGGGAAGGGGGAGCCTCAACTTTCCTGGCCTGGATTTTCACTGCAGTTTTTGAAAGTGGATGCGAAGAGAAAGGGTGATCCCAATTAAAATTCATTTTGTTTAACCAGACACTAAAGTTTTTCTTTACTTAGTGAATTAACACCACCGTCTGCTATCCAAACGAAAAAAAACAGCAACCTTTAAGTCAGTACTAGTCACAGATCATTTTGCACAAGTTTTTTTTTAAAAAAACAAAAACAGTTTTAAAACTTTTTTCCAAAACACTTATTGTCACAATTCTCTTTTTGCAGACATTAAATTGTAAGCAAAAAGTATTTTTTAAACATTTTCTTTACATAAAAAAGTCCGTAAAAATTTAATACAGTAAAATGATTCTTTTTAAAGTATGAGTTTTTTTGGCTGACTGTCGATGATATACAGTCAGACTGAGTTGATATCTAACCAATATTATAGTATTTACATAGTAAAAGAAGGAGAATAATGAATCCACCACATCCCCACAACCTATCCCCCTCAAAAATGTACTTATCAAAGTGGATGGGGTAAAGTTAACTAGAAGTGGTTTCATTGCTTTCTCAATATATTCACATATGCATTAAAACAGTATAATACAGATAGTTATGAGGAGATTGAGAAGCTAGTATAGATCCACATAGTTTTTGCTCAAGGGCGGGACAGGCCTGTGGGAAGGGGGAAACGGCAGGATTTATTATTCAGTCAACGTCTGGTTCTTCTTTAGGCTTGTAAACTGCACCAAATTTCTGCATGTACTTCTTGATGTATTCCTTGGTTTTATGCTTCACATTTTCATTGCACTCCAGATCCTCAGGATTCTTGCATTGTTTCAGCTCCTTGTTCATGACACCATGAGTCAACTGTATGAGAGAGAGCAAAGTGAGAGGTCAGGAGATTCAAGGGAAGGGTATTTGAGAAGAGGGGGGGAACTGAGGGAGGAGTGGGGCCAAAGTGGTGGGAGAACTGATGGGGAGTGGATGAGTAGAAAAGGGAGAGAAAACCAAGGGTGGTCATGTTGGGGAGAGAAGAAGAGGGTTTGTGGAACATAAGGGGTATGAAGAAGTGGCAGTGAGGACATGCCGAGGGCCAGTGGGCTGGAGAAATTTTCATTTTCATGAACATGGGAGCTGGCACACTTGTACATGTGCTTTGTTCCAGTCAAACCTCCCCTAGTGGTCTTGTACACAAGTACGTTCCCTTTGCTGTCCCAACTTAAAGTTGGCAAGGGCACCTAAGGCTTATCTACAACTCAGGCTTAGGTCAGTTGACTCAGCAAGTCTCACTGTCAGTGCACCTCAGTACTATTACCAGGTTGGCCCACGTGACATACAGGTTTTCCAGCTAAGGCTCAGGAAAGTGATGCCACAAATCAGGGGAAAAACACTTGCTATGTCTTTACCTTACGAGCCAGATGTTTGAAGTCCTCTGTTGCTACGATTCTTCCTATTTTACAGTCAGGTTTCCGGTAAGGATTCAGGCACAAAACAATGAACTGGGAGATCTGGAAAGAAGGAAACAGGTAAAATGGGACTAAAGTAGAGTATCCCAGCTGATACACCACTGGTCAAAGGACTCCAGTCTGGAAAAATAATACTCCACTACCACAGTTTGTCTCCTTCCACTAAGCCAACTTGTGTCCAGTTGGCTAGTTCAACCTGATCCCATTTTGGAAAGTCACAATGAATGATAGGATCCTAAGAAGAGATGGGGAACAATTGGACTTTTGTATATAAGCCCAAAGATCCCTGAAAGTGGCAATACTGGTAAATACAACTGTGAACAAGGCATGTAAGATGCCAGCCTTCACTAGGTGGGGCAAAGAACACAAGAGCAGGGAAGTTATGGTACAGCTTTACAAGTACATCACAAACACATCCATCCCCAGCACTGGTAGCATTTTCAGGAGGCACTGCCTCAAGAAGGCCACATTCATCAAAGATGCCTCCACCCCACGCCATGACATCTTTTCACAGCTACCACTGGCCAGGATTTACAGAAGCTTGAAGTCCCATGTGGCCAAGTTCAAGGTCAGTTACTTCCTTTCAAACATTTGGTTCCTGAACCAATTGGCAAAACCCTAATCACTACAGCTTAGCAACATTTTGAACACCTTGCACTTAGATAGACTTATTTGTTCTAATTGTGTTTTCTTGTAAAGAATTGTGGATATTTTACATTTAATTCCTGTTTTTCTGGTGAATGCTGTTTATTTGATGCTGACGCAAGCAAAATTTTCACTGCACTTGTGTGTCCATGTATTTGTACATATGACATTGACACTGACTCTGAGACCACACCTGGAACACTGTGTGCAGTTTTGGTTGCCACAGTGCACAAAGGATGTGACTGTTATGGACATGAGTGCAGAGAAGATTCACCAGGATGTTTAATGTGATGGGGTGAGTGTCTCAGTTATGAGACTGGACAGGTTGCACTCATTATCCTTGGAGCAGAGAAGGTTGACAAGACACCTGATGTAGAAATATAATGAGGGGCACATTTAGGTTGCGCTGTAAACTTCTCCACATATATGAATTAACTATGACCCAATGGCATGGGAGTGAGGACACAGTAAGAGGTTCAGAGGGGATATAAAAGAAACACTCTGAGCAGATGGTTAGAATTTGGACGATAGAGACAGGATCTCTATCAATATTCTAGTAGTATCTGGACAGGCACTTAAGTTGCTAAGGCATAGAAAGCTACAGACCAAGTTATAGTCGGTACAAACAAGGCAGACCAGAGAGGTTGTTTCCATCCTGTGACTCAATACACTCACCCGATTGTACTTGAAAAGAACTTTTATCACACATTCAATTCTCAGCACTACTCCATCGGTCTCTCTTGCAGGGAAGGTGGGACATATATGGAAGGAACAGCTTGCACCTGAACTGGAAGGGGACAAATATCCTGGTGGGAAGGTTTGTTAGTGCTGCATGGGGCGGGGGTGGGGTGGGGAGGGGGGGAACCAGAGTGCCAGAAGAGATACTGGAGCGGTTGTGGAGACAGATGTTGTTAAGACCTCAGACAAAGTCATGAATCACCATGAATCATGGAGCAACTAATGCCCTGAGCTGTATATATTTCAATGCAATAAGTCTCGTAAGAAAGGCAGATGAGCTCAATGCATGGATCCATACTTGGAATTATGATATTGCAGCCATTAGTGCATTCCCACAATCCTGATTGAGAAGTTGCAGAACCCGGACCTCTGTACCTCCCTCTGCAATTGGATCCTCGACTTCCTAACTGGAAGGCCACAGTCTGTGTGGATTGATGATAACATATCCTCCTCATTGACAATCAACACTGGCACACCTCAGGGTGTGTGCTTAGCCCACTGCTCTACTGTCTATATACACGATTGTGTGGCAGGCATAGCTCAAATACCATCTATAAATTTGCTGACGACACAACCATTGTTGGTAGAATCTCAGGTGGCGACGAGAGGGCATACAGGAGTGAGATATGCCAACTAATGGAATGGTGCCGCAGCAACAGCCTAGCACTCACCATCAGTAAGCCGGAAGAGCTGATTGTGGACTTCAGGAAGGATAAGAGGAAGGAACACATACCAATCCTCACAATGGGATCAGAAGTGGAGAGAGTGAGCAGCTTCAAGTTCCTTGGTGTCAAGATCTCTAAGGATCTAACCTGGTCCCAACATATCGATGTAGTTATAAAGAAGGCAAGACAGTGGCTATACTTTATTAGGAATTTGAAAAGATTTGGCATGTCAACAAATACACTCAAAAACTTCTATAGTTGTACTGTGGAGAGCATTCTGACAGGCTGCATCACTGTCTGGTATGGAGGGGCTACTGCACAGGACTGAGAGAAGTTGCAGAGTGTTGTAAATCTAGTCCGCTCTATCTTGGGCACTAGCCTACAAAGTACCCAGGACGTCTTTAGGGAGCGCTGTCTCAGAAAGGCAGCATCCATTATTAAGGTGATTTTAAATTTCCACATATTGACTGGGATTCCTGAACTGTAAAAATAGATGAGATAAGAGTTTGTCAAACTGATTCAGGAAAGTTTCCTTAATCAATACATTGAAGTCCCATTGAGAGATTGTGGAATACCTGATTTGCTATTAGGGAATGAGACAGGACAGGTGACAGAAGTTTGTGTAGGGAAAGAGGAAGGAACTTTGCATCTACTGATCACAATGTCATTAGTTTCAAAGTAAATATGTAAAAAGATAGTTCTGGTCCTTAGGCTGAGATTCTAAATTGGAGAAAAGGCAATCAAAAAATGATCTGGCAAGTGTGGATTGGGACAGGCTGCTTTCTGGTAAAGGTGTACTTAGTAAGTGGGAGGCCTTCAAGAGTGAAATTTTGGGAATATAAAGCTTGTCAGAGTAAAAGATTTCCTCCTGTTTGCGAAAAGATAAAGATAACAAGTTTAGTGACCCTTGGTTTTCAAGAGACATTGAGGCCCTGGTTAAGAAATAAAGGAGGTGCATTACAGGTAGGAACAAATGAGGTGGAGGTGGAGTACAAGAAATGCAAGAGTACACTTAAGAAAGAAATCAGGAAGGCTAAATGAAGGCATGAGGTTGCCTTGGCAGACAAGGTGAAGGAGAACCTAAGGGGATTTTACAGATATGTTAAGAGCAAAAGAGATGGGGGAGATCTTAAGTATTTTTTTTGCATCTGTATTTACTCAGGAGATGGACACAGTTTACAGCAGCGAGGCGACTCCAGATCAACTTTATGGACCCTACACAGATTACAGAGGTGTAAGGAGGTGTTTGCTGTCTTGAGGCAAATTAGGGTGGATAAATCCCCAGGGCCTGACAAGATGTTCCCCCAGACTCTGCAGATGCAAGTGCTTAAATTTCTGGGACACTAGCAGAGATAATTAAATTATCCTTAGTAACAGGTGAGGTTCCAGATGTTGTTCCGCTGTTTAAGAAAGGCTCTAAAAATAAACTAGGAAATTATAGACCAGTTAGCCCGGGAAAGTTACTGGAAGATATTTTAAGGGACCGGATAGAAACATAGAAAACCTACAGCACAATACAGGCCCTTTGGCCCACAGAGTTGTGCTGCACGTCCCTACCGTAGAAATTACTAGGCTTACCTATAGCCCTCTATTTTACTAAGCTCCATGTACCTACCTAAAAGTCTCTTAAAAGACCCTATTGTGTCCACCTCCAATGCCGGCAGCCCATTCCATGCACTCACCACTCTGAGTAAAAAAACTAACCCCTGACATCTCTCCTGTATCTACTCCCCAGCATCTTAACCTATGTCCACTTGTGGCAACCATTTCAGCCCTGGGAAAAAGCCTCTGACTATCCACACGATCAATGCCTCTCATCATCTTATACACCTCTCTCAGGTCACCTCTCATCCTCCGTCGTTCCAAGGAGAAAAGGCCGAGTTCACTCAACCTATTCTCATAAGGCATGCTCCCCAATCCAAGCAACATCCTTGTAAATATCCTCTGGACCCTTTCTATGGCTTCTACATCCTTACTGTAGTGAGGCGACCAGAACTGAGCACAGTACTCCAAGTGTGGTCTAACCAGGGTCCTATATAGCTGCAACATTACCTCCTGGCTCCCAAGTTTAATTCCATGATTGATGAAGGCCAATGCACCATACGCCTTCTTAACCACAGAGTCAACCTGCGCAGCTGCTTTGAGTGTCCTATGGACTCGGACCCCAAGATCCCTCTGATCCTCCACACTGCCAAGAGTCTTACCATTAATACTATATTCTGCCATCATATTTGACCTACTAAAATGAACCACTTCACACTTATCTGGGTTGAACTCCATCTGCCACTTCTCAGCCCAGTTTTACATCCTATCAATGTCCCGCTGTAACTTCTGACAGCCCTCCACACTATCCACAACACCTCCAACCTTTGTGTCATCAACAAACTTACTAACACATCCCTCCACTTCCTCATCCAGGTCATTTATAAAAATCATGAAGAGTAAGGGTCCCACAACAGATCCCGAGGCACTCCACTGGTCACCGACCTCCATGCAGAATACGACCCATTTACAACCACTGTTTGCCTTCTGTGGGCAAGCCAGTTCTGGTTCTACAAAACAATGTCCCCTTGGGTCCCAAGCCTCCTTACTTTCTCAATAAGCCTTGCATGGGGTACCTTATCAAATGCCTTGCTGAAATCCATATACACTACAGCTACTGCTCTTCCGTCATCAATGTGTTTAGTCACATCCTCAAAAAATTTAATCAGGCTCATAAGGCATGACCTGCCCTTGACAAAGCCATGCTGACTACTCCTAATCATATTATACCTCTCCAAATGTTCATAAATCCTGCCTCTCAGGATCTTCTCCAACAACTTACCAACCACTGAGGCAAGACTCAGCGGTCTATAATTTCCTGGGCTATCTCTACTCCCTTCCTTGAATAAAGGAACAACATCCATAACCCTCCAATCCTCCGGAACCTCTCCCGTCCCCATTGATGATGCAAAGATCATCGCCAGAGGCTCAGCAATCTCCTCCCTCGCCTCCCACAGAAGCCTGGGGTACATCTCATCCAGTCCCGGCGACTTATCCAACTTGATGCTTTCCAAAAGCTCCAGCACATCTTCTTTCTTAATACCTACATGCTCAAGCTTTTCAGTCTGCTGCAAGTCCTCACTACAATCACCAAGATCCTTTTCCATAGTGAATACTTAAGTATTCATTAAGTACCTCTGCTTTCACGTCTTATCCTCTTGCTCTTCACATACTTGTAGAATGTCTTGGGGTTTTCCTTAATCCTGCCCGCCAAGGCCTTCTCATGGCCCCTTCTGGCTCTCCTAATTTCCATCTTAAATTCCTTCCTATTAGCATTACAATCTTCTAAATCTCTAACATTACCCAGCTCTCTGAACCTTTTGTAAGCTTTTCTTCTTGACTGGATTTATTATAGCCTTTGTACACCACAGTTCCTGTACCCCACCATAACTTCCCTTTCTCATTGGAACGTACCTATGCAGAACTCCACACAAATATCCTCTGAATATTTGCCACATTTCCTCTGTACTTTTCCCTGAGAACATCTGTTTCCAACTTAAGCCTCCAATTTCCTGTCTGATAGCCTCATAATTCCCTTTACTCCAATTAACTGCTTTTCTAACTTGTCTGTTTCTCTCTCTCTCTCCAATGCGATTGTAAAGGAGATAGAATTATGATCACTAATTCATGTACGAGTATTTTGATAGACATGGACTGATTAAGGATAGTCAGCATCGCTTCGTGCATCGTAGGTCACGTCTAAACAATCTTTAAGAGGTTTACAAGTTACCAGGAAAGGTGATGACGGTAAGGCAGTGCATGTTGTATACATGGACATGACCAAGGATTTGACAAGGTCCCACATGGAGGTTTGTCAAGAAGGTTCAGTCACTCAGCATTCAAAATGAGGTAGTAAATTGTATTAGACATTGGCTTTATGGGAGAAGACAGAGAGTGGCAGTAGATGGTTGTCTCTCTGACTGAAGTCCTGTGACTAGTAGAGCGCTGCAGGGATCGGTGCTGGGGTCCATTGTTGTTTATCATCTATATCAACAATCTATATGATAATGTGGCTAATTGAATCAGCAAATTTGCAGATGACACCAAGATTGGGGGCTTAGTAGACAGTGAGGAAGACTATGATAGCTTGAAATTTAATGGAGACAAGTGCAAGTTGTTGCACTTCAGTAGGACCAAAGTATACAAAATTATGAGGGGTATAGATTGGGTAAATGCAAGCAGGCTTTTTCCACTGAGGTTTGGTTGGACTGCAACTAGAGGTCATGTGTTAAGGGTGAACGGTAGAATATTTAAGGGGAACATGAGGGGAATCTTCTTCACTCAGTGGGTGGTGAGAGTGTAGAATGAGCTACCAGCGCAAGTGATGCATATGAGCTCGATTTCAATTTTTAAGAGAAGTTTGATTAATAGAACATAGAACAGTACAGCACATTACAGGCCCTTCGGCCCACAATGTTGTACCGACCCTCAAACCTTGCCTCCCATATAACCCCCCACCTTAACTTCTTCCATATACCTGTCTAGTAGTCTCTTAAACTTCACGAGTGTACTTGCCTCCACCACTGACTCAGGCAGTGCATTCCATGGACCAACCACTCTCTGAGTAAAAAAACCTTCCTCTAATAACCCCCTTGAACTTCCCACCCCTTACCTTAAAGCCATGTCCTCTTGTATTGAGTAGAGGTGCCCTGGGGAAGAGGCCATGGCTATCCACTCTATCTATTCCTCTTATTATCCTGTACACCTCTATAATGTCTCCTCTCATTCTCCTTCTCTCTAAAGAGTAAAGCCCTAGCTCCCTTAATCTCTGATCATAATGCATACTCTCTAAACCAGGCAGCATCCTGGTAAATCTCCTCTGTACCCTTTCCAATGCTTCACAGTACCCCAATTGTGGCCTAACCAGAGTTTTATAGAGCTGCATCATTACATCGCGACTCTTAAACTCTATCCCCTGACTTCTGAAAGCTAACACCCCATAAGCTTTCTTAACTACCTTATCTACCTGTGAGGCAACTTTCAGGAATCTGTGGACATGTACCCCCAGATCCCTCTGCAGCTCCACACTACCAAGTATCCTGCCATTTACTTTGTACTCTGCCTTGGAGTTTGTCCTTCCAAAGTGTACCACCTCACACTTCTCCGGGTTGAACTCCATCTGCCACTTCTCAGCCCACCTCTGCATCCTATCAATGTCTCTCTGCAATCTTTGACAATCCTCTACACTATCTACAACACCACCAACCTTTGTGTAGTCTGCAAACTTGCCAACCCACCCCTCTACCCCCACATCCAGGTCGTTTATAAAAATCACAAAAAGTAGAGGTCCCAGAACATTAGGTACATGATGTTAGGGGTATGAAGGGCTGTTGGCCCAGTACAGGCCGAGGAGAGTAGGCAGTTTAAATAGCTCAAGACAGACTAGATGGGCCGAAAGACCCGTTTCTGTGCTAAACCTCAAAAACAGCAAATAAGTTAATGAACATATGATTTATTTAACAGTACTATTTCGAAGATTCAAAGTACATTTATTATTAAGGAACATATAAATTATACAACCTTGAGATTTGTCTGCTTACAAGCAGCCTCAAAGCAAGAAACCCAAAAGAACCCAATTTTTAAAAAAAAGCCCAACCCCCAATGCGCAAAGAGAAAATAACACAAATCATACAAACAAAAGAAGCCAGCCACAACAGCATTCCAACCATATTGAGTTCTTGGGTCCAAATTCCTGGAGCATTCCGGAGTAGGCCCAAAGCCTGGGTATTCAGTCCATCGTAATAGCAGGGCAAATCATTGCAAAGTTTGTAGACATGAAGCACAGCAGCCGGGGTCTGTTTCAGTCTCAGTGCCGCAGAGAGAGGAACCCCCAGTTTATCTGGGCCAGTGTTTAAGTTGCCTGAACAGCAGATCATTAGGACCTGGGCTCTGCCGTGGTGAATCGCTCCCGGCTTAGAACACATTGCTCAACAATTTGCTTTGGGCCTAGATTTTGCTGCTGAAAAAGCTGTCCTCAACCACTCCAAAATGGCTCGGTGCTTAAAGCGATCCAACCTTGCCCGCCTCATGACATTCTGCCTTTCCAGTCTATCTGGGCCGGCACTTAAATTGTCCAAACAGTGGATCATGCATCGAAGCCTTCCAGCACTTCAAATACTACCCTACCTTTTTCTTTTGCATTAACATGGGTCCAGATTACATCTACTTTTAAAATCTGGAAGACAGCATCTGCCTCAGACCCTATCATTCTTCTATACTAGCATTTCAGCATAGATTATGGCTTAAGCATTTGCAATGAGTAACTTGATATAGTAGAGAGAAAACATAATACAGTTATTGAAGAATGTTAATGAACTGGTGGACTTCCAGAGTGTGATTTGATACTCTATAATAACTCTTCTTGGATAACATAACTCTAATGCTGCTGTGCTGTGCTTTGCCTCTTCCTCGACCCCAACTAATTTGTAGCTGTGTTAAGCCTAGGCATTCTCGCATGATGGCCTTGGGTAACCTTTGAACATAGTATCACAAAATAGACCATTTTTAGAAGCCAATTCACTGTCACTACTATGAACTGCTGTAATAAGATGCTATTATGGGGTTCACTCTTAAGATTGACCAGTAATTTTATTTCATTTGCTAAGATTTTTGGAATGTTTCTCCAGTATTTTTCAAATCAACCAGTGTCCTTAAGACCATAAGACATAGGAGCAGGATTAAGCCATGCAGCCCATCGAGTCTGATCTGCCATCCATCATGGCTGTTTGAATATCCATTTCATCCCCATTCTCCTGCCTCCTCCACATAAACTTTGATGCCCTTACTAATCAAGAACCCATCAACCTCCACTTTATATATACACCCAATGACTTGGCCTCCACAGCCATCTGTGGTAATCAATTCCATAGATTCACCACCCTCTGGCTGAAGAAATTCCTCCTCCATCTCTGTTATGAAAGGATGCCGTTCTATTCCGTGACTGTGCTCTCTTGTCCTGGACTCCCCCACTGTAGGAAACATCCTCTCCATGCCCACTCTATCTTCTTATTCTATTCCCCAGCAAATAAAGGAGTTGGTTTATAATGGGCATGGAACTGTGGCGATCACTTACATCTTGGTCTCTTGCAACTCTTCAAGTAATTTGATTGTGGGGCTTTTGTACATGAGCCTCATTCATGCTACTACCAGTAGGTCAAAAGGCAAATAGAATCAAAAGAGGATTCTGGATAATTGGGCTATTGGTTAATCAGGGCAGCCAATTCTTTGGGAGAACTCTTAAAGAACAAAAATGAATTGAGAAAATAGCCAGGATTCCCTTTGTTTATTTGGGATGCCACACCGCTTAATTGGGACAGAAAACTGATACTGAACAGCCTCTAACTAGCGTCAGTCACATGAACTTGTGTGGCCGTTAGACACTACACTGTGCTTAGAGCAAACAATTTTTAAATAGCATCAGCTATGTGTGTTTATGTTCAAAAAGCAGTGATTTTTGTGACTGATAGTTGGTGAGAAATAATAACATAGTTCTGAATTACGGATACAAGCATTCAGGCTTGGAGATGCCAGAGACAGCAAGGAGTGCAAATGAAACAAGTCCATACAGCAAGTTAGGAACTACGAATGTTATGATAAAAAAGAAGATTTGGAAGATGCAACAGTTTCTAACTAGCATCAGTCTGGTGCATTTGTGTGGATGTTACATACTACACTGTGCTTAGGGTGAACAGTTTTTAAAAAGTGTCAGTTGCATATGCTTGTGTTATGTTACTCATCTGAACCAACCAATGCCAAATTAAAAAGCAGTGATATTTGACATTACCTCATGCAGGAAGGAAATGAAGGCAATCCATTATCTACACCAGGTGCCTGCACTGATTTTGTTCATTCACAGTGAATCAAAAGAACATGGCAGTCTAGAGAAGGGCACGAGCTCATGATCGACTCCATTTCTCACCGAGTGAAGCATCGAGGAAGATTGAAATATTGAGGTGACTGTGGAAGGCGAGTGAATGTTCAGTGCTGTCTACCAGCCTCTTATTTGCTGCTGCCGGAGGAAGGTGTCTCTGTGCGACATCTCTCACTTGCTGCTCTCAAAGGAAGGTCCTTGTATTCAAATGGTCTCTTTCCCTCAGTGCTGTCAGAGGATGGAACCAAAGTTCTGGGTGTGTGATTTAGAGATTGCACTTAGTAGTTCACTGGAACCCTTTCAGATTTACGTTTTTGTACTCTGTGTTTCCGTCTGACCTTTCTGGTTGACATTTATGGAGTTTGTTTTGTTTTGCGTGGGGGTGGGGTTTTGATGTTCGGTGCCATTTGCATGATTTTTTTTGTGCATGGGGACTTGATGCTCTTGTTGCCATTTGCATGATTTGTTTTTCTGTACATGGGGGAAAGATTTGAAGACCTTGTTGCCACTTGTGGTATTTGCTTTTGCGCACGGAAGGGGGGGGGGGGGGAGTGTTGATATTTCGTGGCTGTCTGGAGAAAACGAATCTCAGGGCTGTATACTGCGTACATACTTTGATAATAAATGTACCTTGAAACTTGAATTCCTCTGTTGGTAACTATTAGTAACTAATACAGAGTTTTATAGGACTGTAGTAGTATTGGTAGAATTCTAATTTGATCTGTATTTCATTTAAATACATAATTTGTTACTCAATTAAACAGTAGATTCTTTTTTAAAAACGATTTCCCTGAAACTTCAGCTAATTGAGGCAGCCGCTTCATTGAGTCAAAATGAACTGGTTCCAGTTAAGCAGAATCCACTGTATTCCCCAATCCTGCCACCATACCCTCATCAACTACCTTCATTGAATGCTGTCCTGGCAGACTTGTTAGTCAAAGGGTCTAAGAAAAATTGCCTTGCCGGGTGGTGTGCAGATCTCTTAATAAAGATTAAAAAAAAAGAGGATTTTACATAGTGAAAGGTGCTAGTCAGATTGTCACCTGCTAATGTATGGCACCCAACTATCCCCCTCACCATGGCAGTTGCAAGTACAGATGCACTATAGCAACCAACTGGGCCTATTAAGCATTTTCCAAATCCATGACATTGACCAACTCAAAATACAAATGCATTTACAATTTTTACTCTAAATTGCACATTATTCTGACCTAGTCTTGGTTGTATTTTCATTGTCATTGGGCTAATGTTCTGGAAATCCCTAACAACAGTGCCCCACAATTTAACAGTGTTGAAAACAGTTCAACACCACATTTACAAGGCGAAATGCAACACCCACAAGATATCTCTTTCATAGGAGGGCCAGGATGGGGGAAGATGCTGTTGGAATGCCCATGAAAAATTGGGTCATCTTTGGAAGGGCATTTCCATGAGAGAATGGAGTGTGTCTGAAGGAATGGATCATGCTCATGGGAACTTGGGTTATGTGCGGACAGCACATTCACTGCAAGTAGGGTGCATTTTGATGCAGTGGACATACTTGAAAGCTGGGATTATTTTCAGGAAGAAAGTATGAAGGAGGAAAACTTCTGAACTAACGGCCAATTTACAATTCAGGAAATGAGTTACTTATTAAAAGAAAGCATGGAATTTTTCTCTTCATACCATGCAGTCTAAATAATTGGTTTGTTACAGAAATGAAACCTACTTACTCAAAATTATGCCGAACTTTTCACTCTCCATTAATCCTTTCTTTAGAAACACACTGATCTGTTTTTGTACATATACACACACACACACACAGATGAATTTAAAACACTTTCCGAGTAACTTGTTCCACAGCTCATCTATCTCCTAATTCTGCCCATTTCCAACTCCCCATGATTCTGCCTACTACTAACTTCTATAGCTTTACCTGTGCTGTGCTACAGGAGAAAATACACAGATAGGGAAGATGTAAAATATATTTATTATGCACTCAAATAATACTTCATAGGTATTGTTTTGTATCCAATCAGTTATGCACGAGTTGCAGTCATTAAGGCAATGCGGTATTTTTTCATGCAAACCAAATTCAACACAATCCGTTTAGGTAAGTGACTTATCCTGCATTTAAAGAGGGTTATTGGGGCCTATTTTATATGCAGCCAAATCTAACGAGAGACTTGACAGAAACACTTTTGAATGTTTTGCATGAAACAACAAGTAAATTTCTCCTTTCTGAGAGTAAGCATGGCAGACTACAAGCAAATATGGGAAGTGGAGATGGATGAGAAGTGGGGACAACAAAACGGGAAGGAGAAAACTGAACTCACCTCCTTCCTGAACATCTCTTTACTCCTCTTGGCAAGCTCACTTGAAGTGTCAGCCTCTGCGGTCTTAGGCTTTTTCTTGGTAGACTGTAAGAGGAGAATGAGTGGGATTTCGGTAACTTCAAAAATAAAAATGTAGCAAGATAATTAGCTGGAGGATATCCAGATTACCACTGGCATCACACCAGATCGCATTGGTAATTCCAACAACACTCAGCAAATGACATGAAAAGGTCATTAGCACAAGGAATCCTTTGATCTCAGTTTTTCTTCACCAAGCCCATTCTCTTTTCAATTCCTGCCTCCAGGGTTTTGAACCTTTTGCACCAGAAAACAGTATCTTAATTTACATCACTAGTTTATTTCATAATTAAAGTAATAATATTTTTCAAACTCAATATTTTTTGATGCCAAAAGCTCTGTCAGACACAGTGCCCCAGGCTTGGGTGTCACCAGATAGGAGCCCCTAACCTGCTGACTCTCTCCTCGAAGCCCAACTCACTGCAGGGGGATTTGAGCTCTACAGAAGAAACTGAGAGCCAACTGCACTAAAATGGTAGGGCATATTGTTTCAATATCCAACAGGAGAAGCTGCCCTTAACCACTTTTTCACTTGAGCATGGGGAAGAAACAGAGGGCCTCAGTGATTTCAAAGGAGGTGGGGGGGGGGCATGACAGGGAGACGAGAGCTCACAGCCATCTGCAATTATCACTAAAAATAACAGTTCAAAAAAAACCAGACAGCTGGAATATCATCTGGACGGCAGAACTGCAGAGCCTGTCTTTTTTTTTAACTTTCAGTTCTGAGGATTGTGTGTATTTTTCCTCAAGAAAAGCTCAAGCTTTTGGTTCTATATTAATATGGGCATTTTGCTCACAGGTGTCAGCATAACTTTCATTTTTAGGATAAAGGACAATGGTATGTAGAAGTTGAACTATAAATTTATCAATTACCTCTAAGAATTTCTCTACAAATCATTACTTTCAAGCAAGCTGCAGTGGGCTTGAATTTTGGCTCACTATGCTTAGATGTTCATTTTCTGTAGTATTTTAATAGAATTTGCTTGAAGTTTGTTGTGTCAATCATATTAGCATGGGACTGGAGCTAAATGTAGCTCATTTTGGGAAGGACAGCTGGTTTCCTTTGCTAAAGATGGACATAAGTGTTTCCCATATGGCACTGGATGTTCATTCAACAAGACTGAGCTACCCTGCCATCCGTTGTTCATCAGACTAATCCATGATTAAGGTTTCTAAGCACTTTATTTTTAAATTATCTTAGTGGTGAGTAATCAAGTCAAATATACCTTTTCATCTAACAAGCTTTGTTTGTGTTTTTAAAATTCACCAACACATCAAGCAAAATTGCATGAAGAAGAAAGCAATTTAGAAATGGTGTAGGCCAGATGGGAAGTATCTGAAATAGAATGTATGAAATGTGTTTATGATATATATATATATATATATATATATATATATAGATATAGATATATATATATATATATATAGATATATATATATATATATAGAGAGAGAGAGATATAGATATATATAGATATAGATATATAGATAGATATATAGATATAGAGATATATAGATATAGATATATATATATATATATATATAGATACACACACACACACACACACACACACACAGTAGCATGCAAAAGTCTGGGCACACCAGTCAAAATTTCTGTTACTGTGAATAGCTAAGCAATTAAAAGATGACACATTCCTTTAATATTTTAAGCAAGATTACTTTTTTTATTTCTATCCTTTACAGTTTCAAAATAACAAAAAAGGAAAAGGGCCCAAAGCAAAAGTTTGGACACCCTGCATGGCAGTACTTAGTAACACCCCACTTTGGCAAGTATCACAACTTGTAAACGCTTTCTGTAGCCAGCTAACAGTCTTTCAATTCTTGTTTGGGGGATTTTCACCCATTCTTCCTTGCAAAAGGCTTCTAGTTCTGTGAGATTCTTGGGCCGTCTTGCATGCACTGCTCTTTTGAGGTCTATCCACAGATTCTCAATGATGTTTAGGTCGGGGGACTGTGAGGGCCATGGCAAAACCTTCAGCTTGCGCCTCTTGAGGTAGTCCATTGTGGATTTTGAGGTGTGTTTAGGATCATTATCCTGTTGTAGAAGCCATCCTCTTTTCATCTTTGGTGTTTTTTTTTTTACAGACGGTGTGATGTTTGCTTCCAGAATTTGCTGGTATTTAATTGAATTCATTCTTCCCTCTACCGGTGAAGTGTTCCCCGTGTTACTGGCTGCAACACAAGCCCAAAGCATGATCGATCCACCCCCATGCTTAGCAGTTGGAGAGGGGCTTTCATGAAATTCTGCACCCTTTTTCCTCCAAACATACCTTTGCTCATTGCGCCCGAAAAGTTCTATTTTAACTTCATCAGGCTTGTTTAGATGTTCCTTTGCAAACTTCTGACGCTGAATTTTGTGGTGAGGATGCAGGACAGGTTTTCTTCTGATGACTCTTCCATGAAGGTCATATTTGTGCAGGTGTCACTGCACAGTAGAACAGTGCACCACCACTCCAGAGTCTGCTACATCTTCCTGAAGGTCTTTTGCACTCAGATGGGGGTTTTGATTTGCCTTTCTAGCAATCCTATGAGAAGTTCTCTCAGAAAGTTTTCTTGGTCTTCCAGACCTCAACTTGACCTCCACCGTTCCTGTTAACTGCCATTTCTTAATTACATTACGAACTGAGGAAACAGCTACCTGAAAATGCTTTGCTATCTTCTTATAGCCTTCTCCTGCTTTGTGGGCACCATTTATTTTAATTTTCAGAATGCTAGGCAGCTGCTTAGAGGAGCCCATGGCTGCTGATTGTTGGGACAAGGTTTGAGGAGTCAGGGTATTTATAAAGCTTTGAAAAATGCATCACCTGGCCTTTCCTAATGATGATTGTGAACAAGACATAGCACTAACAAGCTAATTAAAGTCTGAGACCTTGGTACCATAAAAGTTATCCGAGAGCTCAAATCTCTTGGGGTGCTCAAACTTTTGCATGGTGCTTCTTTCCTCCCCCCCCACTCTAAAATTGTACAAAACAAAAATAATACACTAATCTTGCTTAAAATGTTGAAAAGAATGTTTCATCTTTAACGTTATGACTTTTGGAGATCAGTTCATCTTCTACTCACTTAACTAATCAGTGATGAAATTTTGACCAGGGGTGCCCAAACTTTTGCATACCACTGTATACACACACACACACATATAATAAAAATAAATAAAATAAAACAAAAGAAAGCAGAAAAGTGAAAGGGAATGAATATCCTTTTCTGAAAGTGAATACTCTGAATCCTTTCTCAGCAGCATATGTACAATTATTTGATATACATGTTCACAGACCTGGCTGTAAGAGTTGGGCGTCCCATCTCCACTTCCATCTGGTCCATGTCGATCAGTGAGCATTGGATCCTAAAGTTCAACAGGCAAAACACAATGAGATACTGGACAAATCACCCTCTTGGTCCTCACGAAAGAGCAGTACAGGTTTCCCCCGCCATCCAAAGGTACAGTGTTCCTATGAAACGGTTCGTAAGCCGGAATGTCGTAATGCGAAGAAGCAATTACCATTTATTTATATGGGAAAATTTTGTGAGCTTTTGCAGACCCAAAAATAATATGCCAAATAACACATAAAACCTAAAATAACAGTAACATATAGTAAAAGCAGGAATGGTATGATAAATACACAGCTTATATAAAGTAGAAATATTTTTTCACAATCATTGCCTAAACTGTTTTCCATAGCGAAAATCTCACGCAAGCGCCGTCAGCAAAAACACGGTGCAAGCGCTCTCCAGTAACCTTTAAGCTATGAAGCTGCCAAATCATACCAAACAACACATAAAAATACACAGCCTATATAAAGTAGAAATAATGTATGTACAGTGTAGTATCACTTACTGGAATTGGATCAGCGTCGAGCACACTGATGATGGTGTGTTAGGCTGAGTTGGAGGTTGGGGTGGTGCAGTGGCCCCCACCCTCCGGGCAGCGACCCGATACATTGCCACGAAGCATGCAGGGGTCCAGCAGTAGCCGGGAGACACACAGCACATCTTTAAGAAAAAAGCCGAAATAAACAAGCTAATTAATTAGGTGCTGGGCGGTACCTAATTAATTAGCATGTTTATTTCGGCTTTTTTCTTAAAAGATGTGCTGTGTGTCTCCCGGCTACCGCTACATTCTCCGCGAATCGGTATCTGTCCGTGGCCTGGGTGTTGGGGTGGGGGGGACACTGGGGTGTCATCTCATCGTCATCTGTTTCCATTAGAGCAGGCAGCTCATCTTCTCCTATGACTGCCCGCCTCCATGTCGAAGGTCGAGGTTCATCGTTTGCTGTGGCTGATGTGGAAGGCTTGCTTGACTGCTGAGCGTCGCGCGTTTTCCTATCATACAGTTCTTTGTAAGCACTCAAACCATCCTGCAAATATCCCCTAAACCTATGTACCCTTTCAAAATTAAAGTCGTACTTTATTATTACTCATTCGGTTTCGATTGTTATCCTTGCCTCTTCCAATTGCATCAGCTCTTTGTCTATCGGTTCTTGGTCATGGGATGCCAAAACCTCGTCAACAACATCTTCGTCAGCTTCCACAAGCCAAACTCACGTTGTCCTTACTTCGTTCACCACGATCAAAATGCTCAATTATGTCTAGTTTTATGCTAAGTATAACACCCTTACGAGCTCTTTCAGACTTTTCCAATACCTTAGAATTCATCTTGCAAACGGCTGCTCACAGGCACGTGTTTAAGCAATGCTGGCGAGAATGCGGTTCCGAATCCGGGGAGAGTGGCTGCTCGGGGCGCACGCTGCTTTTTTCGTGTGCTGCTTTTTTTGTAACAGTGAAAACACCTTCTGTTAGCGAAAACAGGTCTTTCATAACAGTGAGGTTTCATAAAGCGAATGTTCGAAAAGCGGGGGACACCTGTACTGTAGTATCATACTTCAGAACCTTAAGATTCAAGATTGTTTAATGTCATTTTCAGTACACAAGTATAAAGGAGAGCGAAATAATTGTTATTCTAGTTCTGATGCAGAGGTAAAAAAACAATAAATACAAATACATAAGATAGCTTATATACATAGATTGATTGTATGTCCATAAAGTGATGCTAGGCATAGCAGTGTCTGTACATAAGGTGACTGACAGGAAATGATAAAAGTAATGGTTGTGTAGGGGTGGGTTAGTGAGCAAAGGTGTTGATTAGCCTCAATGCTAGGGAAAAATAACTGTTTTTGAGTCTGGCACGGATATTACAGAGCCTTCCCCCGATGGGAGTGGGAAGAACAGTCCACAAACAGGGAGGATGGGTTCCATCATGTTACTGGTCCTCTTCCGGCACCTTTCTGTGTATATGTCTTTGATGGGGGGAGACTGGTGCCGGTGATGTGTTGGGCAGTTTTGACCTCCTGTTGTAGAGCCTTCCTGTCTGCTGCAGTACAGTTTCTGTACCATGCAGTGATACAGCATGTTGGGATGCTTACTACTTCTTCGCATCTGTAGAATGAAGTGAGTATAAATGTGTGTAGTCCAGCTCTCTTCAGCCTTCTTAGAAAGTAGAGGCATTCGTGAGCTTTCCTGATTGTGTGTGATGTGTCCTGGGACCACCACGAGAGGCTGAATGAGATGTGCACTCCTAGGAGTTTGAACCTGCTTGCAGTTTCCACGGTTGTGCCGCCAATGTAATGTGCTATGCAAGTGGTGCAAGTTCTCCTGAAGTCGATAACCATCTCCTTATCTTGTTGACATTGAGGAAGCGGTTATTTGCTTGGCACCAAGCCACCAGCTCTTCCACCTCTCTGTGGGCCATCTCTTCGTTGCTGGTGATGAACCCCACCACTCTTGTTAACTGAATATCAAGGGAGAGAAATAATGGCAGATATGCAGCACAATTTCAGGGAGCGAGGAATCTCATGTGTGTTGGTGAGGCTGGGGAGGACATGGTACCAAAGAACAAAGGTAATGTCATTGCATGGAAAACACACCTGTCAACACCGAGTGACAGAGTCAGAAAATCATTTCTGCTTAATGTGAAAATTTTGTTAAGTCAAATATTTACTCCCAAGAAAGGTTACCTTGGCAGGATGTTCATCATACGTGGGCGTCCCCAGATCCATTTCGGCTTCGTGACCCATGTTCATTTCATCACTGCCTCCATCCCATAACGGTGGGTCCCACTGTGTTTGCCTGAAGAAAGATTGGGCATAACTAGAGTTACACAGGGTTTTCAGTTACCAAGTCTTGTGGACTGAAGTAAATGATCAGGAGATTGGCAATAACTCAGGGAATGATCATCATTAAAAGTATAGCAAGTATTTCCAGTTTGACTGAAGTTGTGTAAAGACTGAAGCAAAGGACCTTTGACTGGATGCCTGAGCAAAGATCATAAGAATAAAAAATGTGAATGATGGAGAATGGGACTCTAAAGGGGAATGCCTATGCTACTCAGTGTTTTGAGGTTGTAGACATACCAGGGGTGATTGATAAGTTCGTGGCCTAAGGTAGAAGGAGATGAGTTATTAACTTCAAACTTCCTGCATAATCACTCAAAGAGTTGAACTGCATGTGCATATAACGACAGCTGTATAACTCATCTCCTTCTACCTTAGGCCACGAACTTACCAATCACCCCTGCTGTGGACACTTTCTGGACGTCCAAGATCCGTATGCTCCACGACCACTGGACTAAGTGTGTAAACGTAGGAGGGGACTATGTTGAAAAATAAATGTGCTAGGTTTTCTAAAATTGACTCCTTCTACCTTAGGCCACAAACTTATCAATCACCCCTCGTATAGGAAATGTTTGCCCTTGGGGTAAAAGTCATGTGTTATGTTTGTTACATATCAAGGGTATACAAATGACATTAAACAATAAATGTTAGCTAGGATGCTGGGTGGGGGGGGGGTAGGGGGAGTTCCCCCCCCACAAAAAGCAGCTTTGAGCAGATAGTTTCACCGCTGACTGAAAAAGAATTACAGATTCTCTGGACACTGCCACAATCATGCAATATCACAGTGAAGCATTAACTAAATTATGCAATTTAGATCCTGGAGAAGCAAGAACTTAGTCAATCAGAACTAAACAGCAGAGCCCAGTACGGTCTGTATGAGTCAAAAATTATCTCTGTGCTGTAAAATTTTACAACTCTACAGATTAAATTCTCTCCCTTGAAGACATGAAAAGAAGAGCTGCCAGGGTTATCCTAAGTTTCTAGTTACATTTCATTTTAATTTGCTATTTCACTTCCAGTATGACCTCACTATCTTCAACCTCCTACATCTTTTCTATAAGGCACAGCACAAATTTAAGGACCAGCATCTCTCTGCCCATGTACACCTGCTTTGGTCCTTGAGATGCAATTTCAAATACCTAACCTTTCAGGTTTGCATGAAGGTTATCAACTCAGAAGAAATGTGATCAAGATATAATACAACTCAATTTTTGTCTCCTACATTTGTAGCCAGACCTGCACTTTGCCTTGGAAGCTGCATTCATCATCTCTGGGCCCAAATCCTCCTGCAACTCCCTACCTAACAGCAGTGGGGAGCACTGTCACCAGCAGAATCGTAGCAGTTTAAACACCAGCATGTTCTCAAGGGTGCTTTGGGATGGACAGTAATTACTTGTCTTGCCAGTTTGGTTTTGATCCCAAAATGTTAAAAAGAAGCAACATTCTCTTATTTCAGATTTAGCTTTTTTGTGTTAAGAGTTTCTGGATCTTCCTCCTTCTTTCTTCTCATTCGACTGCATCTCCTTCAAACTTGTTAGCAAATGCAAACAAGTCTTCACCAAACAGACGTTTCTTTGGTTATCTCCACTATGTAGGTACCTGTTCCACATCCACCTTCTCTTCTACTTAAAACACGTTCAATTACTTTTTAAAATCTGGAACACTTATTTTTCTCTAATAATTGCTGCCCGACCAGCTGAGTAATTCTGACATTTTGTTTCTTTATCTCAGACTTTCAACACCCGCATTATTTTTATTTTATTATAGTGATAAAAATGTAGTCAGCAAGATACTTTGGCTAAAAGGGACAGAAGGGTTTGCCATTCTTACTGAATTAAGTATTTCCTAGTCAGTAACACAATAGTAATAGAAGCATTTCTTCTTGACACCTGTTCAGCTTGAGCAGCTGCTACCACACTTTTACATTATGGAATTAATATAAGCTCCACTAACAAATAGGTTGAAATGATTTTTCTTTATTTTTGGAACAATGCGATAATGTGTGGGGCTTGTTCAAACAGACCAACCTGGTTATTACGTGGTAATAGTAAATCTTTCCCTCAGGATCCCTGGCTGTCTTCCAGTTGGTAGGGAGCACAATGGTCTTTGGCTTTGGGGGTGAAGGTGGTGGCAAATCGAGAAGGTTGTTGACGATTATCAACTCCTGCTGGAGATTACAGACACAATAGAGAATTTAAAAGACAAACTAATAACAGCCTATAGCGTATAAAAATTAAGAAAAACAAGCAAAGTTAAAGCAGTGTGTTTCCTACCCACGTTGATAATGAGATTGTTTATTTGTCACACAAACATCAAAATACACTTTGAAATGTGCTGATTGTGCCAAATCAGCAAGAACTGTGGTGGCAGCTCTTAAGTGTACCCACGTATCTGGCCCCAACATAGCATGCACACTACTGACTAACCCTAACCATACGACATTGAAATGTGGGAGGAAACCACAGCACCAGGAGGAAGCCTACAGGGTCATAAGGAGAATGTACAAGCTCCTTAAAGATAACAAAGGGCATTGAATTCTGATCTTCCAGATGATGCTGTAATAGCTTTATTTTGCTACGCTACTGTAACTAGGCTTAATCAGAAATTGAATCAGCTACTATGATCGAGAAGGAATCAAAGTCCATTCAGTGGATTGTCAATGTCAGATTGACTTGAAGCAATGACTTTGCTCTGCTCATCCACGCCAACATCCCAATCAGACGAATGAGCATCTGGGAGACTGACTGGATGGATGGGGTTGGACATGCCAGCAGCTGCAGCTTCTTCTGCCAGATAGTGAGGGGGCATTTTCACATGCCTTCGCTCTCCCCTCAAGAGCTGGCTCCAATGATCCAGCCATCCTTTGATTTAGAGGGCACAAAGAACAATCTTGTGGGTAAAGTACTGCAGTGAAATTTTCTGTCTGAGCCAAATCTTCAAGAGATTAGGGGAGAAAATCAAAACAGAGGCGAACAAAGATGAGAGTGCTGAAATTCATCCATGTTTAGCATGCGCTGGGCTGTGTCCTGCCATTTTAACGTGCTGGCAAAGGTAAACATAAACCATTGCTTTATAAAAATAAAGATAAACAAGTCTATCTCTAGCCAATCTTTATTAACTTGCTTCCTAAGATGTAGGAGGCAGATATTGAGTGTTGTTGGTTGCTAGCAAAACAAATTTCATGAGCCCCATTTATCTTATTTCCCTCTAGCCCTGGGAATTACATGCCTTTCTCACATGCAATGTGCTCACCTTTAATTCTTCTGCCACAAACCTCACACTGAAGCTACGATAACCAATTATTCTATCTGTACGTTTTTGGGAACTTGAAGAGAACTAAAGTAGCAGGCAAAAATACAAACAACAGGAATTCTGCAGATGCTGGAAATTCAAGCAACACACATCAAAGTTGCTGGTGAACGCAGCAGGCCAAGCAGCATCTGTAGGAAGAGGTGCAGTTGACGTTTCAGGCTGAGACCCTTCGTCAGGACTAACTGAAGGAAGAGTGAGTAAGGGATTTGAAAGTTGGAGGGGGAGGGGGAGATCCAAAATGATAGGAGAAGACAGGAGGGGGAGGGATAGAGCCAAGAGCTGGACAGGTGATAGGCAAAAGGGGATACGAGAGGATCATGGGACAGGAGGTCCGGGAAGAAAGACAAGGGGGTGGGGGGGGACCCAGAGGATGGGCAAGGGGTATATTCAGAGGGACAGAGGGAGAAAAAGGAGAGTGAGAGAAAGAATGTGTGCATAAAAATGAGTAACAGATGGGGTACGAGGGGGAGGTGGGGCCTTAGCGGAAGTTAGAGAAGTCGATGTTCATGCCATCAGGTTGGAGGCTACCCAGACGGAATATAAGGCGTTGTTCCTCCAACCTGAGTGTGGCAAAAATACGTAGAGATTACGCGGTCCACGTCCCTGGAGCTGTGAGCCACCAGCACTGCTGTGCCATCCCAAACCTTGATGCATGATATGACTTGCCTGCTGGTGCTTTGTGAAGTCTTTCCCACAGCAAGATGGCAGGCATACTTAATCACTTAAAAACCAGCTCTATAACGGTGAACAGGTTAAATGATTCCAGTCGAGTGTCAAAGAACAAAGCTGAAGCAATGGCAGCTACACACTGGGAATGCCAATCAAGTATGTACAATACTGTGCAAAACTCTTAGGCACATGTAAAGAAGAATCTATAAAGTGGGGGTGCTTTCAAAAATAATCAAATAAAAAGTTTCAAAATATCAAAAAGTACTATAAAGAGCAGAAAACACCAAAAATTAAATCAAATCAATATTTGGTATGACCACCCTCTGCCTTTAAAGCTATATCAATTTCCTTGGGTACACAGTCATGCAGTTTTATAAGAAAATCAGCTTGTAGGTTGTTCCAGACAGCTTGGGAGGACTTGCCACAGCTCTTCTGCAGACTTTGGCTGTCTCACTTGCTTCTGTCTCTCCAGGTAATCTCAGACAGCCTCAATGATATTGAGATCAGGCTCTCTGGAGGCCATACCATTTGAAGCCATATAAAAAATCTCGGGTGCCTAAGACTTCTGTACAGTATTGTACCTTGCTCACACGCTCATTTATTCCTAATGAGAGTACAGCAGCACTGGAATAAGACAATGGAAACAGATAAAACAAAAGCTCATTAATGGAGGCCATGATTAAATGGGCGCGTCTGCTCATAAGCGGCTGAAGTTAAAGCAAGCTCAATTTGATTAAAAAAACACTTGCTTAGTAAATGCATAACACAATGGCAACAGTAATCAGAGCAATCCCTTATTGCACTGTTTTATTTATTGCCATCTGCAATTGTCTTCCTGTCTGAAACGCCATACACTTCTATGATAATGAATTACTGTATGGAATCATTTATTAATTTCACCCAGAAGATTTGTGGGGAGATAAAGATTTGTGTATTTATTTACCCAGCATCCATTGTTTGTTCACTGATCTCAATAATTCAAGGACATAGGAAGAAATAATGACTACTGCAATTCTTTGGGAAACTTAATGGATTAAAAATCATGGCTCAAATCTTGACCAACTTTTTGAATGTTTGGAGCATCACAGCTGAACTGCAGAAATTTATATATGCTCTTTCAGCTAGAATTTAATGAAGTTCCATTTGTGGACAAAAGCCAAAAGATCATATATGCAAGATATGCATCAAGTTAAGGGTTTTCAGGAGGAATCACTCCTCCTCCCCAAAAGCGGTTAGATTATGGAACTCACTACTATAGGGAGTAAGGAAGACAAATAGTACAGATGCTTTTTTTTTGAGAAGTGATTAAATATGAGTGAGAAGGGAATTAAAGGGTATGCTCATAAATTTACAAAAGGAATGTGGAGTAGCAGGAGACTCCCGTGGAACAATAACAAGGCTGAACAAACCACCTCTATGCTTTACTGTGTATACAATGCCGGAGAACACTGGGCAGGGAGAAATCTGCAGCCTGACTGTGATTGTCATTTCTTCTTGTCTAGCTCAAGGTCACTGAATTGTGTCAACCTTCCCGTTGAGATTAGCTCACACAGGATAGAGAAAAGATCCAAGATCTGTAAAATGTATACACCAGGACAATTGTTGGACTGAGATTTTTATTTTCAAAGGAAAAATTAAGATTGGAGAGATTAACTTTTCACTCCTTGCAAACTTCTTAAAAAAACCCAAGAACAAGTGTGTGACAAATCTCCCTTGCCAGATTTCATTCTCTAACACCCAGTTCAGATGAAGGCCATTAGCTAAAATTGTACTGTGTTTTCTTAATCACAGCATTTCCAATTTTCATCGTTTTCATCCTTTTCAACATTCTCCCGCTGACTGAAAGACCCTTTGGGTCAGGACCTTAACTTATGTATTTGTGTTGAACCACATCTGTGTATGGAAGTATGCATGTATACAGGAGTGTATACGTGTGTATTCGTAGGATCGAGAGCCTACCTACATGTATTTGAAAAGTCGTGGCTCTAAAAACTGTTGCTGACATTGTTTTTTTTTAGATTCAGAACTTGCTGGGTTACCTGTCCAATAGTTTACCATGTTGAGTTTGCTTTTTCTAAACATTTTAATACTGCTAGCAAGAAGCTTTTATGGTTTCCTGTCACTTATCAGATTCAAATATCCAACTGAATATCAATTGTGACATTCAAATGATCTGCTTGAACCCAGATCAATCCTTACCCCTTCTCATTTCAAGGTGGGGATATTGATGCAAATTCCAATTCAATCTGTGATCTTCAAAGATAGAGATGTTACATTAAGTTATAGAAACATAGAAAGCCTACAGCACAAACCAGGCCCTTTGGCCCACAAAGTTGCGCCGATCATGTCCTTACCTGAGAAATTCCCTAGAGTTACCCATAGCCCTCTATTTTTCTGAGCTCCATAAACCTATCCAGGAGTCTCTTGAAAGACCCTATCGTATCTGCCTCCACCACGTCGCCGGCAGCCCATTCCATGCATTCACCACTCTCTGTGTAAAAAAAACTTACCTCTGACATCTCCCCTGTACTTACTTCCAAGCACCTTAAAACTGTGTCTTCTCGTGCTAGCCATTTCAGCCCTGGGAAAAAGCCTCTGACTGTGCACACGATTAATGCCTCTCATCATCTTATAAACTTCTATCAGGTCACCTCTCATCCTTCGTCACTCCAAGGAGAAAAGGCCGAGTTCACTCAACCTATTCTCATAAGGAATGCTCCCCAATCCGGGCAACATCCTTTTAAATCTCCTCTACACCCTTTCTATGGTTTCCACATCCTTCCTGGAGTGAGGTGACCAGAACTGAGCACAGTACTCCAAGTGGAGTCCGACCAGGGTCCTCTCGGCTCCTAAACTCAATCCCACGATTGACGAAGGCCAATGCACTGTATGCTTTCTTAACCACAGAGTCAACCTGCGCAGTAGCTTTGAGTGCCCTATGGACTCGGACCCCAAGATCCCTCTGATCCTCCACACTGCCAAGAGTCTTACCGTTAATACTATATTCTGTCATCATATCTGACTTACCAAAATGAACCACCTCACACTTATCTGGGTTGAACTTCATCTGCCATTTCTCAGTCCGGTTTTGTATCCTATCAATGTCCCGCTGTAACCTCTGACAGCCCTCCACACTATCCACAACACCTTCAATCTTTGCGTCACCAGCAACTTTACTAACCCATCCCTCCACTTCTTCGTCCAGGTCATTTATAAAAATCATGAAAATTAGGGGTCCCAGAACAGAACCCCGAGGCACACCACTGGTCACCGACCTCCGTGCAGAATATGACCCATCTACAACCACTCTTTGCCTTCTGTGGGCAAGCCAGTTCTGGATCCACAAAGCAATTTCCCCTTGGATCCCATGCCTCCTTATTTTCTCAATAAGCCATGCATGGGGTATCTTGTCAAATGTTATATACAGACTGCAATTCTGAATATAGTTCAAAATTTGGTATTCTCTGTCAGATTGGTGCACAGAGAAAGGATGCACAAAGGAAAGAGCAGGCAGTAGGTTGGAACTGAAGGATGCTGACATAACAAACCAAATTGGTGCAGCAATAGGAAATGAAAGCAGCAAGTGCTGGAAATATTCAGCAGATCAGGTCATGTCCATGGAGAGATTAAAAACAGAATTAACATTTCAGGGCAATAACCTGTCATCAAACCCTTTCCCCAAAGAAGTGATTGACCTGCACTGCTGAGCATTTCCATTATTTTCTGCTTTAACCTTAGCTTTCCAGCATGTGCGATATTTTGCTTGTGGCACAGGAATGTACCTGCTGCACAGTCTGTGGCTGCCCAGGCTGCTGGTAAGATGGGGCTGATGATGTCACGAGCATTCCTGTCGCTGGCTGTGTGCCAGAGCTCTGTGGATGAGTCAGGAAACACTGCTGCCCCTGTGCGCATTCAGGACTTGACTGAGTGTAACTCTGAAACGAGCAAAGAAAGGGTTTGGAGGATGGGACAGAAAAAAAGAGAGGCAAATATGCAGACCACTGAAAGACGGACCGATATCCATTTATGTTTGCCGCATCACTCCATTAACACATGCCTCCCCTTCCCTGCAACAAATGACAAATATGAGAGGAAAAGGTAGTACCTGGACAATTTGCGGCGTAGCTTGTCCATAGGGAGAGGAAATGCTGTAGACGGTCTGGCATTGCTGTCCTTGATAGTAAATTGGTGTTTGTGATTGCCCACTGGCGTACTGCTGGTGAACTGCTAGAGTCTGCTGATTGGGATCCCACACCCCGTAGTTCTGCCCCGTTGCTTGAGTGCCTGACACCTGTATCACCGCCACACTTGGATCCTGGGAAATAACATTGGGAGTCTGAGCCAGATACTGCTGGCCCTGGACATCTACTTGGGGAGACAGATGCTGGACCGCAGGGTGTCCCGTTGGCATGGATTCTCCTAGTATTGGCTGTGGATGCTCATAGCTCATCTGTGGCGGGCACATGGGCTCTACATTCGGTGTTGGGAGGAGTACTTTGCCAGCGTTGGGGTTGACTGGGTCAACGTAAGTCTGCAGAGGATAGCCTGGAGGGTATGTGGCAAAGTTCTGGTGAGAGGTGGTATAGGTTCCACTGTCATAAGGCACCTGCGAGCTGACACAAATCGGCTGTATCTGCTGCTGTTGCTGTACCAGGAAAAGGTTCTGTTTCTGGGCTTCCCGCTGAGCCACCTCTTGCTCAAAGAGTTTCCTTCGTTCTTCAGTGGAAAGTTTACTCCTAGTTTTCTTCTTCTTAGCTGGTGTGGCACCATCATACCTTTTCAATATAAAAATGCAATAGTACATAGTTCAGTAAAAATTTTTAATTAGGCAAACAAAACAAAATTCTTTTCCATCTAGGACTGAACTCAAGAGCCTCATTTCAAAAATAAAAGGAAAAAAAAACTGCAGAAATCTGAAATAAAAAAAGAAAAGATGCTGCAGCACTCTGCTGGTTAGATAGCATCTTTAGAAAGAGAAACGGTTAACATTTCAGGTCTGGGAACTGACCTGAAACTGCGAAAGAGAAAAAACAAATGACATTACAGTAGCAGGGAAAGTGGGGAAAGTGTGAAAATCGAGTCCGAGTCGGACAGCACAGAAGCAGGCCCTTTGGCCAAACTGGTCCCACTTACCAGTCTTTGCCCATAACCTCCTAAAAAGTTCATTTTTTTCATTTTTAAAATCTTTTTTATTATTATTGAGATCAACAAAAAATACATTAAAGTAATCAAGTCAATGAGGTATTAAATTACCAAATAACTGATTAACAAAGCTAAACAATATATCAATAATAATAAGAAAATAAAGTGTTAAGAATATTTTTTTTTGGAAAAAAGGAGGAAAAAAGAACCCCTACTAACAAAAAAAACCGAAAAGAGAAAAAAAAACCATTGGGAGCACAACCCTGGAGCTACACGTCATACAAGCTTCCATAAAAGAAAAACATCAATCCGCCAACACAAATCCATTTAAACAAGAATCAGAAAGAAATCATCTTGATTAACTCAAATCAGATGATATTAGTGGGCAAAAGAACCCCACCTTTTCTCAAAGTCAAATCGAGGATCAAAAGTTCGACTTCTGATTTTCTCCAAACTAAGACATAACATCACCTGAGAGAACCATTGTATCAAAGTGGGAGCAGAGGCATCTTTCCATTTCAATAAAATTGCCCTTCTGGCCAACAATATAACAAATGCAATTACATGTTGGTCTGATATAGAAATACCATGAATATATTGAGGGATCATACTGAACAAAACTGTCAATTTATTAGGTTGTAAATTAATTTTTAAGGCTTTAGAAATTGTAGAGAAAATAGATTTTGAAAACTGTTTCAATACAGAACATATGTGTCAATGTAGCTGTCTCGGTTTTACATCTACCACATTATCAACATCAGGAAACATTTTAGAAAGTCTCTCCTTTGTCACATAGTAACAATGTACAATTTTAAATTGAATTAAAGAGTGACTGGCACAAATCGAATTAGAGTTAACCAACTTCAAAATTTTCAACCAATCCTCTGTTATCAAGGACATGTTAAGCTCTCTTTCCCAATCTTGCTTGATCTTAAGTGAAGGGTAATTGTACTGTTATAACAGTAAACGATAAATTTTCCCAATAAAACCTTTCACTAAAGAATTCATTTTTAAAATAATGTCTAACAGGTCAGAATCCTGTATATATGGAAAATTACTTAAATATTCTTGTAAGAAATGTCTGACCTGAAGATATTGCAAGAAATGTGAGTACGAGAGAGAGTATTTAGTGACCAATTTCTCAAAAGACATCAATTGGCCTTTTGGAACAGATCCATGAAGGAATAGACTCCTTTATTCCTCCGAAGAAAAAAGGTAGGATCACTAAATTTAAGTTTAAATAAATAATTTTGATAAATTAAACTAAGAAGGTTAAATTTTTTGAGATTAAAAAAATTACGAAACTGGTACCAAATTCGTAATGATTGCTTAAACATAGGATATAAATTTAGATTAGAAATTTTGGCCAGTTGCACAGGTAAAAAAGCTCCTAATAACGAGGTTAAGTAAAATTGTTTCACAGTTTTCAATTCCACATCAACCTAAGGTGGTCGTTCATTTTTATCAACCCAATTCAACAGGAATACATATAACATATATTAACAGCCCAACAGTAGATTCTTAAATTAGGCAGAGCAAGACCTCTATCTTTTAAAAAAAATTTTTGTAAATGATATTTTCCAATTCTTGGTCTTTTATTATTCCAAACAAAAGATGAAATAATAGAATCAACCTGATCAAAACACTTCTTAGTTTAAAAACAAAAGGAATATTTTGAAACAGATATAAAAATTTTGGTAAAATCGTCATTTTAACTGCATGAATTCGGCCAGCTAACGAAAGTGTAAGTGGATTCCATCTACAAAACAATTGCTTCATAAAATCCACTAAAGGAACCAAATTAGCTCTATAAAGGTCTCTGTGATTTTTAGTGATAATAATACCCAAATATTTAAAAGAGTCTGTAACTTTAAAAGGTATGTCATCATATATAAAAGCAGAATCATTTAGAGGAAATAGTTCACTTTTATGAAGGTTTAATTTATATCCCGAAAATTTTCCAAATTCATTTAATAATTTCAATAAACTAGGAATGGATTCTTCAGGATTCGACACATAAACGAAGATATCATCAGCATAAAGGGAGATCTTATGAATAGTCCCATTTATGGAAATTCCATGGATATCTTTAGCTTCACGAAGTGCAATGGCCAAGGGTTCCAACACCAAATTAAGTAACAGGAGACTTAACGGACATCCTTGTCTCGTACCCCGTGAGCGTCGAAAAAAAGATCTGCAATTATTAGTGATAATAGTAGCAATAGGGCTTTTATATATCATTCTAATCCACTTATTAAAATTAGTACCATAGCTGAATTTCTCTAAAACGTTAAATAAGTATTTCCATTCAACTCTATCAAATGCCTTTTCAGCATCAAGAGAAACAACACGTTGGGGACCCTTAGAAAAGGATGAGTATATAACATTTAACAGTCTCCGAGTATTAGAGAAGGAATAACGGCCCTTTACAAAACCTGTTTGGTCCTCAGAGATAATTTTAGCTAGAATATTCTCCAGTCGATTAGCCATTATTTTTGAAAGAATTTTAGCATCCACATTTCAGTCAGTAAGGTCTTTATCTTTCTTAAGAATTAAAGAAATAGAAGCTTCATAAAATGTGGGAGGTAACTCTCCTATCAAAAAAGAACCTTTAAACGTTTCCAACATATATGGAGAAAGCAATTTTTCAAATTTTTTATAAAATCCTAAATAACCATCCAATCCAGGAGCTTTACCAGATTGCATTGAAAGAATAGCTTCCTGAATTTCTTTTTCAGTAACAGGAGTATCAAGTGTTTGTTGATCTTCAACAGAAATTCTAGCTCAAGTTTATTGTCACCCGACTGTGCATACGAAACGAAACATCCCTCCAGACTGTAGTGCACCCACGAAGTATTAACCACACACAGCGCATAAAACAAAATACTACAATAAATATGTTAATAAAATATAATTCAAAAGGCACATTGTGCATAGCACAGGTGAACAGTAAACAGCTCACTGCCCTAGCGACGAGACCTTGGTGGCGGCAGGGTATTAATCAGTCTCACAACCTGAGGGAAGATTACGTTACCCAGTCTGACTGTTCTCGTCCTGATGCTGTTGTACCTCCTTCCTGATGGTAGTGGATCAGAAAGATTGTGGGTGGTAAGGATCCTCAACAATGCCTTGGGCCCTTTCTTTACAATGCTCCTGGTTATTGTCACAAATGGGGGTGGGAAGAAGACCCCGGTGATCCTCTTGGTGGCATTTACTATCCCTTGTAGGGCCTTGCGGTCCAATGCTTTGCAGCTTCCATACCACACAATGATGCAGCCAGACAGCACTCTCGTTGGTGCTTCTGTAGAAAGTTATAACAACCGGGGCAGGGAGCCTTGCACGCCTTAATCTCACCAGAAAGTGTAGATACTACTGTGTCTCCTTGACTAGTGAGTAGGTGGCGTGGGTCCAGGTTAGATCATTCATTACGTGCACAACAAGGAACACAGTGTTCTTCACTCTCTCCTCAGCAGAGTTACTGATGTGCAACGTAGTGTGGTCGACCTGTGCCTTTCTGAAGTCCACAATCATTTCTTCTGTCATTTTCACATTAAGACTTATGATGTTGTTCTCACACTATTTAACAAGCCTCTCTACCTCCACCCTGTATGCCAACTCATCATTGTTGTTGATGAGGGCAACCATAGTAGTATCAACAGCAAACTTGATGATGTAGTTTGAGTGGGATCTGGCAGTGCTGTCGTGAGTCAACAATGTGAACAGTACACAGGTCAGGGGGCACCAGTGCTTAGCGTGATGGGAGCTTCATATGAAGAGACATTGAAGCCCTGGTTAAGAACAAAACAGGAGATGCATAGCAGGTATAGACAGGTAGGAAGAAATGAGGTGCTTATTAAATATAAGAAATACAAGAGAAAACTTAAGAAAGATATCACAAGGGCTAAAAGAAGGCATGATGTTGCCCTAGCAGACAAGGTGAAGGAGAATCCTAAGGGATTCTACTGATATTTAAGAGCAAAAGGATTGTAAGGGATAAGATTGGTCCTCTGGAAGATCAGAATGGTAATACATGCATGGAGCCAAAAGAGATGGGGGATTTCTTAAATGAATTTTTTTGCATCTCTATTTACTCAGCAAATGGACATATAGTCTATAAAAGTGAGGCAAAGCAGCATCGACTTCATGGACTCTAGACAGGTTTCAGAGGAGGAGGTGTTTGCTGTCTTGAGGCAAATTAGGGTGATTAAATCCCCAGGGCCTGACAAGGAGTTCCCTTGGACCCTGCGGGAAGCAAGTGCAGAAACTGCTAGGGCCCTAGCAGAGATACTTAAATCATCCTTAGCGTCAGGTGAGGTACAGGAGGATTGGAGCATAGCCAAAGTTGTTCTGTTGTTAAAGAAAGGCTCTAAAAGTAAACCAAGAAGCTATAGGCTGTTAAGCCTGATGTCATTAGTGGGAAAGTTAGAAACATAGAAGACCTACAGAAAAATACAGGCCCTTCAGCCCACAAAGTTATATGATATATGAGTATTTGGATAGAAAGGGGACTACTTAGGGAGAGTCAACATGGCTTCATGCGTGGTGGTTCATGTCTAACCAATCTTATAGAGTTTTTCAAGGAAGTTATCAGGACAGTTGATGAAAGCAAAGCAGCGGATGTTGTCTACATGGACTTTAGCAAGGCATTTGAGAAGGTCCCGCACGAGAGGTTGATCAAGAAGGTTCAGTCGTTTGGTGTTCAAAATGAGGCAGTAAATTGTATTAGACACTGGCGTTGTGGGAGAAGCCAGACAGTTTGTAGATGGTTGCCTCTCAGACTGGAGGCCTGTCACTAGTTTACCCAACAACCTGAGGGATGGACATGTTAAACGGTGAGCTGAAGTTGATGAACAACATCCTGGCATTTGAGACCTAATTCTCAAGGTGTAACAGTATGCAGTGGAGAGCTGAGGCTATAACCTCATTAATGGACCAGTCTGAGTGACAGGCGAACTGGAAAGGGTCCTATGCAGCTAAAAGGTGGGATTTTATATGATCCACTACTAGCTACTCAAAGTCAGTGCCACTGGGCTGTAATCCTTTAGGCCAGTTACCGTTGCTCTCTTGAGACACCAAAATGATGGTGGCTGCCGTATATGGAGGAATTTAAGGTGGGGGGTTATATGGGAGGCAGGGTTTGAGGGTAGGCACAACATTGTGGGTCGAAGGGCCTGTAATGTGCTGTACTATTCTATGTTCTATGCCTTGAAGCCTGCAGGGACAATGGACTGTTTTCAAAGAGACATTAAAGATTAAATTATTCCAATCCATGCCACTTCTAACTGTCTTTTAAAAATTATTATTGTACTTGCCTCAACCACAATAGCTGATTCCACATAGATGCCACCCCAGTGTAAAAAAAAAGTTATCAAACCCTTCCCCTCTCCCTTTACTCATATGTTGTCTAGTTCCTAATTCCTCAAACCGGGGGAAAAAGACTGAATGCATTCTATCTATGCCCCTTGTGATGTTACACACCCCTAGATCACCTCTCCTTTGCTCCAAGGAATAAAGTCCTAGCCCGTCCAACCTTTTCCTATAACTCAATCCCTCAAGTCCTGGCAACATCCATGTAACCTGGGTTCATTTCCCGCCACTGTCTGCGAGGAGTTTGTACATTCTCCCTGTGACCACATGGGTTTCCTCCAGGTGCTCCGGTTTCCCCCCACAGACCAAAATCATACCAGTTGATAGAGTAATTGGTCATTGTAAATTGTCCCGTGATTAGGCTAGGTTAAATTGAGAGTTGCTGGGCTGTGCAGCTTGCAGATCTGTAAGAGCCTATTTGGCACTGTAACTCAATAAATAAACAATCTTTACTGCATGATTTCCAGTTTATTAACATCAATCCTGTAACAGGATGACCAAAACTGAACACAAATAAAAATTCAGAACCACACCGTTAACTCACTTAGTCTCAGCTAATCAAAGATATTGGTGAGCTCACACTTAGAGAATTGTATTTTTTTTTTGTCTGTTACTAATAGGCTGTGGGACATGCCCCCCAGGCTTGACTATAGAAACCAAAAAGAAAAACTAAGCCCAAATTAGACAGGGAGAAATGGCAAGCTCTGATAAAAATAGAAAGAATGAGTTACCTGAAGTTGGAGAATTTGATATTCTCCTCTTGTTGCACAGGAAAATATGGGGAGTGCTGAGAGGGGATAGAAGAGCAAACCAGGGAGTGTCTGAGGGAGCGACTCAATCAAAGTCTTGAAAATGCTAGAGGTTCGGGCCGGCTGGTGGCGCAATGACATCAGCGCCGAACCCTGGAACGGAGGTTCCTGGGTTCGAACCCAGCCGGGTCCACTCCCGAATACGCTTTCCATCCGTGCCGGGTTGAGTGTTGAGATCACAACTTGACCTCGGAAAATAAAGGGAAAAACACTGCGATATGTCTGTGTGAGGAGTGGCGTGCCACGCAATCTCTCCACACCTTGTAAAGGCATGAAAAAGACACCGACCCGCCAACGTCACACACACCAAAAAAAAAAGAAAATGCTGGAGGTTCAGGCATTGCATAGGTTGAAAATAGTAATTGATAAATTTCTGGATATCAAGAGACGTGAAATGGGAATAGTGTTGGAAAATGGTGCCAGTAATGAAAATCTACCATGAGTACAATGAATGCTAAGAATATTCCAGCAATATAATGTTAAATCTAGTGAGACTACAAAGCATAGTTCGAAACTAGGATCCTAGTACACGAAACAGAAAAACTTGGCATGCAGTTAAAGAAAGGAATCAAGAAAAGTAATGGAATTTTAGTGCTTTTTGTGAGGAGTACGGGGTGTAAAAGTGGGGCAGTTTTGATTAAATTTTACAAGTGCATTACCAAAAGCACACCTAAGGGGATGTGCAGGGTGGGGACAGACAAAAAGGTGGTATTGCAGTGAAAACTGGAACCACCATATTACTAAAAAGAGGAAGAAGTTTGAAGTGTCAACTAGCAGACTCTTGTTCCTGTTTTTCATGCTACTGGATTGATTTAATTCAGTATCACAAACGTACATACCAAATTACAATGCCTTGATGGCATTTCCAAAACCAGTGCCCTCCATTACCTGAAAGGACAAGGCAGTGGCGAATGGAAACACCATCAAATGCCAACTCTACTCCAAGGAACCCAACATCCCAACTTCAGACTCCTTCATACATGGTCAAAATCTTGGACCCAAAGTAGCACTGTGGTAACTCCTCCATTATTACAGTGGTTCAGAAGGCTACTTGCAAACAGACAGGGGTGGTCAATAAACCTAGTTTATCTTCGAAATCCAAGAATTACTTAATTATTTTTCGCTTGTGGAATTTGATTTATTTCTTTCAAGCTGTTAGATCAATGCCACGAACAGCACGCTATCACAATTGACAATATATAAATATACTTTTCACAACCTTAAGGTGTCCCCGATGATCTTACAGCCAATGAAGTACTTTAAAGCAGTGCTCCCCAACCTCCGGGCGGCAGACCGATACTGGGCTTCGAAGCGTGCAGTGAAGATTTCACTTGCTGTACGCAATCGGGAACTGCCTCTGATCTGGGCCGACATTTACGTGCTGGGCGGCACCTAGTTAATTAGCTTGTTTATTTCAGCTTTTTTCTTAAAGATGTGTCCCGGCTACCACTGCATCACTGCATGCTTCGAGGCCTGGAGGTTGGGGACCACTGCTTTGAGGTATTAGAAATGTAGTTGGAACATGGTTAATGCTGCAGTCAATTTGCACAGCCAGAGCAACTTGAGTACTGATTCCAAATGAACAGTTCAGTACCACTGAGCGAATGTTACACAGTTGGGAGTGTCGCCCCTGGTACGACATAAAGCCAAGATCTAGTTTGACCTGTCAGGCAATGCAAAAAAATCCCATGATTTGTAGGGTTGTTCGACAAGCCAGGAGGTTAGGTGTAAATATTTTCTCACCAATCTTGGTGGCATTATTAGTGCGCAATTAATTGAGTGTTCTTCCTGCCAAGTGCTTGCGTTGATATTGTTCTGACTCATTGTTCTCATTGGTTGGCTGTTGTGCTGGCCTCTAGTCTCCGCTGGGTCCTGGCCAATCACATAGCTGAGTGATCTTTGCCGGCCTGTACTCCTGGATGTCGGTCATTGTGCGTGGTGTTTCCTCGGGTGCCCATGGTTCAACCCTTGGCCCCAATCCCGAAATGTTTAGGCTCATAAGTTGCGTCTAGTTCAATATTCTTCTTTATAGAGTCTTCCGTTGAGAACAAGGCTTCTAAGAATTCTCTTGAGTTCTTGTTTTGTGCTTCTGCCAGAATTTCCCAGACAAACTTGTCTCATTCTTGGTCTTCATCTACTGAGATGAGAGACATGTCTTCTTATGGCTAACTGATGATCATGTAGTCTTGTGGATAGTTTTATGAACCTATGCGCCTGTGGATTCAGGGCAAGGGTTGAGCTATAGACACCCAAGGAACCAATGCTCACAACAAACGATAACCAAGGATAAGGGCCAGCAGAGATCACTCAGCTACCCGGTTGGCTGGGACCCAGCGGAGACTAGCGGTCAACGTGACACCCAACCAATCAGAATAACGAGTCGGACCATATAAATGCAAGCATTTGGCAGGAACAACATTCAATTGCACACTGATGATGTCACCTTGACTGATGAGGAAACGCTTGTGACCTAACCTCCAGGCTCAGCAAATAATTCTACAAACAGCCAACCCGAGCTACCAATCTTCTCTTTTATTTTGAAATCCCATGACATTAATTGATTAAAGGCCAGCCAGTCCTCAATGGCATCTTGACCAATAATTTTCTATCAACCAGCATCACTGAGAGGATTATGTGGCTACTACATCACTGCAGCATGCAGTGTGCAAATTGATTCCATCTTTCATACAATAGTCACCACAACATTTGCTGTAACTGCTTGGAGACACCCAAAAGCTTGAAAAGCACTATACAAATGCAAGTCTACATGATACACATTTCTTGGTTCCTTTCTTTAAAAAAACAAGAATTCATATCAAAATACTAGACAAGGCCAATTATACATTCTGCTATGAAACATTACTATTAAATAGCTGGTGGCAAGTGCTCGTCTAAGGCTTAAGGAAAAAGAAAAGAAGCTTGCCTTTCATCTGGAACGGATCGCTTCAGTCCTTCTCTCTCATAGGCAGAGGGTGGAGGGGAGGTCGTTGGCCTGCGTTTCTTCCGATCTTTGCTGAGAGATTTGTCCACATCTTTCTCTTTGCCCAGGTTCACTGGTGTTTTTGGAACCTGAGGGGCATCTTTTTGTGATGTCCCCTCCCTGCCACGCTCTGGAAAAACAAGTACGTGAGCAGAACTTCAGCATCTTCTACCATCTTAACGTGGGATTAAATCAATAGGCAAATTGACAGTAAATTGCTCCTTAGTTTAATTTTGTTCCTATGTTCTACTTAACATAAAACACAAGCAACATCAAATATACTGGTGTCCAGCCTAGCTGGCATAAAAGCAGATCAGGACAAGGACTGGCAGCTGCTTTGATATCAAGTCTCCCTTCCCAACCCAATGCCTACAGATCATTCCACATGGGTACCAAAGCAGTAGTTATTGGCAATGAAGTACAAAAAGATAACTCTTGTCTTACCCCTGGGTGATAAAGGATTATGGGCAGGAATGGACTTGACATTAAGCCTAGCTCAACAGAGGTGGCTATCTCTTAAACGGCTCTCTGCAGATTTCTAAAAGGGTATGGTTTTTATTAAATGAACCACCACTTCCCAGAGCAACAAGAAACTGGTAACAGAAATGTCACCCATAATCTGAGGGAAAAAAATTTTAAAATATTTGATTTCAAGTGAACTGTCAGATTGGACTAAGACCTGAACATCTACTTTTCGGATGTTTTTTTGTATCAAGCACATGCTCCATGAGACTTTTTTTTGGTTTGAAGGGCAGGAGATCTGAAGAACTTACAAATTCTGTTCACAAGTCCTTTTGCCAAGTCTCCTGAAAATGATTTGAAATGCAATACCATTTAGACCTCAGACCTCATCATTATACCTCTACAGCTGTTGACTTACTCAACCACTCCATCACCCTCCTTACTCCTCCCAAAACTGCTATCTCTATCTTCTATCCTGAAGTGTTTTGGCATGTGAGTGTGTTATATCAACTGTTAGATCCAGTCTTGACAAATCCTGTCAAGAGTTTATCATGAAAATCTTAGCCATCAAGTGGCCACCCACCCAGCTCTTCTCCTTCCCATATCAAGTCAAACCTCCTCATTCCCTCACCATTATTTTCTCTTTATTTATTACATTTCCATGAAACTCTCCTCCTGTCTCCTCATCCCAATAGCTCCTTTTCTATTCTGGATGAGGTAATCAAGACATTGTGTTCCTCTTGAAAACACCATCATTGCTTCACCTCAAAAATTCACTCCCATTCCCTTAAGTCAAGCAATGGCCAGCCCTTCTCTCCTCTCCACAGTTACTGAAGGTATCTATTTTTCTCTTATTTAATTTGCGCCGATCGATGTCAACTCCTGTCACAGCATCAACCCAGCAAATCACAAATATCATGCTCTATTTCTGTGACGATGATGTTACCCATTCCCCTTAAAGAATAAAAAGACTTTACAGCCCACAAGAGGATATTCTGCCCCTGGCAAACCACCAGCTAGTTAGTCTATTCCACCATCTTGGTCCATAATTCTTAAGTCAATTTTAGGAGTTGTGGGACTTTATAAATACATTGGGAAATTTCCCCGTCACCCCACATTTTCATACAGTAAACCACGCTGCTCTTTGGGTGAAAATATTTTTCCTCAACTCCATTCTCGCTCTTATCTATTCGGCTTAGAACAGAGATTAAGGGAAAAACCATGGGAACACAAGGCTCAAATTGTACAAGATTGTACACTTCCAAATGTAATGCAAGGCAAAAGAAATGAAATGCAAATATATTTGAAGCTTAACTGCAAAAAAAGGTTTAATTTCTATGTGAGTAAGATGCCCTCCATTTTTCCACCCTCCCCTCCATTTTTCACCCTCCTTAGGAATTCTGCAATGTTTATACGCACCAATACTTTCTCGTTCTGTTTGTGTTCGGTCCTTCTTGGGAATTCTATACACCTCCTGATTAACAAAGATTGCACTGTTAGAAACAAGCATTGATACTAAACTGGCACATCTTAAGGTAATTCAATGCCAGCCAACTTCCAGTCATGTAAAAGGCTGATAGACAAGGCAAGAACTCAAAGTATTGAAGATTGGTTACTACACACAAGACAAAGAGTTGTAATATGTAAATGCCTCTTCATGCTTATTGAGTGTACCTAGTGGACTGCCCCAAAGATTTTTTCTAGTTTGCAATTATTTACTATTTATTGAAGGATCTGTAAGGTATTCAAATTTGCCACGGACATGAAATATGTGGCAGTGAACGTAGACTGCAGAAAGTGTGAAGTTACACACTTCCATTTGGGGACATCAAAAGACCATTATCTAAATAGAGAATAATAGCAAATGAAATACCAATGTTCTTGCGCACAAATCACAGAAAGTTAGCAGGCAGGTGTAGCACGTAAATAGGAAGGCAAAGGGCATTTATAGCTTTATTGCAAGGGGTTTGGCTGAAATTACAAATAACAAACATTGTTGCAACTGTATGGGCTGTTGGTGAGGTCACACCTGGAGTGCTGTGGGCAGCCTTGCTCCCTTTATTTAAGAAAGGATATACTAATGCTGGAAGCAATTCAGAGGAGGTGCACTCAAAGTTCTAGCATGAGAGGGTTGTTTT
Source organism: Mobula birostris (assembly GCF_030028105.1). Taxonomy (NCBI): domain Eukaryota; kingdom Metazoa; phylum Chordata; class Chondrichthyes; order Myliobatiformes; family Myliobatidae; genus Mobula; species Mobula birostris. The sequence continues at coordinate 112,454,826 of NC_092370.1, read as the reverse complement.
GTCATGAGCCACTGAGGAACCGTCTATATTGTTTAGTTAAGAAGACTGAGGGATGATGTTATTGAAACGTACAAGACAGAGGGACATGACATGGGAGATGTCATTCCAGTCATGAGAGAATACTGAATGAGTAGACATAGTTACAACATAAACATATCTCCTTGGTCATTTCAAACAGAAGCACATAGGAATCTCTTGCAGAAAGTGGTGAATCTCTGGAACTTTTCTGCCCCAGAAGGTTAGAGCTAGATTACTAGAGATATTTAAGAGTTAGATAAACTTCTGAAATTTGGGAAATGCAGGAACATGAGGATTTGGCGCAGGAGAGGAGCCATGACCTGGTATGGATCACGTTGAAAGGCACGTCAGGGTTAGCCTCTTCTGCTCCAGTTTTGTGTCCTTGCGTAAACAGTGTCATAAAGTATGACTATTATTTTGTGCAGACTAAAGTATAATAGCTCAAAGTTTTGTTTGAGGGATAATGGTCGCCTACGTCATTGGAAAAACATTACCCAACCTTCTTCAAATAAGAGCATTGAGATCTATGGCATCCAGCTGAATAACAGGATGAGACATCAGTCTAATGGTTCTGTGGCCATAGACTACTCCTAACCAGAAATGATCTGAAAACTTGATCACTTAGAGCATTAGGAACTCCAGAGGTCAAAAGCTTCTTTCCTCACATGCTTTAAATGATACAACCTAGCAAACATGCCTTTGATTTGAACGTAATGATCTCCGAAGGGAACCCACTGACCATCTCACTCATTCACTATTTCCAAACATTAGTTCCAACTTCTCCCACCTCTCGTGCAGAACATGCCCTCTCTCAGTTACATGCCAACACCCACCTTCAGGTCTTTCCAGACATCGAGTAACTTCATCGCCAGTTCGCTTACATCTTCAATTTTGCAGGACTGTTCCTGGCTCCGTTCACTCTCTACATCTGACACACCTTCCTCTTCATCCTGTGATGGAGTCTCCACCAAGGCTCCATCATCCAGCTTTGTTCCGTTGGCTGCTTTCAATGCAGAATCCTGGGAATCTTGGGGCTCTGCCTCGTCCCCTGGCACCTCACTCTGTATCTCCTCCTCATCTGCAGGAAGACATGGCAATGGCTCGACTGTTGTGACTACCTCATCCTTTGCCTCTTTGAGCTCAATCTCTCCATCAGAGGCTTTGCTTGTGTCCGACAACCCACTGTCCATGCTGTTCTCGCTCATGATCTTCAGCCTCCGCATCACCAGCTTTTTTGGAGTGTCACCATCAGCTTCACCACTCTGCTTCAGCCCAGGATCCTGGGTATTCAGCGGTGTTTGTGCACGGGAGGTGTTCTCACTTGAATAACCATCTGCCTCACTGACCTGGGGAACAGATGCCTTTGACTGGGCCCAACGCTGAATGATGGGCAGGAGCTTACTTTCCTCGAGCATGTTCTTTGTGGGAATTGGTAACAGCTCTAGAGTCTTCATGATCTGTAAAAACAAATGATTCACAACTCAAATCAGGGCTACTTCCTCTCTGCAATTCACTCATTCTTTACAAAACATCAAGTTGCTTAACTTACTGCCTCCCATTTCTGAACTTCTGCATGACATTATTTGCTTCATCTTCTCTCTTACTTATTCCAACCTTCCTGGAACCTGCGCTCTGGACTCGTCACCCAAGGTTTGCAGCATAACTTTGCCCCCACTGATCTTACTCCCCACTTTCCTTTTGTGGGACCCTATCATTGTCAGTTTCCTAATAGAAGAACAGTTGTTTTGTAATTGAAGCAGAAAATATACAGCAGTGTTCATCTTATCTAGCTCTCATTGTTCCCTGTTTTATCACCACTCTTTAAGTTTCAAAAACACACTTAACACTGTCCCACAAAGCTACATTTTATTTTAGTTTGAGTAAAGTTCCATCCTCAGGGTACCATCCACTAGCTGCAGCACAGTAACAACTGAAGCTCCCTCTATACAGTTCTATCAAATATTCCAGGGTAAGTGTGACACTTTATTTTCCTTTCAAACCAATCCAGAACACTAGTTAGATGTAGAGGAAAACTGAGTGGAAAAAAAAATTGTGCAGAGGATATGGAGAGTCTGCAGAGAGAAATAGATGGGTTAAATGAGTGGGCAAGGGTCTGGCAGATGCAGTACAATGTTGGTAAATACAAGGTCATCCACTTTGGAAAGAAACATTGAAGATCAGATTATTATTTAAATAGTAAAAGATTGCAGCATGCTTCTGTGCAGAAGGATGTGGGACTGCTTGTGCATGAATGGCAAAAGTTTGGTTTTAGGTGCAGCAGGCTATCAAGAAGGCAAATGGAATGTTGGCCTTCACTGCTAGATGGATTGAATTTAAGAACAATGAGGTTATGCTGCAACTGTATCTAGAAGCTGCATCAAGAGTACTGAGTGCAGTTCTGGTCGCCTTACTTGAGGAAGGATTTACTGGCCTTGGAGGTGGTGCAGAAGAGGTTCATCAGGTTGACTATGAGGAGAGATTAAGTCATCTGGGACTGTACTTGCTGGAATTCAGAAGGATGAGAGGAGATCTCATAGAAACATATAAAATTATGAAAGGGATAGATAAGATAGAGGCAGGAAAGTTGTTTCTACTGGTAGGTGAGACTAGAACTAGGGGACATAGCCTCAAGATTCGGGGGAGTAAATTTAGGACGGAGATGAGGAGGAACTGCTTTTCCCAGAGAGTGGTGAATCTGTGGAATTCTCTGCCCATTGAAGCAGTAGAGGCTCCTCAGTAAGCATATTTAAGACAATGTTGGATAAATTTTTGCATAGTAAGGGAATTAAGGGTTATGGGGAAAAGGCAGGTAGGTGGAGATGAGTCCATGGTCAGATCAGCCATGATCTTATTGAATGGCGGAGCAGACTCTATGGGCCAGATGGCCAACTCTTGCTCCTATTTCTTATGTTCTTATGATTTCAATGAAATACATCCAGGTTTTTAAGAACATATGAAATTGAAAGCTTAGATAATTCAATTTACCTATTTTATAAGCTCATGGCCAAACACTTACTTCAATAGCACTTTCTTGCACCAGCCCATATCTAACAATCTATTGAATTCTTTGATGGAGCAGACTAGCTGGATTTTACTCAGTATTTTCAATGCAACCACATGCTGGAGTAAGACTTCAACTACACAGCAATATTCTCACCTAAGAAATTACAGTGGCATGCAGAAGTTTGGGCACCCCGGTCAAAATTTCTGTTACTGTGAGTAGCTAAGTGAGTAAAAGATGAACTGATTTCCAAAAGGCATAAGGTTAAAGATGACACATTTCTTTAATATTTTAAGCAAGAGAACTATTTTATTTCCACCTTTTACAGTTTCAAAATAACAAAAAAGGAAAAGGACCCGAAGCAAAAGTTTGGGCACCCTGCATGGCAGTACTTAGTAACACCCCCTTTGGCAAGTATCACAGCTTGTAAACACTTTATGTACCCAGCTAAGAGTCTTTCAATTCTTGTTTGGGGGATTTTCACCCATTCTTCCTTGCAAAAGCCTTCTAGTTCTGTGAGATTCTTGGGCTGTCTTGCATGCATTGCTCTTTTGAGGTCTAATCACAGATTCTCGATGATGTTTAGGTCAGGGGACTGAGGGCCATGGCAAAATCTTCAGCTTGCGCCTCTTGAGGTAGTCCAGTGTGGATTTTGAGGTGTGTGTAGGATCATTATCCTGTTGTAGAAGCCATCCTCTTTTCATCTTCGGTTTTTTTTTTACAGATGGTGTGATGTTTGCTTCCAGAATTTGCTGGTATTTAATTGAATTCATTCTACCCTCTACCAGTGAAATGTTCCCCGTGCCACTGGCTGCAACACAAGCCCAAAGCATGATCGATCCACCCCCATGCTTAACAGTTGGAGAGGGGTTCTTTTCATGAAATTCTGCACCCTTTTTTCTCCAAACATACGTTTGCTCATTGCAGCCAAAAAGTTCTATTCAAAAGTCAGTGGTGGAGGCAGCTACACTAGTGAAGTTTAAGAGACTACTAGACAGGTATATGGAGGAATTATATGGGAGGCAGGGTTTGAGGGTCGGCACAACATTGTGGGCCGAATGGCCTGTACTGTGCTGTACTAGTCTATGTTCTAAAAGGTTCAAAGGACCATCTAAACAAGCCTGATGCATTTTGGAAACAAGTCCTGTGGACTGATGAAGTTAAAATAGAACTTTTTGGCCGCAATGAGCAAAGGTATGTTTGGAGAAAAAAAAGTGCAGAATTTCATGAAAAGAACTCCTCTCCAACTGTTAAGCACGGGGGTGGATCGATCATGCTTTGGGCTTGTGTTGCAGCCAGTGGCACGGGGAACATTTACTGGTAGAGGGAAGAATGAATTCAATTAAATACCAGCAAATTCTGGAAGCAAACATCACACCGTCTGTAAAAAAGCCAAAGATGAAAAGAGGATGGCTTCTACAACAGGATAATGAACCTAAACACACCTCAAAATCCACAATGCACTACCTCAAGAGGCGCAAGCTGAAGATTTTGCCATGGCCCTCACAGTCCCCTGACCTAAGTATCATCCAGAATCTGTGGATAGACCTCAAGAGCAATGCATGCAAGACGGCCCAAGCAACTCACAGAACTAGAAGCCTTTTGCAAGGAAAAATGGGTGAAAATCCCCCAAACAAGAATTGAAAGACTCTTAGCTGGGTACAAAAAGTGTTTACAAGCTGTGATACTTGCCAAAGGGGGTGTTACTAAGTACCGCCACGCAGGGTGCCCAAACTTTTGCTTCGGGCCCTTTTCCTTTTTTGTTATTTTTGAAACTGTAAAAGATGGAAATAAAAAAGTTTTCTTGTTTAAAATAGTAAAGAAATGTGTCATCTTTAACTTTATGCCTTTTGGAAATCAGTTCATCTTTTACTCACTTAACTATTCACAGTAACAGAAATTTTGACCAGGGGTGCCCAAACTTTTGCATGCCACTGTATATAGTCAATCTCCACCCAACATAGTCTAAGACCAGATTTCTAATTCTGAATTTTGGTTTGATATCTGCTAAGTAATGTGGTGATTGCTGGTAGACCCTGTTGGAAGGAAGGACTGGTGAAATCTGCTAAACCCTTAGGTTAAGTATTCTATTGGCTCCAATAATTACAAATGTGGAAAGAAAATACATTTTGCATCCTGCTGGCTGTGAGTAAGCCTGCAAGTCCTGCTATCGCAAGGTAAGAATGTGAAGTTATAGATCATTAAATTGTTACCGGGTGTTCAGTTTTCCAGCACTAGGATACACATACATGTTTAAATCCTATTGGGATTACCAATCAACTACTGATTGCCCTTTACACTCTCCACAGCACTGATGCTTGAGCTCCATCTGCTGTGAAAACTGAGTACTGCAGGACTAACTCAATCCCATATTCAAATGACGTCACTCCCAACAATCCCTGCAGGAACACAAGACACCTTGACACAACATACTTCAGTTTGAAGCTTAATATTATTGCTGGAATTCCCTCGGCTATCACCAAGCTCTGTCATCCAGATCCACAGCAGAGACAATCCATGATACTCCAGAAAGGACTTCAGGCAACTCTGCGAATGCGTGTTCTGAAAAGTAAATAAATGTAAATACTGCTTTAAGAGAACTCTTCATTCCAAATAACAACTTCTTCACAGTGTCACTCTCTTTCTAAAATCAAGATTGATCTTTTGGACTTGGGCATCATCGATATGACCAACTGACACTGCTCTTCCCCAGTCACCCCGACAGTGCATTTGTGAGTTTTCTTGATCCTCTGTGATCAGTGTACTGAATTTTCTGAAATATTGTAAGGTAGGAAGTTCCAAGTGCTCTTGAATTGCTAGCTGCAGTCTGATGTAATTGTCTGTCTTATCGCACACTTCAAGGAACAACTAAGAGACAATCAAGGAATCATATGACGTAAAATAGTCAAGGCGAGCAGATGTCCTTTGCTAAAGTACACCAGCGCCAGCAATGGCTTTGTAGTCACTTGTATTGATTTCAGTTCTTCTGAATCCCAAAATGCTTGCAGGGCTTGAAGCAGTACTCTCAGAATTACTAAATAAATTCATTTTCTGGATTATGAGCTTTACTAGAAAGACCATCATTTATTGGAAGGGAACGTACAGGAGGTGATGCTTCCTGCTGCCCTTAAACATTCTCCTGGTACATGTCACTTCTGAGGTGCTGCTAGAATACCTGGATGAGTGACTGTAGTGCATTCTGCATACAGTACACATCACATCAATGGTGAAATGGTGGAATGAATGAATGTTTTGAGTGGTTGACTGGGTGTCAATCAAGCACTTTACTTTGTCCTGGATGGTGTCGAACCTCTTGAGAGCCACACTCATCCAAGGAAGTGGAGAGTACTCAATCGCTCTGCTGATTTGTGCCCTGTAGATAATGGAAAGGCCTTTGGGGCATCAGGAGACATTCACTACTGGTACGCAGCCTCTGACCTCATCATTTGGCCACAGTTATTTACGTGACTAGCCCAGCCATTTCTGGTCAGTGGTGACACACAGGGGGTTGGTCCCCAAATGGTTTTGTCACTAAATGTCAAGTTTAGGTTGGCTAGAGAAGATTGATGTATGGGGTAGCCAGTGACCCTCCCTGCAATAACACCAAGTTTAAATTTTAGCTCCAGTTGCAATGGCATTTCTCCCCAGAGTAGACCCTCACGCTATCCCCACCCACTGATCTGGGATCGAGTCATTACCTGTATGATCTTGAGGCAGGTCAACTTCTGCTCTATGGTCTCTATGCGGACCATCAACCGGGTTAAACTGAGCACTTGGTCTGAATCACACAGGCCATCACCATTTTCCAGGAAGGCCTCTAGTTCTTCGTCCACCTGACAATGAAGAGGAAAGAGGAGTTTAAACTAGTTGGTCAAATGATACTGCTGCAATTAAAAAGGGCCAGTGTTAGCTCCCATCTCCTCCTGAATTTCTCAGGCACTCATGTCAACTAAAAGCGAACATTTGTCCTGTGCCTCCACAGGTTGAAGCAAGTACATCCCAACCCATAAATCATATATAAAGGGCAAAGAAACCATGCACTGTGACATGAAACCACATGAATCGTTGTCAGGAAAGCACATGGAATTCTACAATATGGACTATTACAATCCGAGAAGCCAAATTCAAATTGTTCAGGTAAGATTTGAATTCCTACCTACCACTCTCTTGATTAATAGTTATAACATAAATTGCAACACTTCTGTATTGAGGGTGTGATCTCTTGACTATGGTTGAAGAGCCCGTTCATTTGTATAAGATGATAAAAATTAAACTTGTTTAAAGTAACACGGATATCAAGCTCCATGGAACATACACTCCTGGGCTTGTACACACTGGCAACGGTAGGAGAAGTGAGTAAGATGACTTATTTAGTTTTTTTGATAACAGCTTGACTGGGAAGGCTAGCATTTCTTGCCTATTTCTAATCACCCTTGAACTGAGTACTTTGCTAGCCATTTCAGAGAGCATTTTAATGTCAAACATTATTTGTACAGACACATGGAAACTAGAATTCAGCAAACATACCCTAAGTCATTAAGACAGAGAAGTGGAATTAGGCCATTCAGTCCTTTGAGCCTGCTCTGACATTCCATCATGGCTGATTTATTATCCCATTCTTGTGTTTTCTCCCCATAACCTTTGACACCCTTACTAATCAAAAATCTATTGACCTCCGCTTTAAGTATACTTGGCCTCCAAAGCCGCCTGTGGCAATAAGTTCCATAGATTCACCACCCTCAAAGCTAAAGTAGTTCCTCCTCATTTCTGCTCTAAAGGGACATTTCTGTATTCTGAGGCTATGCTCTCCAGTCCTAGTTCCCCCACTGCAGGAAACACAGATCAACACATATCACAGATGGGTTTCAAATAATACTTACGGAGTCTTTCTTTCGAGATCGGTCCTTGTCCTTTAGCTTAACCTTCCCTCCAGCTGCCCGAATGCTGACCCGGTTTTCACCACCCAAGTAACCACGACAGTTTGCTGATCCACAAAAACATTTTTGAGCTTCCTTCCTGCATTCAGGGAGATTAAAATCCGTAGTAACACAGCTTGGTCAGCTGAGCGTTGTGTTCAGACATGGCTGCACCAACTGGTACACAATTTTGTACAAGCAAAGACCAACTAGCTTGCCTTCTGATCCATTACCATGCATGGGCAGGACAATGGTCCCTGGGAAGCCCAAGAACCAATATAGGAGTGGCCAGTGATATCATTAAAGGAAGTGACTACTTTTGCTATAAAAAATGCAGCCAAAGAATCCCCAGCTGGTACTCGGGGCCATCCCAACTTCAGCCCCCAACTGCGCTGGATCCAGGATCAAAGATCCAGGGATAAAATGAACAGGAACAACAGAGGGTCTAGTCTGATCATCAGAGCCCTAGTCCCAATCAAGGTTCAGGTCCACATCCTGATCAGGACCCAAGTGGATTGTACTGGTGGACACGGGGCTGTCAAGTTATCACTGTACACGGTGCACAGGCCTCTCACTGCATACAAGATGGTAGGGAAATGGTACAGCGGGTCTGATTGGTGGAAGCGAGCACTTGTGACTCAAGGAACAATAACGGGGAGAAACAAACAGCAGCTGAGGGTGTGGGCAGCAGCCGGGTGAGCTGATGAAACGAGCAGCAGAAGGAGCAGTAAGGAGGCAGCAGAATGCAAATTCAAGGCAAATAGTTCCCTTGTCATTCTAGGCACTGAAATCACAACTTCCATCGAGCCATGCTGTTCATATGCATTCAGTGGATAGTGCACATTGCAGAGTCCAGATTACAGCACCGGTACAGCACGTTTGTACATTTGATACAAGACACAGTATTGAAGATCACTGTACAAACAGAGGAAAACATAGGCAGATCAACTATGGAAACAGCTCAATGAAGAATCTTACCCATATCGCTGAAACTGGTAATCAAAGGTTAGCTCTGTTCCAGCTGGAACTGTCTTGGTTGTGAAAAATCCAACTCGAAGTTGCCCATTCACTGTCCACTATAAAGAAGAAGTGCAAATTCACAGCTTTTCTAAAAAGATGCATTTTTATGTCAAGAAAATCAGCTAGGCTCTACTGACGTTTCCCTCCACTGACGATGTCTGAACCACCATGTTCCTCCGGCACCTTCTTTGTTTCATACTGACATCCTTGTCCAGGTTAAGACTTCTGAGTTTAATTCCCGCTGAAGATAATAAAACCGCTAATCTCCTTTGATGTCCCAGAACAGCATGGAGGAAATGCTACACTACACTTGTCAGAGGAACATCAGACTGAGACTGTCCAGTCGAAAGTAAAGTTAGCTATGGACTGTAAAAAAAACACAACACTATTTGTTATAGCTAAGTTTTAATCAAGTTTGGGAAGTCAGAGTGAAGGCAGTATGTCAGCTAGTAGACTTTGTGCTCCAAAAATCCAGTGACCTGTATTCAGTTCCAACCTTGGGTACTATATATGCTGAGATTGCATGTCCTTCCTGTAACTAGCTGGTTTTCCTCTGGTCTACTTTCCTCTCATATTCTATATGATTAAGAGGTTAACTGACTACTAAATTGCCCTGATGTGAGTAATAGTGAAAGAATCTGTGGGGGCAGTGGCAAGGGAGGAGCAGCAGCAGGAATGATTTATAGAAATGTGGAGAGAATAAGTTAAAAAAGGAAATTACTGGGAGAAAGGGAATACTCTGAGCAGTGGGATGGGGTCCACCACTTTTTCCCCAAATAGAGATCCAACCACTTTTCCACTGCCACATATAATCATTTGCCTCGATGAACTTATTCTCACATAGAACAACTTCTTCAAACCCACCTCACTTTCTGCAGATCAAAGTGTAGCAATAGGCACTTATCTGGGCTCAAGTTATACCTGCCTTTGTGTGGTATACGCAACTCTAACAGGAGTTTCCCCTACATCTTTTCTTTCAGCACACTGATGCCTGCATTGGCATTGCCTTCTGTACTCATGCAGAACTTGATCAATTCATTACTTCTGCTACTGATTTCCACCCTGCTCTCATCTTCAATTGGACAAACTCCTAGATCCCTTTCCTGGCTCTCAAGAGATTACCTGGCTACTGACACCCATCACAAGCCTACCGACTCCCACAGCTGTCTTGAGTAAGCTTTGTGCTGCCTTGACTCTGTTTGATCACTTCCTTCATCTCTGTTGTATTCACTTCAAAGATGTGACTTTCCGTACAGATGGCTCTGAAATGCCTTTATTTCTCATCGACTTTGGCTTTCCCTCTACCATTGTCCATAAAGTGCTTTATGACATCTCATTCATTGCCCAGACACCAGCCCTCACCTACTCTTCTCTAGGACAGAACAAGAATAGAATTCCATTGATTCTCACCAACTGCACCATCAGCCTCCTCATTCAAAAGATCATTCTTTGCAATTTTATACATCTTCAAAGAGATTCCATCATCAAGCATTTCTTGACCTCCCCACCTAGCGCTTATCTTCCCACCACCCCACTTCTTACAGCACTTTCCCTTGCAAACACAGGCAATTCAACACTTGTCTTTGTGTTTCACAGGAAGCAGTGATTTACTTGCACACTTTCCAATCTGGTCTCACATTGTGGTCACCTATATATCCAACTAAACACACGCAGATTGTGCAACCAGTTCCTGAAGTGCCAGGTGTCTAAGCACACTGCCACCTTTAGGACTCAGTATTGTGTTGTACTACTCAAGGTAACTTGATTTTTATCTACATCAGTCATCCACCTGTGATATTGACTCAGCTTATTTGTTCCTCTTTCCTTGTCTTTTTTTTCCTCTCTAGGGGATATTTGCATATATATCTACATTATATCAAACATTAATCAAGTAAAACACTCAGACTCAGTAAACACTTGTGCATTTCGGCTCATCCTAAGCACAGTCTATTATTCAATATCAACCTGCTAATCACAATTAGATGCAGATGGATTTCCATTTAGAATGTGGCTAGTGCTGAAAGTACTGGACAATGCAGGACCAAAATTTTGTTGGTTAATGCCAATTCCTGAAAACTGAAGCTTGCTAGATGATTTAAAAGATAGTTTTTTGGCCAGCTTAAGATACCTCAGACCATTTTCCATCTAAAGTAGTACTTTGAAAGCACATCCATTGATTTTTCTGATTTGCTGGTGATTGCTCTCTGAAACTATCTTGAGAGCAGATGTGAACGGGTTATATTACCAGGAGTCAGGTATGACATAATGCTGCCATGCTGGCATGAAAGAACAGGCACGGCCCACCAAACAGCAGAGAAAAACCCACCCCTCCACTTAGCAAACGCTAAATACTTACCAACATCTCTGACCTGCAGGAATATCCCAAAATATTCAAAGATTATTAAAGACTGATGAAGTAATAATAAAAAAAATACATGTTTAAATACTTAAAACATTTAAGCAAATTTTAAAAGGGGAGACTGCTTGAAATTTGACTAATTCACAAACAGCTGCTCTTTATCATTCAAATAGCTTTAATGTTGAAGCTGCACCGGGTCTTATTTGGTGCAGGTTCAGTGGGCGTAACTGCTGGGCTAATACATTAAGTTCACATTCTGCTGAAGTAGTCCTTAGAGCACAATTCTGGAAATAGGCTGAAACGAACAGCTAGGTAGTTCTGGATGTCTGCCTTTGTGTGGGAATTCTGGTGGCAGCCAGAAATGTTGGTGGGATGGGCAGAGAGATGGTGAGAGGGGGATGTAAAATGGAGGGAAAAAGAGGAACTGTGATCAACTATTATCTGTTTCTATTCTCTCACCTTCTGGGTTTCACAATTGGGTTCACAGCTGTGGTTCATGAAACGAGAACAATTTCCTTTCAGGGTTGCATCAATGATCTGGTGAAAAGAAAAAGCAAAATTAAAGGTGACATTTTTACAAATGGATATATTCATTATTATCAAACTAACAAGTACAGTAGCAGCTTAATTACTATTGTATTTAGATTTATTGCAGCTAGAGGGTATTCCACACTGTCAGAATGCATGCCCTTGGGGCTGATGCGTCTTGATAAAGATCCATCCTGCCCTGGCACAGTCCTCCTTCAGCTGATCAGTCAATAGTTTACTGTGGTCCTCGGAGCTGGAATGTTTTTAACACTGCATGCAATTCAAGTTTTTTCTTTGTCAGCCTCTCCAAAAGCCATGATCGCTACCACCTACAATGCTGATTCCCAAGATCCGCAATGTGCCAGATTGGAAGATGAGATGCAGAACATCCATATTTAGGCCCCAAGAATGACCTCACCCCCAAGTTTCCAGATGCTTGTCAGTTTAATTTTTTCCGCACTCCTGCTCTGTTTCATTCGGTTCCACATGAAGTGATGTGGACTAAAGGATCAGGCTGTCATCTTGCAAACTGACATAGTGCTGGCATCAGTGCTGATTGCCTGCAATTGCAGATAACTGGCTATTCCAGTCATCATCCAATCAATATTTTTCCCCCACTGTAGAGGGAATTGCAATGTAATCACCATAACCGTTGCACCACACACTACATAATGTGTTATTCAATCTTTTCTAGTAGTGAACCTATAAAGGTCTTCCCTTTTGTTCTCCCTTCCCATCTCAGAAATTGGAAAAGCATCCATGTCAAAATACAAAATGTTGCAGACATTGCATGTAGCGTAGAAGCACTACAATAGCTTAGGGGCATTGCAGTTCCCTTAACACTTTACAGTGCCAGCGATCGGGGTTCAATTGCCACTACTGGAGTTTGTACCTTCTCCCCGTGACCTCATGGGTGTTAGTGTGCTTGGGATAACCCGGCAATGGAAAAGGAACCTGTTCAATTTCATCAAGTCACCTGGAGTTTGTTTGGAAAGGCCTTGTTTCACCATTTATACTGCTTGCTCTGACAGGCCATTTGATGCTGCGTAAAATGGAGCTGCTGTCAGGTTCCTAATATCATTTGTCTTGACAAACTCTCTAAATTCTGCACTTGTATCACATCTGCTCTCTGTAGTCAGTCAAGTTCCTCTTCTACCTTTGGGCCCACTGCATATGGTACCGGATAGGCCTGTACAACTTTAGCCAGCATTTTGCTCAAACTTGAACTTGGCTGCTGGACTATGGCATTGACCCTAAGTGTCAGCATGGAAAACCTGCCGGTGCTTTTGTAGTAAAGAATTCAAGGCAGGGCTCTCTCAATATGGTCAATCCAGGACAGCACCTGTTATGCATTGCATGGAGCAAGAATAGCAATGACGTGGTATAATTAAGCTGGTCAATGCACCCTTTTGGACCATCAGAGAGGGACAGCTTCCCTCTCTGTGCCTTCCTGATTAGCCGATGATGAGGGCAGTGAACTGTGAAGGGCCTCTTCTCTTGATGAACCGCTATATTGGTTCATCTGCTGGGACGCTGGGTTCATTAGCAGAGGATGCTTCTGTGGCTTCCCCGGGTAAACAGACTGAGCCGCATGTGCACTCTCCACATTCTCGCAATCAATTTGATAAGGTACAGCACTGATGGCATCTTTTTAATCCAATTTCTGCCCAGCAAATTAGGCCACTGGCCTCCTGACTACAGAAAGATGGGCAAGTGAAATCGGTCCTGCTCATGAACCACTTCTGTCGTAAAGACACCAGCACTTTGGTACACAGAATTCAGCGGTCTTAATTTTGGAACCTGGCACGAGGATAATCTACTTACCACAGTGACGGCTGAACCAGTATCCAGCTCAAATTTCACGGGCTGGTTGCCCATTGTGAGTGTGAGTGCAACCAAGTAAGGTTGCTGGTTTTGGTGGCCAGTCATGGGTTTGGAAAACAATGCCCAATTCTTTGCTCTAGCTGTCTCCTTGCGTGAAGGTTGAACTCTGCCGTTTTCTCATGGCACATTGTTAAGTGAAGTACATCTTCTCAAGGTGCCCTGCTTTCCGAGAGAACCGACAGACTGCCTTTTGATAGCTACAAGAACCCAAATTGTCTAAGTTCTCAAAATGTTGTCCGAAGCCTCAAATGCTTGTATCAATTCAGACTTATTCCATAGGTGCAGAGCACTGAAGTATTTCTGCCTGAGTTTTCCCAAGTGCATGTGGAACCACTTCAGTTTTATTACCTTTTCCAGCTTTGCCACTGATGTTAAAATTGGTAGGGGTTCTAAGTAGTCCAAAAAGGCTTTTTTCCTTTGCAGCCAGGTCCCCACAGTCAGTGTTGCCCAAAATGGTGCTTGAAGTAGAACAGCTATTCTTGCTCTGATCCCATCCTTGTTACAAAATGTTATGTATGTGTGGAACAAGAATGAGGACAGTGTAGTATGGCTAAGCGTTTTTACTGAGTTGTTAGCAACAGTACATGCTGGGCAACTTACAGTGTGGGAGCTATGAACCGGACCCACTGAGACAAAAACTCAAAAGCCCACACCCAAAAGAGAAAGCCCCCCACCGCGCTCAGGAGACCCAATCGATTTGCCATGCTATCAAATGGCTGCATGTGCCCATCACACTTTCACAATTGACCTGATACTGTGCACAAACCTCTGCAGCCACTTACAATCCTATGTATTGGGAGGCTGTAATGCAATCATTCAGAATGCTCTCAACTGTATATCTACTGAAATTTTTAAGTCTTCAGTGACATATTGAATCGCTTGAAAATTCCAAATAAAGGAGAGCTGCTGGTGTGATTGCATCAATGTATTGGGTCCAGGATACAGCCTTTGAGATGTTGACACTCAGCAACGTGAAGCTGCTCAACCTTTTCACCACTGACCCCTCAATGAGAAGTGATGTGTGTTCTCCCAACTCCACCTTCCTGAAATGCACAATCAATTCCTTGGTCTTGCTGATTTTGAGTGCAAGGCTGTGACACCAAACAGCCAATCTACCTCTCTGCTGTGCACCATTGCAGCAGTAACATACACATGACTTCCAATTGGCTGGCTTTTGATAAACAAAATATCAAAGCACAAACATGTGGATGTATGTACATAACCTTACAGTATTTGAACAAGTATTAGATGTGGTCAGGGTACTCATGTCCCTGTTTGCTTGCAACCGCCCCTCCCACCCCAAATAAGCAACCTCTTCAAGGAATTATGGAGTGGCTAAGTGCACAGAAGAGTGAAAGAAGCATTCTTTACCAATGTTGCACAGAGTAGGACTTAGCTTCACACAGGGCTATGACCCATCAATGTTTGTTTGGCAAATTCCCTCAGATTGCGAGATCTGAAGTGCGAGTTTCCCTCAGATCTCGCACTTACAGAATACATACCACATCCTCACAACATTTCAATGTACTCCACAGAAAAATAAGGTCTTTTATGGAGGAGTCATTGTATTGTGAGAAAATACATCTGCCAATTTTGGTATTGCAAGATCCCACAAACAGTAATACTGAGATCAGAAAATTTCCTTTCCTTCTTATCTATCAATATTATAGGATCTTTTATATACTTTTTATGCTATTCTGGTCTCATGTGGCATTCTAGGGATGGCACCTTTGACTGGGGCAGTTTAACAATGCACAAAAATGTACAAAGTAAACTGCCCAACAATAGTTTCCTTGCCTTGCACTCAGAAGACTGAGAGCTACTGTAGTCTAGATTATATAACCATACTGTAACTCAGATACTCCAGTATCTAATATGGCAACGTTTTTACATCTATAACAAAAGAACAAATGAGAAGTTGGGGAATTTCTTCTTAAATGAATGTTTGTTGGGATATGAATTACTCTATTTAGAAACAGTGGCAGAATCAGAATCCATACTGGCTTCTGAAAGGGAAAATTAATGTCTGACTGACAAATTTACAAAGGCATGTTCAAAAGGTACTGAAATAAGGGGATAATTCCTTCAGTGAGTCAATGTGCACCAAATGGGGAGAGACCAAGGCCATTTGAATCACGAGTCACAGAGATAATTTTCTCACCTCATCGTTTTTCAGTGCCATGAAATAGTAATGGATGTTCTTATTGCGGGCATACTCCTTAACTCGGGTTTTGAATTCCTTGTGGTCCAGCACTTCCCCACAGTACTCCAGAACAAAGCTATTCCTGCAAAGACAAAGCCCACCTTTATTACAACAGTATTTTATTCCCTCACAACCAAAATCTGCAACCTTCAAATAACTTTCTCCACCTGATAGAGGAGATGGTGTTCTGGAAAAGGTGAGGTCTTTGCTTGACTATGAATGTCTGTGGTTGAAGACCAAGACTTTAAAGATGATGAAAGCTGAAGGCCAAACCTAACAGTGTGGAGTTGTTTAATTCAATCAGAAGACACCAACCAGAGAGATACAAGATCCAGAGTGATGAACAGTGCAGTGACTAGATCTCATAACAGTTGTACAGATGAATGAAAACCTTCTGACCAATGGCAGAATGAACTTACAGAGACACCCATTGTAAGTAACTTCAACATGAGCTTAAGTAATACATCAAAGCATTCAGGCAGAGGTTCAAAGTGCGTACAACTTTACAATCACAGGTAGGTGGTCACTTTGGAAATTAAGGCAATATCTTTATTTTATTTAGAGTTACAGTGCTGAACAGGCCCTTCTAACCCTTTGAGCTGCACCACCCTGCACCCCTGATTTAGCCCTAGCCTAATCATGGGACCAATTAACCTACTAACCAGTAAGGATTTGGATTGAAGGAGGAAACCGGAGGATCTAGAGATAACTCATGCATTCCACCGGGAGAATGTACACACTCCCCTCAGATGACATCAGAATTGAACTCTGCGCTATAAGAGCATTGCGCTAACCTCTAATAGTCCAGTAATCTTACATTAAATTGGTTTATTATTTTAACATGTACTTAGATCTAGTGAAAAACCTTTCCTGTGTACAGTTCAAAGTAAATTTATTATCAAAGTAGGTACAGTATACACCACCATATATTAAACTGAGACTCATATTCTTGCAGGAAATTCACAGCAGATACAAAAAAATGCGATAGAATCAATGAAAAACTATACCCAAAGACAAACAATGTGCAAATGAGAAACTGTGCAAATACAAAAAAAAAATAAAGCAATAACAATAAATAAAACACAATAACAAGAGTTGTAGATTTCTTGAAAGTGAGTCCCTAGGTTTTGGAATCAGGTCAGGGTTGAGGTGAATGAAGGTATCCACACTGGTTCAGGAGCCTGATGGACGGAGGGATCACTTCATACAAATCAATTCTGGTCGTAAGTTTTCAAGATTTTGTATTTTTTGCCTGATGGGAGTGAAAAGTGCAAATGTCCAACGTGGGTAGGGTCTTTTGAGTATGCTAGCTCATTTACTGAGGCAGCGTGAAGTACAGACAAGATTCCACAGAGCGAAGGTTGGTTTCATAAGACTAAGATATAGGAGCAGAAGTAGGCCATTCAACCCATTGAGTCTGCTCAGCCATTCAATCATGGGCTGATCCAATTCTTCCAGTCATCCCCACTCCCCTGCCTTCTCCACACACCCTTTGATGCCCTGGCAAATCAAGAACTTATCTACCTCTGCCTTAAATGCACCCAGTGACTTGGCCTCCATAGCTTCTCATGGCAACAAAGTCTACAGATTTACCACCCTCTGACTAAAGTAATTTCTCCACATCTCTGTTCTAAATGGACATCCTTCAAACCTGAAGATGTGCCCTCTTGTCCTAGACTCCCCTACCATGGGAAATAACTTTGTCATCTCTAATCTGTTCAGGCCTTTTAGCGTTCAGAATGTTTCTATGAGATCTCCCCTCATTCTCCTGAACTACAGGGAATACAGCCCAAGAGCTGCCAGACGTTCCTCATACAGTAACCCTTTCATTCCTGGAATTATTCTTGTGAATCTTCTCTGAACCCTCTCCAATGTCAGTATATCCTTTCTAAAATAAGGAACCCAAAACTGCAGACAATACTCCAAGTGTGGTCTCACGAGTGCCTTACAGAGCCTCAACATCACATCCTTGCTCTTATATTCTATACCTCTTATATTCATTGAGTGCAGGCTTCATGTCTGCCTGGGGTGGGATATAGACAGCTGTCATGCTAGCTGAAGTGAACTCCCATGGCATATACTACAGGCAACACTTCACTGTTGAATATTTCATGCTGGGTGAGAGGAACATGCCAGGACTGTTACATCCATCCAAAGACCATGAGTGTTGATGTTCAGGAGAACATGAGAAACTTTCAGTTTGTATTGCAGTCAGGTGAGGCAGGTGTAAGCCACGCTTCAGTGAGACATAGCACACAGAAGAACCTCAGCTCTTGAGATGAAGGATATCGTCCCAAAGCATCGACAATTTATTTCCCTTCATAGATGTTACCTGAACCGCTGAGTTCCACCAGCATTTTGTGTGTTGATCAAGATTTCCAGCATCTGTACAATGTCTTGCATTTCAGTTCTCTTTGGTAGGTCAGTCTCGCTCTATTTCATCAGCTATATTCTGAACGGCCTGGACATTAGCTGGTAGTATGCTGTTTCATCCTCACCTGCAACCCGGCCCTCTTCCCACACATCCAATGTAAGTGCTTATGTCTGGTCAGCCCTGGAGTAGAACCACTTGGACTGGAAGGCAAGTGATTTCTTCCAGGCAGACCTGGAATGGATTGAGCTCACCATTGTTATCTGGTGTCTAGTAGTTTTCAGGAGTGCATGCCTTCAGGGGTAAAGTGCACTGAGCCAACAATGTAAATATGTTTTTTTTTGGTTTTGGGCTGGAGAAAAAGCAAAAAGGAAACCCATAACAGCACCCAGTCTGTTTATAATTAGACATAGTGACATTAGTGGAACCCTGAATCATTTGAAGGAATGATGCACAAGGGGGGACAGGAGAGCAATGGAAAAATGGTGACATGTCCACCCTATAAATCAGTTGGTAATCGCACTATACTTATGAATTAATTCCATATCCAATTGATAAGGAGTTAGTTAATTTCTTTGATGCAGTAACATACCATAGTTGACTTTAGCAATCTTAGGCTTGTGGTTAAAAGTGGTGGGAAGTAGGATGAGGAAGACAAAAAATCTAATGCCAAAAAAAATGGGTGTAATTGAATGTTGCATAAAGATGAAGTTGGGCTGGTCAATGATGGCCTTATGGTTGAAGAGACCACCTCAGAGCCTGAGGCCATTTGCAGCCCACAGAATAATCATGTTTTGAGAAAAGCCAACATCCACAGGCCTCGGGTGGAAAGAAGAAAGAAATGATAAATCTAGAATGTTTTAAAGTTCAGTTTCACTCACACTGACAATTCTTTATCTGTCCGGAGGCCCCAACCTTTTCTCTCAGTCAGGATAACTTCTACATCAGCATACTGCCGTCTCTGAAACCTCCGGTTTGTACAATACTCTCCGTGCAAGCACCTTGACGAACTGAGAGGACACAAGAACAAAAATGTCTGATGTCATTGCAAAATAATTTATCCACAGATACGCAAATTCAATATGGCCATTCAGTACTGCATTGAGCAGCTTACTTCTCACTCCCCATGTTAGACAAGTCCTTTGAAACTTCCATTACTTGCGTGTCACCGCCTTAAATTTCTCTAATGTTTTGACATAGATCGCTCTGCCATTTTAAAAATGTCATGCTGTTTGCCAGTGAATCTTCATTGCTCTCTTGGGTTTATTGTTAATTTCAAAAAATAGCATTTTCCTCTCTCTGACACAATAACAATCATAACTTACTTTTAGTGGGCCCTTCTGCATCTAATGAAACCCCTTGATTTACTGGGACCTCAACTGGAAAGCCAACCTTCTCCAAAATTGTAGGTCAGAATTTTGCAAAGGTTCAGTTTTTGAAAAAAAACTAATCAATTAATCCAAAAAGGACTGGGGGAACTCACTTATTCAGTTTTTCACCATAGCTTTGTTATCTCCTTTACACTGGCATTTAGCTGTTATACAAACTGCGCGTAACTCAGCTTTATGAAAGCTAGGTACATTCAAGACTCCTGCTCTGCTATCTTGGGTGGCTTCTCCAGTACTTCATTTGCAAGAAAGATGGGCAAGAACAGACAACACTTTTCTCATTAAAGCCTTCACAGAATCCTTCTTAGCTTATATTTAATATATACAGTCTGTTATTATTAACTTTCTTCTTGCTTTTAAGTTTTCAATCTCAACATTCACATCTGATCATGGTTCATTTTTCAAAACTTTAAAATTGCGTGGCTCATTACATTCTTTTTCTAATTCTTTAAAAGCTTTCCAGACCCAATAACTTGAATATCCTAATCACTAAGAATACTTAACACATTTCTGAATGTGATACATGTCCAACACAAAGGGACTTGAATCATTATTAGGATTTTCAGGTGAACACAGAAACATGTAGAAAGATGGATGCTTTGGAGCAATTGATTATTCCCTGCATCTGGAGACTGTCTAAGCAAAGGTCTCAAAATCTGTACAGACCTGGGCAAAAGAGTCAATTCTGGGCCAAGGTAGTTTCTAATCACGAGAAAAATATTTACCATTCTATCATGAGTAACCGATTGAGGCAATCTTCACCACATGCCAGCTCTCCTCTTTCTCGATCCTCCCTTGACAGCACGCATTCACATTGCATACGCTTAATATCTCGGTGAGACTTGCTTTTCTTCCTGTGAAAGAAATTAGCTCACTTAAAGATTGGGAAAGGCAATTAACAAACCTGGCTAGGCTACACAAATACCTCTTAACTTTGACAATACTACCCAAAGATAAAGGAAGTAATGAAAATCACTGTGAGCAAGAACTCTCCAAACTCAGTTCACATTGCTCTAGACTCTCCTTTGATTTTAAGGACCATAATTACACTAGATCCTCAATCTCCTAATTCAAAGGATAAGTCAACGTTCCTTTCGGACTTCTCGGTAGAAGTCTGAAGATAACAAAACAACAATAGCAGCAAGTATGATGTAAATTTACCTTTGCGTGGCCTTAAACATCAATGAATAGTCTCAGGTTCTTTCAAAGACGTTATAGGCCAACAGTCGTGAAAAATGGCTGGCCTTGATGGAACATTGGGCAAGCCAAATATTGCAAAAACAGAAATTATTGTAAATATATTAGGATTAGCATCCATGATCAGAAAACATGTTATCGATTCTCATCTTCACGTCCTCAGTTAATAAATCCAAATTATTTCCAGCATAATCTATTTTTATTCCAAGGTTACAGGTCCGTTCTTTATTAGCAAACAGTTGCTCAATCTCCCTAAGTCTCGCCATTGGTAAAAACATATTCAATGTGCTCCATCCATTTATTCTACTTCTTTCCACAATATCTTGCAGCTTTTTGCTTTATTTCCACTGATCATTCCTGTATTTAACTTTTTCTCATCCCTCTTTCACATTACTAAAACTTCCTGAGCTATACACATAAAATGCTCTGGATTCCAGCATCTGCAGAACATCTGGTGTTAGTAAACATTCTGCTTAGTTTGCATAGATCGGGTTGAGAATTCTTTCTATTAGCCACTCTCAACAAGACTCTAAAACTCCTTTCTTGTAACCTGTTTCTCCTCTAGCATCTCTCTCTCTTCTTCCCCCAATTCACCACACATCAGCCAGTCTCTCATTTTCACACATCTCCTTATTGATGTACGTACTTGCTCTGTATGCCCTTGTCTGTATCTTTCTTATTCAAGCTCCACTCTTGCATGTATGGTCTTTTCTTAATTAGCTCATTGGAAACTCTTCAAGGCAATAAAAATCCTGGGGACAAAATTTAATAGCTCTGGCAATTTTTTTTTTTTTAAACACTATTGTAACTTAGGACCTCACTTAGAAAACCTAAAATACAAGATTGAAGCTGTTGAAAGGCTGATGTACTGTCAAAACTTTTGACTCTTAAAGGCCAAGGTGAAATCAAGCCAAGCCAAATCATAATTTCATCCTCTCCAAAATGACTGAGTTAGAAAACCCAAGGACAAGCAACTTAAGTTAAGCTGAAATAAGGAAAGTGAACTGCTGTTCTAAACTACACAATGGAAAACTAACACAAGATATACTTGTTGTCAGCCTGGCTGAATGGTAGCATTCAACACTTTTTCTCATGGCTGCAGGTTTATTCTCCAGTCCAAAGAATTAAGCATACCCAATCTGGGCTAACAGTATCATATGGTGTAGAGGAGTGCAGAATTTCTCTTAATATCCTCAAATTCCTTCATCATTTAAACTAGCTTAAACTTCTAAACTCAAGAAAATACAAGTCTGCAATCTGTCCCCTTTTCATTTCCTGGTACCATTTTGGTAAATCTCTGCTGTACTGCTTCCTGAAGACTGGTGTCTTGACTACATTGAAAACAACAAAATCTGCAGGTTGTGTAGACTAAAACCAAGAAAAAGATCAAAATGATCAAGTTTTTGTTTCTTTTTGAGAAGTGCAATTTTATCACTATATTGGTGATGAAATTTATACAGTTTTATTTTTCATCAGCTGATAATGCCAGGCTCACCCAATCTGATCTAAATATGACTCCAAACCCTCCAATGCTATTGACTTTTAACAGCCACTTCTGTAAAGAAGCCATTAATTAGGAATGGACAAAACAAAATGCAGGTAATGCCCGTGACATCCACACTGCATCAATGAATAAAAAAATTCTCAAGTCTCTCTAATTCTTTTGCCAATAATCTTAAATCTATTTCTTCTAATTAGCACATTTCCTTTCAAACTCTTTTTATGATTACAACTGGTTTTATTACATCTTTTGTTAAAGCTCCTCTGCTTTCAAGTAAACAATTCCAGTTTTTCTAGTTCTTCCTTAAAAATGAAATCTCTCAGGCCTGGCATTATTCTGGCAGATCTCCCTTGGATTTTCTCTCCTTCTAAAAATTGGTTCAAAGTCTAGCATTAAACACAATCCTTAAGTGACTTAAGGTTTGGCAAAACCTCCATTTAAACCTTGGGTTAAAGTTTAGTTAAATAATAAATAACATTAATGCTCAAAAATTACCTTTCTGTCAGGTACAAGTTTTCTTCAATTAACTCAAAGTAAGGTGGCATCATTCCTAATTTTGATTGCTCCTTCCACCACTGAGAGTTTTTGAATTCCTCCATTTTACACACAACACTGACCCATTCTTTGGATGGCACTGTGACCAATGGATCAGGCTCAATACGGACTTGCTCACAATACCGTGTGTCGGCATCACTTTCCAAATCAGTGTCCACCTCCTCCACCTGTGGCTTCTGGGAGTATCCTTGTTCATCGTCCAACTTCTTTTCTAATTCTCTGACCCTTGACTCTTTATCTGCTGTAGAGTCGCTGGCCTTGAGTACCAGAGTGGTCCCCTTAGTAGAGTTACTGGTTATTTCGTGAGCCTGCAGAGAGCTCACACCTTTGGGAACAGATCGTGGGTCACGGTTGACTGTTTCCCAGTTGTCATAGCTTGCAAAGTCATCGGTCATTGAATCGGGTTGTACCTGTCCTTGAACATCCGAGCCAGAAATATCTTGACACAACTGATAGTTATTGCACATGACTGATTTAGCATTTAGTTTGGGATCCCAACTGGCTCTTTTATCTTGCCAGTGATCACCCGTTTTGCCTAACTCTGCTTCCTCTGTTTGATAGCAATACTTCCTGTATAATCCATAGCTGCTATCTGGTTGCTGACAACTGCTACTAGGTTTTTCTGGCTGAGAGAAATCCCAGTCAAGGCTTTCCAAATATTCTGGGCTATGAAAAGATCCTTGATCTTGGGTCAGCTGCTGAGGCCAAGAGACAGCCTGTCTACTATCTGGCTTTTCTCCAAAGCTTTTATCTTCCCCATGAAGTGTCTGAGCACTGTTTTGTTGGGCTGTTAGACTGTCCAAGTGACTACTAGGTGAGTGCTGGTACCTTTCTGCTATTCTTTCTGAACCTGGTGATTCCACTGAGCCAGATTTCTCATTTGACAGTGGGAGCTGATTTTGGTCAATTGAAAACCTCTCAGGCTGACTGGTGCTATCCGCCTTGTCGGTCAACAACTGCTGCTTGTAGCTCTTGTGACTCTCACTGACAGGCGAAAGCTGACTTGAAGAAGCTTGCGGTTGGTCCTCTAATACTTCTTGGAATAAAGAGTGGGTACCCTGAACTGCGTCAGTGCCCTCAACAGGGTCACCAACCATCTCCCGGGGGATATTTCCAAGCTCCACACCATTTGGCTGATGCACCGCACTGGGTTTCTCATCTGTTTCTCGCTTGCTGCCTTCAACAGCTGAATGCTTCTTTTCTTGCTGACTTATTCTAGAAGATGATATGGAAGATGAAGGAGATGACATTGGACTCTTCTCCTCCAAAGTCAGGGTAGAATTCTTTGGCACTATCACTACAGACTGCAAACGGTTCTTTGGGACACTACCATCATCAGAATCTGAGCTGGTTTCACTTTCTTCACTCTCTTGTTCACTGCTGCTCTTAGCATCCTCAGAACAATCTCCATTTTCAGAGCTCACGCTGTTGTATTCGACCTTCATACAGCTACTGTCACAGTCAGACTTAGTTCTATAACTCAGTGAGTTGTGTGCCACTTCATTTGTGCTTGTCAGGTTGGCAGAGCTCAAATGCAGTGGACCTTCCGTGACGACCTCCATTGTTAACTCTTCATCAGTTTCTTCATCTTCGGAAATTTCCATTCTCTGCTCTGGCTCCACTTTAACAGAACTATCGGGTCTGGCAATGAAAGAGGTTTCTTCATTATTTGAAGATGGTGTTTCAGTCTTCACTGCTCCAGACTCCTTAGCTTCTGAATTAATGTGACTTGGCAAATCCACGTACGATCTAACTTTATCAACTGAATCCCAACTTTGGTTGCTAGGTGTTGCATTCTGTTTAATGCTGTAACTGCTAAAGCTATTTGCATTGTGAAACAGTTTATTATTCTTCAGTTCAGACCTATTTCCTTCATTGGCATGTTGTTCCTTCTGACTATCTACAGCCCTATTTTCTGTTGACTCTTTGCCTGTGAGCTTTACATCTCTCATGCAACTTTCAGGATCTGCTGAAATGGTCACTGTTTCATCCAAATTTGAGCGAGACACAGCTGTGAACTCATCCATTTTGGGATAGGCCAAAATGTGTTCTCTCTTGGTGTAGTGTGAAGTGTTGTATTCCTCCACTTTTTGGTAGGCCAAGTACTTGACCTCATCTGGGCTGGGATAAGGTGAAGCTTGCATGGTATTCACTATGAAATGAGGTGGGGACTGCAAGTCAATTGGTAAGTCATGAGATGAAACCATCAAATTAGCTTCACACTGAGATGAAGCTCTATGTTCTTCATCCGATTCTGAACAAGATGAAACTTTTGCCAAAAGTCCATCTAACTTGGAACTATGTGATGAGCCAGCTATTTCAGAGGGCCTGGAGAGACAACATGTCCTTGATAAATCTGATGTGGGATACGGTGAGGTGCTTACACAACTGTCTGATTGGTGATCAAGGGAGGAATAAATATCATCTGATCTAAAAACATTTTGTTTTGTCCCTGAATTGTGTAGTTCAGGAACCTCTCTCATTTCATCTTCTGACTCAGAGGATGAAATCCTTCTCAATTCTCTATCAGGTGAAAAAACTGGCAAACTCCTTATCTTTTGGAACCTGGAACTCGAAATATTTATTCTTGACTTGCGGTCTACTCTACTGTTTTCCCAAAGGTCTACTTCTGTTTCTGGTTCAGAACATTCCACTTTAGTTAAGCAAGCATATGAGTTAGAGTGAGATGGGGTTACTATTGAGTGCTTATCTGACCCACTGTTAGTCTGCGAATCTAGTTCTACTCCTGCAGGATCCATTTTAACTACTTCTACACCACAAAAGGTTTTCGCTTTAGTACGAGATCGTGTCACTATTACATTCTTGTCTGATGTACTGTTAGTCCATGAATCCAATTCTGGTTCAGAGGAGTCCATTCTAACAGCCTTTGTTTGATGACAATTAGTTGATTTGGAGTTCTGTGGAGATATCTGTGAATTAATATCTGGTTTGAGATTTCTCCTAGAATCAGGTTCTAACTCTGAAGAATCACCCTGAGCTCCTTCTATTTCACAATAAACAAGTGTCTTAGAATGAGATGGAATTGTCTTTGAGTTACTGTCCAGCTTAGAGCATTTTCTCAAGTCAATTTCTGGTCCTGGGGAGTTCTTCTTTAATAAAACTTCATGGCAAGAGATTACAGATTTGGAATGAGATGAAATCATCCTCAAATGACTATCAGATTTGGAGATTTTCCCGTAGTCTAATTCCAGATCAGATACATTAGTTCTGGCTGCCTCAGGTTTATGACAGGAAGTTGATGACTTTGAATGACATATTTTTGAATGACAGTCAGATTTGGACAATTTTCTAGAATCTAGTCCTACTTCGGAAGAATTAGTTTTAGAACTTTCTGATTCAAAACAAGATGCTGGTATCCTGGATATTTTATCTGTCTTAGAATGAGATTTAGTCCTTTTAATTTCTCTTTCTGATTCAGAGCAGGAGGAAGTTGCTCTCAGATCTCTATCTGAACGCGACTGGTATTTTCTTGAATCTCTATAGGATTTAGAATGTAATGAAGTCCTTCTTACGTCATTTGACCTAGGATGATACCTTCTAGAATCTTCTTCAGAATCAGAACAAGAGGAAGCATCTCTTAAATCAGCACACAATTTGCTACGGGAAGATTTGCTCCTTTCTGAGTAAGGAGAACCTCTACGATATCTGTCTTTATCAGAATAATAAGAGCTCCTTGACCAGTCTGACTTTGAGTATGAAGAAGGTGCCCTTGAATCTCTATCAGAGCGAGATCGAGATGAACTGAGTCTTTCTTCCCTTCCATACTTTGAGTGAGATGAAGTCTTCCTTGCATCGCGATCAGATTTTGAACGGCCACTGCCCCTTCTATCTCGTTCAGATTTGGAATGGGAAGAAACCTTTTCCACCTCATCAGTTCTGGAAGCTGTTGGATATTTCCTAACTTCCCGACTGGATTCAGCATTCTTGGTGTCATGCGACTTCAAACTAGGAGATTTCCTTACTAAGTCAATCTCAGACTCAGAATCAGCAGATAGTGCTTGCACAAATTCTTCCGTCCGAGCAAGTTTCCTAAGCTCATCATTTTCAGAAGACAAAGAGACATTCTTGAATTCTTCTATGTTATCATCTTTCCCAACATGGGATGTACCAAGATTCAGATTTGTTGGTTTAGTTTCAACAGTCACCTTTATCACAGTTTCAGTTCCTCCTGCAGAAAGTTTCTTGACGGCAGCGTCCACAGGTTCCTCCACTGATGAACTACACTGTTCCCTGTCTGACAAACTCAGAGGTTTGGCTGCATCGTTCAGTTGCTTCTTCTTGAAATGCACTTTGCTCCACTCGACCTTTGATTTCGGTGGTGACGACTTTGCTGCCTCCGGAGCATCAGCTGTTTCTGAATCACTTTTATTCTCCTGGTTCCCTTTCACAGAAATCAGCGGCAATGCTGTTGGCAGAGTTTTGACCTCGTCTAGCTCAGACCCAATGGCACTTTGGAACCTATTCCGTAAGGTCTTTGTTACATTGAAGGTAAAAGACACCTTCTGACGTCCTTGGTCCTCAAGATTGACCTTTGCCTTGGTGCCCTTTGGTAGAAAGCGACTGCAGCCTTTCGATGCTTGACCCTTGGGAAAATTCAACACTGCTTTGACCTGCAACGGTATTGGGGATACTTCAGGTACAGTTCTGCAACATCACATACATTTCATTACAAATAAAATCTCAAAGAAATGGCAACTGCAGCAACAATTCCTTAAATCAGAAACAATCTAGAAATTGAAGTTAGGTCACAAAAGTCCTCAAGTATGTTCTGCCATAACCTTCATGAACTTCATGAACCTTAAAATCTTTGATTTTTAAAAGTTTATCAATATAAAACTTGAAAATAACAACTCATCAAAGAAATGTCACCTGTGGAAGAACGGTCCAAATTTATATCCACATCTGCTTGACGAAGCATTACCTCAATTCATCCCCGAAACATTTGGATCTAATCTATTGGCTATTGCACTCATCATAAACTCCCAAATCAGTTCCTCTCTGACTACACTACCAGTTTTCTGTAAATGCCCTGAAAACTTTGGAATATTTGTGTATCACTCCCTCATAATTTAACTCCTGGGAGTCCAGGTTTCATTCGGTTTCACCTGAATGAACTTACAACAAGAATACACAGGTCTGAATATGACTATGGGTGGAAATAAGGAGAGAAAGGAGGTACGACACTGGTGATCTTCTTCTTCAAAAAAATGGCTGAACAAATAAGTACCAGCAGCAGATACCAGAGTATCAAAACCTATCCTATCCATACTAAAGAATATCTATTATTTAAAAAACAGCAGAAAACACTCAGTTGATAAATAAGATTACGAACAAATGTGCCAGTGCAGAAGATATGCTGCAGCATGTGGAATCCACAGATCGATGACAATAGCTATATCTGCACTTGGTTCCTGTGGCTTGAGGAAATTTTGCTCAGTTTCACGAGGAAAATTTTAAAAAGTCAAGGGAAAAAGGGAATAAAAAGAGGTGTGGTGGCAATACAAATATTGATATGAGTGTGACAGTAAAGGGACATGGAGGAAAAAAATAAGAGTGCAACAATAAATTCAAAATGGGAGCATTCGAGAATACATGACACTTTAAGTGGTGCCAGGATAGCAATGCTAATGGTTGACGAGGTAATAGTGAGAAACGACCTCGGTTTCGAAGATCAAGGCACAAAATTGGTTTGGATGGAGTTAAAAATAACAGCAAGAGAAAGAAGTTATTAGTGGGAATGGTCTAAAGGCCCTCAAACAGGATAAAATGTTAATCAAATAATAATGGGAGGGAATAAAAAGGCTTTTTTTAAAAATCGGAGTCCTAGAACACAACAGCATGAAAACAGTCCTTCCTGCCCATCAAATCTTTGCTAAACCATTAATCTGCCAAGTCCCATTGATCTGCACCCGGACCATTACCCTCCATAACCCTCCTATCCATGTACCTTACCCCACACAAAACCATTTTGACTATCCCTAATCAGGTCCTTTCTAAAAAATACTTCTATATCTGGTCCCTTCAAATACCTTCCAATAACTTTCCCACTACTGATGTCAGTTTCATTGGCTGAGAATTTCATGCCTTATTCTTAGAGCTTTTCTTAAACAAGGGAACAACATTAGCTATCCTCCAATCCCCGGCACTTCACCCGTGGCTAAGGTTGTTATAAGTATCTCTGCTAGGGCTCCTGCAATTTCTACACTTCTTCCCCCCCCCACCCACAGGGTTTGAGGGAAGACCTTGTCAGGCCCTGGGGACTTATCCACTCTAATTTGCCTCAAGACAGGAAACCCATCCTTCTCTGTAATCTGTACAGGGTCCATAACCTTGCTGCTGCAATGCCTCACATTTATAGACTCTGTGTCCATTTATTTATGCGGGGTATATGGGGTGTCAGGAAGGGGTAGCACCTCTGTTGGGGGAACATGTCGCGTCCTTTTCAAGGCGGTTAGTCCACCTTTGGTCCCCACCTGGCACTCAGCTCTCACCTGTGGCTCCCTGTAGCTGTTTGCATGCGACAGCGGCCACACCCCGGGCAACGGCTTCGACAACCCGGCTAAACCAAGTGAGGATAGCCGACAGGTCTCAAACCCTCGGTGAGATAGGGAGTTGTCTATCCCAGCATGTGAAGACAGACTCCGGCGGATTGAGCGGACGAGACCAATGGAAGGTCCAACGGTCAAGAAGGCGGTCTCTGCAAGCGTCGTGGAACGTGTAGAGCAGGACAAGACACAGAAGACGTCCTGGTCATCCACTGCGCCTAGTCCCATCTTCAGCCGTCTAGACTCTGTCTTGCCATTGGATCCAGATGGGAATTGGGAAGAGAGAGTGAGGCTGACGCTGCGCAACTCTCCCTCACTTAAATCCAAATCACGCGCTAGTCTCGACACCATCATTATGGTGCCGAGGTCCTCATCGATGTCAACGATGGACGAACAACAACAAATACAGATGCAAAAATCCATTTAAGGTCTCGTGCATCTCTTGGCTCCATGTATAGATTACCACTTTGATCTTCTAGGGAACCAATTCTGAACCTTGCTATCCTTTTGCTCTAAAATATATGTGTAGAAGCCCTCAGGATTATCCTTCATGTTGTCTATTGGACCACTTTAATGCCTTCTTTTAGCCTTGCTGATTTCCTTAAGTGTGCTCTTGCATTTCTTATGCTCTTTAAGAACCAGATTAGTTTCTGCCTGCCTATACCTGCTATGAACCTCTTTCTTTTTCTTAACCAGAGCCTCAATATCTCTCAGAAATCAAGGCTCCCCAAACCGGTTATCATTGCTTTTATTCCGACAGGAACATACAAATTCTGTACTCTCAAATTTTCACTTTTAAAGGCCTCCCACTTACCAAGTACACCTTTGTCAGAAAATAACCTGTCCCAATCCACACTTGCGAGATCATTTCTGATAACATCAAAATTGACCTTTCTCCAATTTAGAATCTCAATCTGAGGACCAAAACTATTCCTTTCTATAATTATCTTGAAACTAATGGCATTATGATCACTAGATGCAATGCATTCCCCTATAAAAATTTCTCTCACCTGCCTTGTGTCATTTCCTAATCTAGTGTCACTCTCTCTCTTGTTGGACTTCTATGTACTGATTAAGAAAATTTTCCTGAACACATTTGACAACCTCTTTCTCATACAGCCCTTTTATAGTATGGGAGTCCCAGTTAATATGTGAAAAGTTAAAATCACCCACTAACACAACCTTATTTTTCTTTCAGTCTACTATTCCTATACAAATTTGCTCCTCTAAATCCCGTGGACTATTGGGTGGTCTATAATATCCCATTAATGTGGTTATACCTTTCTTATTTCTCGTTCTACCCATACGTCTGCACTAGACAAGCCCTCGGGTATCCTGAATGAGCACTACCGTGACATTTTCCTGACTAGTAATGGCACTCCTCTCTCTTTAATCGTTCTTGCTCTATCATGTAGAAAACAATGAAACCCCAGAATATTGAGTTGCAAGTCCTGCCCCGCTGCCAGCAAGTCTCACTAATGGCTACAATGTCATAATTCCACATACTGATCCATGCTCTAAGCTCATCTGCCTTTTCTACAATACTGCTTTCATTGAAATAAACACAGCTCAGAACACTAGTCCCAACTCAGCATATTCAACCTTTTGATTCCTGACTTTGTGTGTAAGCTTAAGAATATCTTTCCCCACAACCACTGTCCTGGTGCTCTGGTTTCCATCTCCTTGAAACTCCAGTTTAAACTGCACCCCCCTCCCCCACCATGTAGCACTAGCAAACCCTTTTACTAGAATGTTAGTCTCCTCCTACTCCAGTTCAGGTGCAAACTGTCCCTTCTGTACAGGTCCCACTTTCCCTAGATGAGAGGTCAATGATCCAAATATCTGATGCTCTCCTTCCTGTATCAATTCCTTAGCAAAGTGTTAAACTGTATGATCTTCCTACTTCTGGCCTCACCAGCATATGGCACAAGTAGCAATTCTGAGATCACAACCTTGGAGGTCCTGTCCTTTAGCTTAGCACCTAACTCTCTGAACTCACTTTGCAGGACTCTGTCACCCATCCAACCCATGTCATGGCAGCTTTCATCTTAAGACCAGAAGACACAAGTATTAGGCCATTCAACCCATTGAGACTGCTCCGCCATTCAATCATGACTCATTTATTTCCCCCCTCAGCCCCATTCTCAGGACTTTTCCCCTGCAACCTTTGATGGCCTGACTAACCAAGAAATCATTTGCCTCTGCTTTAAGTAAACAATGATTTGGCCTCCACAACTGCCTGTGGCAATGAATTCCACAGATTACCTTCTGGCTAAATAAATTCCTCCTCATCTCTGTTCTAAAATGGCTTCCGGTCCTAGATTCTCCCACTGTTGGAAGCATCCCCTTAATTAGGACTTCAATATTCTACAGGATTTAATGAGACCCTCCTCATTCTTCTAAACTCCAATGAGTACAGGTCCAGAGAATAAAATGCTGCTCACACATTGGCCCCTTTCACTCCCAGGATCATTCTCATAAACCTCCTCTGAACCCTCTCCAATGCCAGCATTGGGACCTAACTAGGCTCACTAAACTCCAAATGTGTTCTGACCAATGCCTTATAAAAATCCTAGCATTACATCTTTGTTATTATATTCTAATCCTCTTGAAACAAATGACAACATTGCATTTGCCTTCCTTACTACTGATTCAACCTAGAAGATAACCATTATGGAATCCTGCACCGATTTACACCTCTGATTTCTGAATTCACTCCATTTAGAAAAGAGGGTACGCTGTTATTCCTTTGAACAAAGTGTATATTCATGCACTTCCGTATATTGCATTCCATCTGTATGGCCATTCTTTGCCCATTCTTCTAATTCTCCAAATCCTTCTGCAACTGCCCTGCTTCCTCAACACTACCTGTCCTCTACCTATTTTTGTAATGTCTGCAAACCTGGCCATAAAGCCATCAATTCTACCATCTAGATCATTGACATATAGGTGAAAAGAAGCGGTCCCAGAACTGACTTTTGCAGAACCTCACTAATCACTGGCAGCCAAACAAAATAAAAAGGCCCTCTTTATTCCCACTCGTTTGTCTCCTTCCAGTCAAACAATCTTCTGTCCTTGCTAGTATCTTTCCTGTAATACTATGGGCTCTTATCTTGCTCAGTAGCACCTTGCCAAAGGCCTTCTAAAAATTCAAGTAAACAACATTCACGTACTCTTCTTTGTTTAACTTGCCTTTTATTTCCTTGAAGTCTAACAGATTAGCCAGGTAAGATTCTCGATACTGACTTCAGCTGATTTTATCCTGTGCCTCCAAGTACCCTGAAACCTCATCCTAAATAATGGACTATAACATCTTCCCACCATCAGGCTAACTGGCCTATAATTTCCTGCCTTTTGCCTCCATCCTCCTTAAAGAGATGATTGATATGTGCAGTTTTCCAGTCTCCAGGAACCATTCTAAAAACTAGTGATTCTTCAAAGATTACTACTAATGCCCCATAATCTCTGCAGTCACCTCTTTCAGAATGCTGGGCTGAATCCATCTGGTCCATGTGACTTACCTACCTTCAAACCATTTAAGCTTCCCAAGCATCTTTTCCTTAGGAATAAGTGACTACACTCACTTCTGCCCACTAATAATCTTGCATTTCTGGTGTGCTGCTGGTGTCTTCTACAGTGAAGACTGATACAAAGCACTTCATCTACATCTTCATGCGAATTAGATAATTCAAATGTATTTGCATCCAATTTTTGGGATTAGCGTTTTGCCGGCAAGACCAACATTTGTTACTCATCCTTAATCACACCCAAGATGTAGTAGCAATTAGTGCAATAGCCAGTCTGGTGACAGTACTCTCACAACATTAATGGGTGAGGAGTTCAGGAAGATCGGCACAAAGATGGCGAAGGAACAGTGATGCACTTCCAAATCAGGATAATGTATGATTTGGAGAGGAAGCCAGAATTAGTGGCATTTCCATCCACCCTCTGCCCTTGTCCTTCTTAGAGGCGATGTTTTCTGATTTTGGAGGTGATACTAGAATAATTAAATAAGTAGTTCATTTTATAGATGGAAATTGATTTATCTACAATCTGTATATATGGTCAATTGCTTCTAGAGATAGCAGGGTGGACTTGCCAAATGCTGTGGGGTTGCAGACATCTTATGCCATGTGAGTTTGTGGCCTCGCTGCCAACTCACAATCTGCCTGGGTTACAAAGAGTTCAGAGGTTGAACCCTGCTGTAACCTGAGGAGGTTCTCTAGTTTGACTGGGAGTTAATTCGCCAGATTAGATATATTCTATTTTCTTGTGAAAAGGATATACCTATGCAATTCTTCCACAGTGTCAGGAAGATGCCACTGTGGTAAACATACTTAACATCTTGGTTAGAAATACTGCTAGTTCTGTAGAAAAAAATCTTTAATATTATAGCTGCAAAGTTGTCTGGTCAAACAGCTTTGCTATATCTAGTGTTATTAATGCTTTCTTGATATTATGTAAAGACAATTAATAATGGATCTCCAAAGGAGACTGAGATGGGTCATCTATTCTGCATATTTGGCTAGTCCCTGCAGTGGTGCTTTAGTTTGACCTTTAAGACAAACATTCGGAACCCTGCCAATGCTGAGAATTATGATTTCCTCAGACTCCTCCTGCTGTTAGCAGTTTAATGAGCTAACAGTTTTAATGAGCCGTGTTCAACTATGCAGCTTTCACCTAATCTTTCTGTTGTAGGATCGGTTAGCTTTATCTGTTAAATGCTATCTAGCTCGACAAAACTTCCCAAACTGGGTCCTCTTTCCTGCTCCCTGAAATATGGGTTTCCCTCTGTAATTATTGACAGAATCCATGACTGTACCTTATCCATTTCCCAATCAGTGCTCCCACCACCTTTCTGCCAAGACAAAGCAAGGATAAAGTTCCCCTTCCATCACTTTATACCTACCAGACTGGGCAGCTGATCATAATCCCCATAATTTCCACCTCCTTCAATCAGATTCTACCAACACAAACATCTTTCCTTCCTAGTATTCCAAAGGTACGCTCCATCATTCCATCAGGGCTGATTTATTTTCCCTCTCATCCCCATTCTCCTGCCTTCTCCCTATAACCTTTGATGCCCTTACTAATCAAGAACCTATCAACTTCTGTTTTAAATATACACTATGACTCAGTCTCCACAGCTGTCTGTGGCAATGATTTCCATAGATTCACCACTCTCTGGCTAAAGAAATTCCTCTTCACCTCTGTTTGAAAGGGATGCCCTGGTATTCTGAGGCTCTGCCCCCTCATCCTCCACTATAGGAAACATCTTCTCTATGTCCACTCTATCTAGACCTTTCAATTTCTGATGGGTTTCAGTGAGATCCACCAAACCCCCCCATCCCCCAATTCTTCTAAACTCCAGCGACTGCAGACCCCAAGCCATCAAATGCTCCTCATATGTCAACCCTACAACCTTTTCATTCCTGGAAGCATTCTTGTGAATCTTCTCTGGACCCTCTCCAATGCTAGCACATCCTTTCTTCGGCTAGGGGCCTAAAACTGCTCACAGTTTTGGGAGTTAAGGGAGCTAGGGCTTTACTCTTTGGAAAGAAGGAGGATGAGAGGAGACATGATAGAGGTATACAAGATATTAAGAGGAATAGATAGAGTGGATAGCCAGCGCCTCTTCCCCAGGGCACCACTGCTCAATACAAGAGGACATGGCTTTAAGGTACGGGGTGGGAAGCTCAAAGGGGATATTAGAGGAAAGTTTTTTACTCAGAGAGTGGATGGTGCATAGAATGCACTGCCTGAGTCAGTGGTGGAGGGAGATACACTCGTGAAATTTAAGAGACCACTAGACAGGTATATGGAAGAATTTAAGATAGGGGGTTATATGGGAGGCAGGGTTTGAGGGTCGGCACAACAATGTGGGCCGAAGGGCCTGTACTATGCCGTACTGGAGTACATTCTATGTACTCCAAGTGCAGTCTGACCAATGCCTTATAAAGCCTTAGTTGCTTCTGCATTGGACAAATTAAATGGAGATTGTGTGTCTATTTTTGAAGCACCTGTAACTTCCTTTCGCTCTCCACTTTAATTCTCTATCTCACTTCTACTCCTAATCCGCCCTGTCTGTGGTATCATATACTGCTGTAACCAGGCCCTGCACGAGCTTCAGAAACAACACCTCATTTCTCATCTGGGTAACTGAACACTGATTAATACAAATTCAATTAACACTTCCTCTGGACATCCAAGAGGGTGAAACTCAGGAATTAGCGATGGGAAATTTGGAACTGGCAGAGATTTTGAACAAACAATACATAACTAGTTCATTGCAGCAGATATTAAAAGTATCCAAATAATAACAGAACATCAGGGACAAAAGGAACTTAAAAATAGGCAACTAAAGGCCAATAAATTCTCCAGATTGAAACAGACCAATTCCTCCAACAAGGATTAAGTTACAATTAATTGAACATTTAAATCCTTACTGCATTCTCGTCTTCTCTGTTGCCGATGATGAAGCAAGCCATGAAAGAAAAGAATAAAAACATAAGATTAGAAACTCATTCTAATATAGAGGGACAATTTCATTAAGATACACAGATTATTTTTCACATTCGCTTGAAGATGTGCACTTTCCCAACTATGTATCAAAAATATATATAAATAATAAACTGCAACACACATCAAAGTTGCTGGTGAACGCAGCAGGCCAGGCAGCATCTCTAGGAAGAGGTACAGTCGACGTTTCAGGCCAAGACCCTTCGTCAGGACTAACTGAAGGAAGAGCTAGTAAGAGATTTCAAAGTGGGAGGGGGAGGGGAGATCCAAAATGATAGGAGAAGACAGGAGGGGGAGGGATGGAGCCAAGAGCTGGACAGGTGATTGGCAAAGGGGATATGAGAGGATCATGGGACAGGAGGCCCAGGGAGAAAGACAAGGGGGGAGAAACCCAGAGGATGGGCAAGGAGTATAGTCAGAGGGACGGAGGGAGAAAAAGGAGAGAGAGAGAGAAAGAATGCGTATATAACAATAAAAAATAATCTCACTCTCCTTTTTCTCCCTCTGTCCCTCTGACTATACCCCTTGCCCATCCTCTGGGTTCCCCCCCCCCGCCCGTCTCTCTCCCCAGACCTCCTGTCCCATGATCCTCTCATATCCCTTTTACCAATCAACTGTCCAGCTCTTGGCTCCATCCCTCCCCCTCCTGTCTTCGCCTATCATTTTGGATCTCCCCCTCCCCCTCTCAAATCTCTTACTAGCTCTTCCTTCAGTTAGTCCTGACGAAGGGTCTCAGCCTGAAACATTGACTGTACCTCTTCCTAGAGATGCTGCCTGGCCTGCTGAGTTCAGCAGCAACTTTGATGTGTGTTGCTTGAATTTCCAGCATCTACAGAATTCCTATTGTTTAAATAATAAACTGGCTGTTTTTTGTATAAGCTCATATGGCAACATTGGAATACACTGAAGGACCAGTGATCCCTGATCCCAACCGTACCAATCATTAACACGGATCTAATTTTTACCCAGGCATAACAAGATTGCAGTTGGAAACAAGAACCTTTGTTTCCCCCTTCATGGTTTCTTATTTTGTTTTACCAACAAATGTCACTGAAGTGATGGCTCAATTATTCCAGTTGCAGTTAATTGCGAAAAGAGCACAAGACTGGGGGGCTCTTACATGCCTCGGCTATAATACGGGGTTTTTGCCTGAAGCGTCATGCTGTATGTGGAAATTTAGACATAAATGAGAAATCTCACCGAAGAAGGCATCAAGGCAGAGATTGAGATCCACTTTTCGCTTGCCATTGAAACCTTGAAAGTTCCAATCCCACTCCAGACACCCAAGCACTTAAACTCAGTCTTCACAAAGCAGTATAGAGTAGACGGTGTCATACTCTTGTTAATATCACTTTTCAGGTCACAACAATCTGATATCTCTCTCTCACCTCCCTTCCAAGGATTGTGAACCTACAACATACATGCCCAAGGTAGCATGCACAAAAACTGTCTTGGCACATGGCATACAGCGCTGCCCCTCCATTCTTTAAATTCCACCCATACTAAACAAATATATAATGGTTATCTTTTTTACAATCTGAGAGCCATGAGATATTTTCACAGAAATGGCGTATGTTGGCTTGGTGCCAGCTTGAAAACATGACAGCGTATGACACATTTTGAAATCCCTGCAGACCAGAGCTGTACAGTGCCTGTAAAAAGCATTCACCCTCCTTGGAGGTCTTCATGTTTTATCGTTTTACAGCATTGAATCACAGTGGGTTTAATTTGGCTTTTTTCACTGATAACAGAAAAAGTCTCTTTTGTGTCAAAGTGAAAGCAAAAAGTGATCTAAATTAATTACAAATATTGTATAAGTATTCATCATCATCATTATCAAGTGCCATGCCCAGTTTGAGCTTTGACTACCAGGGCCCACACACTCCTGCTTTGGGTTAAGTGGATCAATTCATTGGTATTCATTTCCAGTTCTCTGGCTGCTGTCTCCATCATTATTTGTCTTTGCCTTCCTCTTGCTTTCTTCCCTTCAATCTTTCCCATAATTACCATTCATGCTAATTCCTCTTTCCTAATCATATGTCCAATGAAGTTACATTGCCTTTTCATGATCTCATACATTATTTCTCTTTTTGTGCTTGCTCTGTTCATGACATCCTCGTTAGGTATTCGTTTCTCCATGATATTCTTTGCATCCTCCTCTGCTGCTACAATTCGTTTCCTCATGTTACTAGACATTGTCCAACATTCTGAACCATATAACATAACTGGATAAACGTAACATTTCAGTACTCTGAGGCGGGATGTCATGTCTAGTTTAGTGTTGGTCAGTATATTCTTCATTCTCGTAAAGGTGTCTTTTGCCATCCCTATTCTTCTTTTGATGTCATGTCGCATCTGCCATCTGATGTCACTCAGCTTCCGAAGCAGCAAAAGTTCTGTACTTGTTTTATGTCTTCCCCATTTATTCTCAGCCTGCAGATAGGATTCTCCTTTTTGGATATCACCATACATTTTGTCTTTTTGCAATTGATAGATAGACCCATTTTTTCACTTTCTTCAACAACTATATCAATTAAGTTTTGTAGTTCTTCCTCCGTACTTGCAATTAACACAGTGTCACCCGCATATCTGAAATTATTGATGATTTCACGCCAACTTTGATTCCCAAAGATGTCTCTTATTTTTTGTAATATTGTTTCACTGTACACATTAAACAAATCAGGGGAGAAAACACACTCTTGTCTAACGCCTCTCTCGATTTTCATAAACTGACTCACTTCTCCATCTATTCTTAGAGCGGCAGTTTATTCCCAGTACTGATTTCTGATTAGGCAGAGGTCTTTCCAATCTAGATCTAGAGTTTCCTGTAATATTTCAAATAACTTATTGTGCTTCACTTTATCAAATGCTTTTGTGTAGTTGATAAAACAAACAAACAAATCTTTTTGCACTTGAATAGCTCGTTCTGATAGAATCCTTAACACCAATATCGTGTTTCTTGTACCTTTGTCTTTCACAAAACCATATTGTTCTTTACCTATTTCAGCTTGTATCTTACCTCTAGCTCTTGTCATCAAAATTCTTAGAAGTATCTTAGTGATATGACTCATTAAATTTATGGTCCTATGTAATTCACATTCTATTTAAAATATGAAGTTTGTAATGCAATAAATAAGATGAAGAAAGAAAAGGCAGCAGGACCCGTTGAATTAGTAATAGAACAAATTATCGCCCTTGAAGATTATGGAATTGAAAAACTTACTGATTTAATCAATGACATTTATAAGTATTCACCCCCCCCCCACCCTTTAATATGACACACTAAATTCACTGGTGCAGCCAATTTGTTTTAGAAGTCACATAATTAGTTAAGTGGAGATCTGTGTTTTGGAGACTTGTGTGCAGTCAAGCTTGTTTCAATTGATTGTAGTAAAATTACACCTGTACCTGGAAGGACCAACTGCTGGTGAGTCAGTATCCTGGCAAAAAATACACCATGAAGACAAAAGAACACTCTAAACAACTCCACAAAAAGGTTACTGAAAAGCCCAAGTCAGGAGATGGATACAAGAAAATCCCTTGGAATACAGTTACATCAATCATCAAGAAATGGAAAGAATATGGCACCGCTGTAAATCTGTTTAGAGCAGGCTGTCCTCAAAAACTGAGTAACCATGCAAAAAGGGGACTAGTTAAGGAGGCCAGCAAGAGACCTATGACAACTATGGAGGAGTTACAAGCTTCAGTGACTGAGATGGGAGAGACTGCGCATATAACAACTGCTGCCCAGGTGCTTCACCAGTCACAGCTTTATGGGAGAGTGGCAAAGAGAAAGCCACTGTTGAAAAAATCTCATGAAATCTTGGCTAGAGTTTGCCAGAAGGCATGTAGGAGACTCTGAAGTTGGCAGGAAGAAGGTTCTATGGTTTGTTGAAACCAAAATTGAGCTTTTTGGCCATCAGACTAAATGGTATGTTTGGAGTAAGTCAAACACTGCACATCATCAAAAACACACCATCCTGCCTGTGAAGCATGATGGTGGCTGCATCATGCTGTGGGGATGCTTCATTGCATCATGCTTCAATGGAAAGCCTGTGAAGGTAGAGGGTAAAATGAATGCAGCAAAATACTGAAAAATCCTGGAGGAAAACCTGATGCAGTCTGCAAGAGAACTGCAACTTGGGAGATTTGTTTTCTAGCAAGACAATGACCCCAAGCATAAAGCCAAAGCTACACAGGAATGGCTTAAAAACAACAAAGTTAATGTCCTGTAGTGGGCAAGTCAGGATCCAGACCTCAATTCAATTGAGAATTTGTGTCTGGACTTGAAAAGGTTGTTTACTTGCCATCCCCATGCAATCTGACAAAGCTTGAGCAGTTTTGTAAAGAAGAACGGTGAAAAATTGCAGTGTCCAGGTGTGCAAAGCTGATAAGAGACTTATCCACACAGACTCAAGGCTGTAGTTGCTACCAAAAGTGCATCTACTAAATACTGACTTGAAGGGAGTGAATACTTAGGCAATCAATTATTCTGTTTTTTATATTTGTAATTAATTTAGATCATTTTGTAGATATCTATTTTCAGTTGATCAGCGTCAAGAAAGCCAAATTGATTCCACTGTGATTCAATGCTGTAAAACAATAGAACATGAAAACTTTCAAGGAAGTGAATACTTTTTATGGGCACTGTATATCAATATTTGGATAGTAACTGGTTACAATAATAATAATAGTTCAGAAATGTTATTCTTCAATTATCTTAAGATTAATATTAATAATTTTTGAACAGGTTTTTATAAAATTGCTTCATTTCAATTTGTCTCTGTTCTACTTCTATACAAAGAACACACATATATAAGCAATAGAACTCATCCTTTTCCCCTCAAGTTCATAACTATTGTTACTAATTCATTAATGATAACCCCTGACAAAATAACTAAGCCATATACAAGAATCTTTTTTTAAGAAGATAACTTGGGCATATACACTCAAAAAGGTTAAACATCCCTGCCTTACCCTCCAATAATTATCAGTCCATGTCTCCCAGGCAGTCTTGGACTTCTGGTGATCTTGTCTCCGTAAGAATTTAGTTTCAGTGCCCTGAACCACAGAAATGTGCTAACCTCCTTCTGAAAACCCACAGCCTAGATGGTCATGGTTCCTCTTGTCCCAACTTATTTCTTACTGCCTTGACTTTTGCTTCCCTCTTTTTCAAGTCAATTTCCTCTTACTTCCATAACACCTTTGTTTGCTTGTCTCAACTGGTTTATTTTAAGCTGGATGTCCAATTTCTCGACATCATGATCGTCTTGGGATCTTTTCACTCCAAACATACAAATCAAGAGCAGAAGGCCGTCATTAGACCTGTCGAGTCTGCTCAGCCACTTAACAACTTCATGGCTGATTTAACTGAAAGACTGGCATATCCAATCTATCCTTATAAATCAACTTACACCATTCCCAAGCTTGAAAGTGCATTTATTATCAAAGGACGTATAAATTATACAACCCTGAGATTTATTTGCTTACAGGCAGTCGCAAAGCAAGGAACTCGAAAGAACCCAATTAAAAACAAGACCAACCCCCAACGTGCACA
Organism: Mobula birostris; assembly: GCF_030028105.1. Classification (NCBI taxonomy): domain Eukaryota; kingdom Metazoa; phylum Chordata; class Chondrichthyes; order Myliobatiformes; family Myliobatidae; genus Mobula; species Mobula birostris. The sequence goes on along the minus strand of NC_092370.1, from coordinate 112,413,243 downwards.
GAGAAAGAGAAAGCAAATAGAAAGCAAATCATATAAAGAAGTGAGCCACTGCATTCTGAACCAAATTGAGTCCTTAAATCCAAATCCCTACAATAGGCCCAAAACCTCAGTATTATATTTATATCAGCAGGGCAAATTGCCGCAAAGTTCGCAGACATGAAGCACAGCAGCCGTGGGCAGTCTCACAGCCTTAGCGTTGCGGAGAGAGAAGCCCCCAGACTATCTGGGCCGGCGTTTAAAGTGTCCGAACCTTGCACTAGGACTCGGGCTCCGTCACCAGCGAATTGCTCTGGACCTAGATTTCGCGGCCGAAGAAGCCGTTCTTGACCTCTCCAAATCAGCTAGGGCCTAGCGCAATCCAATCTTGTCCAACTCTCAATACCTGCCTTTCCAGTTTATATGGGCCAGCACTTATATTGTTCAAACAGCGGATTGTACCTTGCTTTAGGACCCGAGCCTCACGGCAGTGAGTCGCTCCGGCCTCACTGATGCACTTTGGACCTGAATTTCACTGCCGAGGCTGTTCTTGACCTTTCCAATTCAGCTCGGCGTTTAGAGAGATCCACCCTCGTACCTGGGTTGGTTGGACAGGGATCAGTATCCTCTGTCCCATGTTCTCCCCTCCGAGTCGTTCACACCAACCAGCAAGGCTCCAACTCCAAGTGCATCGATTTTGCAGCAGACCAACAGGGCACATCCCGTGAATTTGCTCTGCCTTCGCTCGCTTCTTCATTGACTGCAGTGATAGTTTACCACAATTTACTGAAACAAGTGTTCTTAATAATGGTTTTAATTGAATTTCTTTGCTTTCGAACTACCAGTAAGCTGCTGCACATCTTCGGTAGCGCCATCTTAAACCAGAAAGTTATATATATCAGTTCAGTAAATTTTCTTTGAACTGTTTTAATGCATTATGTAAGGACAGTAGTAATTTAGAGAGTATTGCAAACGTGGTCTCACCAGTGCCCTATGTAACTGAAGGATGCCCTTTCTTGTTTTCAGTTTACTAGCAATAAACAATAATGAATTACAGTAAGGTCATAAGAGATAGGAGCAGAATGAGGCCACTTGGCTCATCATGTCTGCTCTGCCATTCCATCACGGCTGATTTGCCTCTCAACCCCATTCTCCTGCATTTTCCCCGTAACCTTTGAAACCCTGACTAACCAAGAAACTACAAATATCTGCTTTAAACATACTCTATGATTTGGCTTCCGCAGCTGACTGTGGCAATTAATTCCACAGATTCACCACCCTCTGGCTAAAGAAATTACTTCCCATCTCTGTTCTAAACAGCTGTCCTCTTATTCTACGGCTGTGCCTTCTGGTCCTAGACTCTCCCACTATAATAAACATCCTTTCCACAACCACTCTGTCTAGGCCTTTCAATATCCGATAGGTTTCATTGAGATTACCCCCACCATTCTTCTAAACTCCAGCGAGTACAAGCCCAGAGCCATCAAATGCTCCTCATATGTAAACCCTTTCGTTCCCAGAATCATTCACATAAACCTCCTCTGAACCATCTCCAATACCAGCACGTTTTCTTAGATACGGGGCCCAAAACTGCTTGCTATAGTTCAAGTGCAGTCTGACCAATGCCTTATAAAGCCTCAGCATCACATAATTGCTCACCAGTCCACTTGAAACGAATGGTAACATTGCCTTTGCCTTCCTTACTGCGACTCAACCTGCAACTTAAACTTTAGGGAAGCCTGCAGCAGGTCTCCTAAATCCCTTTGCACCTCTGATTTTTGAATTTTCTTTGTTTAGAAAATAGTCCACACTTCTTTCTGCCAAAGTGCATGACCATACACTTCCCTACGCTACATTTCACCTGTACCTTCTTTGCCCATTCTCCCAATCTGTCTAAGTCCATCAGCAGACTCTACTTACACTACCTACCCCCTCCACCTATCTTTGTATCGTCCACAAACTTGCCACCAAGCCATCAATTCTATTATCAAATGGTTGACATCTAATGTGAAAAGAAGCTGATCCAATACCAACCTCTGCGGAACACCAATCGTCTCTGGCAACCAAACAGAATAGGCTCCCTTTATTCTGACTCTTTGCCTCCTCTCAGTAAGCCAATCTTCTATCCATGCCAGTATCTTTCCAGATCACTCTGAGCACTGGTGCCCCACATGGCTGTGTACTCAGCCCCCTGCTGTACTCACTGTACACTCATGATTGTGTAGCCAAGTTTCCATCAAACTCAATATATAAGTTTGCTGATGACACAACAATTGTAGGCCGTATCTCGGGTAATGATGAGTTTGAGTACAGAGAGGAAATTAAGAACCTGGTGGCATGGTGCAAAGACAATAACCTATCCCTCAACGTCAGCAAGACGAAGGAATTGGTTGTTGACTTCAGAAGGAGTAGCAGACCACACGAACCAATTTACATCGGTGGTGCGCAAGTGGAACAGGTCAAAAGCTTTAAGTTCCTCGGGGTCAATATCACAAATGACCTGACTTGGACCAACCAAGCAGAGTCCACTGCCAAGAAGGCCCACCAGCGCCTTTACTTCCTGAGAAAACTAAAGAAATTTGGCCTGTCCCCTAAAACCCTCACTAATTTTTATAGATGCACCGTAGAAAGCATTCTTCTAGGGTGCACCACAACCTGGTATAGAAGTTGTCCTGTCCAAGACTGGAAGAAGCTGCAGAAGATCGTGAACACGGCGCAGCACATCACACAAACCAATCTTCCGTCTTTGGACTCACTTTACACCGCACGCTGTCAGAGCAGTGCTGCCAGGATAATCAAGGACACGACCCACCCAGCCAACACACTTTTCGTCCCTCTTCCCTCCGGGAGAAGGCTCAGGAGCTTGAAGACTCGTACAGTCAGATTTGGGAACAGCTTCTTTCCAACTGTGATAAGACTGCTGAACGGATCCTGACCCAGATCTGGGCCATACACTCCAAATATCCGGACCTGCCTCTTGGTTTATTTGTACGACCTTACTTTCCATTTTCTATTTATGATTTATAATTTAAATTTTTAATATTTACTATCGATTTGTAATCCAGGGAGCGGGAAGTGCAGAATCAAGTATCGCTGTGATAATTATACGTTCTAGTATCAATTGTTTGGCGACAATAAAGTATAAAGTATAAAAGTAATATCGCAGGCTCTTATTTAGTTAAGCAGTCTCATACGGCAATGGTCCCCAACCTCTAGGCCGCGGACCGATACATTGCCGCGAAGAATGCAGAGGTGTAGTGGTGGCTGGAACACACCCAGCACATCTTTAAGAAAAAAGCCGAAATAAACAAGCTAATTAATTAGGTGCCACCCGGCACATATATGTCGGCCCAGATCAGAGGTGATTGCTGTTACTTTCTCAAAGAATTCCAAAAGAATTGGTGTACAATATCCAGCATTTTGTACAGATCCTTCTACATTTTGTGAGCATTGCAACAACTCACCATTTACATAATTTTAATTTTAAAAAAAGATGCATTTTTCCTACCAGTCACATTTTCCCATATTATACTTTCCATTTCCTATTAAATAGTCAATTATCTATCCACACCAATATGTTACTCTTTACACTGTGAAATATCATTTTCTTCAATAAACTTTTATCATATGCTTTCAGGAAATCAAAATATTTTACATCCACTCTTTATCCAAAACACATTATCTTCAAAGGGCTGCAATAAATTGGTCAATGATGGTTTTTTGTTTTTCCTCGACATAAAACTATGTTGACATTGCCTGATTACCTTGAATTTTTCCATTGCTATGCTATGACATAACTGCTATGACATAATCTTGAATACTTTCCTCATGACAGATGTTAAACTAACTGGATTGCCTTCTGTTTCCTTTCCTTCACGAATAAATTAGTTACATTTGCTATTTTCAAACTAATGGGATCCTCCCAAATTGAGGAAAGAATTGAAAAATCAAAGCCAAGTTATCAACTATTTTACTTTTATTAAAATTTAGAACAAAGTACATCAGCAGCTAAGTCCACAGCTCCAACCATTTGTTCAGTACTACTTCCTTGGTGGTTACAAGTTTCCCCAAGTTCCACCCTCCCAAGTACAGATATTTCCAGCGTAATACTTTATCGTCTGTAATGAAGATTAACACAAAATACTTGTTTAGTTCACTTGGCATCTCATTTTATTCCACAATAACTTTCAATTAGAACTCTGATAATTATTTTCTTTTTTGGAAGGTTACAGAAAATGTTACTTGGTATTTCTGGCTGGCATTGCTTGTTCTCTAATTTTACCTCTATTAATCTTTTAGTCAATCTTTGCTGTTTCTTTTTAACCTATCATATACCATCTGATTGCCACACATGTTTGCACAATTATATGCTTTTTCATTTAAATTGGGGGCTGCACGGTTGCTAGCAGTTAGCATAATACTATTATGGCTCCAGAATGTGCTGTTCTAGGAACTTATCCTGAAACCAATATGAACTCCTTATTGTTCATATAGGAAAAATACCTTTCCCTGGTATTTTTATTTTATTTGTAAATAAAATTTCCCTTGAAAAGGCCAAATTCTCCTTTAATTTCACTCAATTCCTCTGAATCAACACTATAGCTACAGGGAGCCATATGCAATAGAACAACGTCTGCCTTATTCCAGAAGACTTGGAACAATCTGTATCAAAGTTCAAAGTAAAATTTATTATCAGTGTTTTCTTGTGGGCATACTTAGAAAATCTATAGAACAGTAACTGTAAGCAGGATCAATGAACAACAAACTCTGCAAATGCAAATATAAATAAACAGCATGAAATAATAAGATAAAGAGTCCTTAAAGGGAAACCATCGGTTGTGGGAACACTAGAAAGAGAATGAATGTAGTTATCCACTTTTGTTGAAGAGCCTGGTGGTTGAGGGATAGTAACTGTTGTTGAACCTGGTGGTGCAAGTCCTGAGGCTTTTGTACCTTCAATCTGATGGCAGCAGTGAGAAAAAAAGCTTGGTCTGGGTGGTGAGGATCTTTGATGATGGATGCTGCTTTTCTAGGGCAACATTTCAAGTAGATGTGCTCATTGTTTGGGAGGGTATTACCTGTGCTGTACTGGGTTGAATCCACTACCTTTAGTACAATTTTCTGTTCAAAGGCATTGGTGTTCCCATACCAGGCAGAAATGAAGCCAGTCAGCCCACTTCTGACCACACATCTACAGAAGTTTGTCAAGGTTTTTGCTGACATGCCGAATCTCTGCAGACTCCAAAGGAAGTAGAGGCACTGTTGTGCTTTCTTTGCAATTACATTTAAGTCCTCTGAGATGGTGACACCCAGGGATTTAAAGTTACTGACTCGCTCCACCTCTGATCCTTCAATGAGTACTGGCTCATGGATCTCTGATTTCCCTTTCCTGAAATCTACAATCAGTACTGTGGCCTTGCTGATATTGAGTGACAGGTTGTTGTTATTATACCAATCACGCAAATTTTCAATCTCCCTCCTGTATGCTGATTAATCACCACCTTTGATACAGCCCACAACAGTGGCGTCATCAGCGAACTCTTATACAGTGTTAGAGCTGTACTTAGCTGTACAGTCATAAAGATAAAGCGAGTAGAGCAGGACAGCCAGATATTCCATCTGGATTGGCTACTTTTCTTGGATTCACTCACTTGTAGCCCACAAGTCATCTTCAGATACTGAGACCAAAGGATCATTGAAGGACATATGAGTGTGCAATGACTCCTCCCTGTTCTGGTGGTCAAAGCGAGCATAGATGATGTTGAGTTCATCTGAAAGTGATGCTCTACTGTCCCTATGGCACTAGATTCAACTTTGTAGGAAGTTATAGCAATCAAGCCGTCAAGCATCCCTCATTGATTCTAGTCTAGTCTGGAATCTCCACTTTGCCTGTAAGATGGGTTTCTGAAGATCATAGCTGCATCCCTTGAAGTATTCTCGATCTCTTGACTTGCATGCCTCTGATCTTGCCCTCCATAAATTCTGGATTTCATGCTTCATCCAGGGTGTCTGATTGGGGTAAACTCTGAACAATTTCATGGGGACAGACTCATCTATAGCTGTCTTAATAAAGTCTATAACGACCCTGGTGTAGTCACTCAGATCCTCAAATGAATTCTTGAACATAGCCCAGTCCTCTGACTCAAGACAATCCTGTAACTGTTCCTCTGTCTCCCACGACCAACTCTTAGTTGTCTAGATCTCTGGTATCAATCCTACTTGGGCGCTGTCTCTCATCTTTTCAGATACTGTGACAACTTAATTTTCTGCAGTCACACAGAATTTGAAGATTACATCAGTTTTGCTAAAATTTCCACTTGGTTCTCACTTCCATATGGTTCAACTCAGAATCTTGCCCCTCTGCATCTCCATTTCAGGGAATGTTTGTTGTCTAGAATATATTACAATTCACCAAACTGTATTGCTATCTTCACTGCAACTCCCCCATCTTGCCTCCAATCCATTTTCCCAGTGTTTCTGGCTCTGTCATATTTGTTCTGATGATTAGACTTTCAAGTGCTTCAGAGATGCTTTCCTTAATTGTGTCTCCCTTCCACCATTGCTCACAAGGTTCTCAGCCATTACCCACACTTCTGTTCCTTAGCTCTCTCCTCCCACTCCCATCTTATGCATTCAGAGAAACCTCCTCTAATTTCTGCCACCTTCAACACAACACCACAACCGGATGCATCCTCCCCTCCCCTCCCAGCATTCCAAACTGACCATTCTGTCTGCGGCTAGTTCAGACTTCCTCCACCAACATTCTCCCTCTCATAGTAGCTTTGCAAGCAACTGCAGGAGGTGCAACAATTCCCCCTTCGCACCATCCAAACACTTCTTCCAGGTAAAGCAGTGGGACATTTGCATCTCTTTCAATTTAGTACTCTGTATTTGGTGTTAATACAGTTGCAGAACACTCTTGGTCAAATTGAAAGTGTGACCCTGAGTTTTCTATAAACACAAGAGATTCTGCAGATGCTGGAAATTCAGATCAACACACACAAAATGCTGGAGGAACTCAGCAGGTCGGGCAGCATTTATGGAAAGGAATAACTAAATGATGTTTTGGGTTGATACCATAGGGGTCTATGACCCTATTCCTTTCCGTAGATGCTGCCTGACCTGCTGAGTTCATCCAGCATTTTAGGTGTTGACTTTAAGCTTTCTGTTGCCTCTCACTTTATCTCTCCATTCAGCTTCCAGAGACATCAAGACCACCTGAAGTTATAAAACTTTGTGAAAAATTGTTTCCTGATTTCACTAATGAATAATACTTCTTTCCGATTACTCCTATTTGTTTTGGATTTGATCACTACAGGAAATAGTTTCTCTGCACATAGCGTCTGATCTTATTGTTTTAAATACAGGGGTGAGCTTCTCCCACGCTATCTGGCAAATACAGTTTTGGAATAAGCTGCCAGAGAAGGCAGTGGAAACATTTGGACAGATACTTTGACAGGAAAGGGGAAGAGGGATACAAGACTAATGCAGGCAAATGGGAGTAGTGTAGCGAGGCATCATGGGCAGCATGGACAAGGTAAGGTGTAAGAGTCTATTTCTGTGCTTCATGATTCTGTGATAGTATCTCAGATTGATTATACTTCAAGCATGTCAACTGCGAAAAGAGTTGTGTGAAAAATTCATGCAACTTCACTATCACCTTCTAGCTTGTACTCATTCCCTTCCCCCCACATACTTATTCTGGCTTCTTCCCCCTTCCTCTCCGGTCCTGATGAAGGCTCTTGGTCTGAAACGTCAACAGTTTATTCATTTCCACAGAAGCTGCCTGACCTGCTGAGTTCCTCCGGCATTTGGTAGTGTTAACACAGTGGTCCCCAACCTTTTTCGCACTGCGGACCGGCCGACCCGGGCGGGGGGGGGGGGGTGATTGCCAGCGGACGATAGTAGCAGTCAAATACGCTGGGTTTACCCCGAGGAAGACTACAATGACCATGAAGCCTTGCGCGGACACCAGTGCGCATGCATAACTTGCGCATGCGTGTACGATTTTTTTCTACAGATCATTTTTGGCGATTCTGTTCGGGGGAGGGGGGTGTTAATCATGATCGGAATATAGATAATTAGCTAATACACTCAATTTCGTTTCTAAAAGGGTTTATCTAACAAATTTAATATTAAACACACAGCGCATATTTTCCTCACATGAATATAATGAGAAGTCAATTATCAGGGGAAGGCAGGGGAGCTTGAAGTAAATGTTGAATGAACTTCCAGTAGAAGTAGTGGTAGAGATATTATCATTTAAAGGAAAATTGGATAGGTATATGGACAGGAAAGGAATGGAGGGTTATGGGCTGAGTGCAGGTCGGTGGGAATAGGTGAGAGTAGCGTTCAGCATGGACTAGAAGGGCAGAGATGGCCTGTTTCTGTGCTGTAATTGTTATATAGTTATATAAGTCAATAGCATCATAACATTTTAAGTATCTTTTGGATATTAAACACGCAGCACATATTTTCCCCGTATGAACATCTAAAATCATTGCAACACACCAATATCGCTGAATCAGTGGGAGCCCTGGGCTCATTTTCCTGCAACAACACGGACCCATCGAGGGGTGACGAGAGACAGCGATACTCCAACGGGGTTCCTTATGTCCAGTCTATTCCGCAATTTAGTTTTCGTTGCATTCATTGCAGAGATATGTTGGAAATGGAAGCAATGTTTTCAGTGCTTTTGTGGCTATCTCAGGATATTCAGCCTTGACTTTGATCCATAATGCCAGCAGAGATGTTATGTCAAACATGCTTTTCAGCCCGCCGTCATTTGCAAGCTCCAGGAGTTGATCTTCTTCCCGTGCTGAAATGGATGACGCGCGGGTAATGACCTCACATGTGTAATGGTTCAACAGTGGCCGTGACAGGGAATGAGGATAGGTGCAGCTGACTCCTATCGCCAAATCGTATCATTTCCTCGCGGCCCGGTAGCGCATCCTCTGCGGCTCGGTGTTTGGGGACCGCTGGTGTAACACATACAACAAATTCCCCTGATTAGCTCCAAGTAACCTTTACTCTGCTCCATCCCAAAGCCAGTACAAACTTTCAGGGGAGACTGCTCAAACTGATATGTAAAGTTGTGCTCTTGTCAAATGCTTTGGAGCCTTAAGTTCATAATTCGAGCTGACAGTTCACAAGGCACCATTTCAGCAGAATACTGAAGGAGTGCTGCAATGTAGGGCAGCATTTAACAGAGGCTGGGACAGCCTTCGTCTGGTATCATGGCCAAGCTATTCAAATGCAAAAACTGCTTATTTATATAGCCTGCAAATGTACTTACATTAGAGGGACTGGAAGGCCACAATTTGTGTGGATCAGAAATAACATCTCCACTTCACTGATAATCAAAACCAGCTCAGCTCAAGGAACAGGAATTCTGCAAATGCTGGAAATTCAAGCAACACACATCAAAGTTGCTGGTGAATGCAGCAGGCCAGGCAGCATCTCTAGGAAGAGGTACAGTCGACGTTTCAGGCCGAGACCCTTCGTCAGGACTAACTGAAGGAAGAGTTAGTAAGAGATTTGAAAGTGGGAGGGGGAGGGGGAGATCCAAAATGATAGGAGAAGACAGGAGGGGGAGGGATGGAGCCAAGAGCTGGACAGGTGATTGGCAAAGGGGATATGAGAGGATCATGTGACAGGAGGTCTGGGGAGAGAGACGGGGGGGGGGGGGGGAACCCAGAGGATGAGCAAGGTGTATAGTGAGAGGGACAGAAGGAGAAAAAGGAGAGTGAGAGAAAGAATGTGTGTATATAAATAAATAACGGATGGGGTACGAGGGGGAGGTGGGGCATTAGCAGAAGTTAGAGAAGTCAATGTTCATGCCATCAGGTTGGAGGCTACCAGACGGAATATAAGGTGTTGTTCCTCCAACCTGAGTGTGGCTTCATCTTTACAGTAGGGGAGGCCGTGGATATTCAAGGTCAGCTCAAGGATGTGTGCTTAGCCACTGCTCTACTCTCTCTACACCCATGACTGTGTGGCTAGGCACAGCTCAAATGTCATCATCAATTTGCTGATGACACAACTATTGTTGGCAGAATTTCAGATGGTGATGAGAGGGTGTACAGCAGTGAGATGTATCAGCTAGTGGAGTGGTGTTGCAGCAATAACCTTGCACTCAACGTCAGTAATACCAAAGTATTGATTGTGGACTTCAGAAAGAGTAAGACAACAGAGGGATCAGAAGTGGAAAGAGTGAGCAATTTCAAGTTCCTAGTGTCAGTATCTCTGAGGATCTATCCTAGGCCCAACATATGTTTGCAGCTACAGCAGCTATATATTTCATTAGTTTTGAGGAGACTTGGTATGTTAATAAAGACACTGGCAAATTTCTACAAATGTACCATGAAGAACATTCTAACTGGCTACATTACCATCTGGTACGGGGGAGTGGGCACTGCACAGGATCAAAAGAAGCTGCAGAGTTGTAAACTTAGTCAGCTTCATTATGGGCAGTAGTCTCCATAGTATCCAGGGCATCTTCCAGGAGTGATGCCTCAAAGAGGCGGCATCCATCACCAATGACATGCCTTATTCTCATTGCTACCATCAGGGAGGAGGTACAGAAGCCTCAAGGCACACACTCAACCATTCAGGAATGGCTTCTTCCGCTCTGCCACCTGATTTTTGAATGGGCACTGAACCCATGACTTAATTTCTAATAGGTACTACTAATGACAAATGGAATCCAGGATTTGAAAGAATTCCTCTGCCCTTCCCTCTACAAGGATCTCTAACAGTTTATCTGTCTCATCTTTTCTAGAACAACCTGATACTTCTGGACATTATTTCAAGGTTCAAGCAGTAGGATTAACTGCCCCTATTCAATAGAATCAGAGTTGATCTTTTGCCTTATCGTGTTCTTGTACAGGTAACCACTGCATTATAGCAATGTGGGTAACAAAAATCCACTATTATAAAATTGACAAATTATAACCCATAATTTTGAGACATGGAATTAAATAAAATTTCTCATGTAAATTTGTTAACAAAGTAAAAAATTTTTAAAATTAGTTTCTTGACGCATGTGCAGATGACATGACTTCTAAGAACAAAAAATCCCCATAACATGGGCTCATCACGTAAACCTAATATCTTAGCTCCATACTCTCCAAGACAGAGAATTCTTAAGATTCACCACAATCTGGGTGAAGAGATTTCCTCTCATTTTACCTCAACTGGTAGACCCGTTATTTTGAGGCTACGACCTTCATTTCTAAATACCCCTTACAGGGTAAACATCATCCCTACATCTATTCTGTATAGCTCCAGAACAAAGTTGTATTTTTTCTTCTGAAAGAATTATTGTCCCAGCCTGTTCAATATCTCCTGTTAGACCAATACCTCTCCATCCTAGGAAATAATCTGCTGAAGCTTTGTTATACTCTCTTCATTCGCCTTAGGTAGTAACATGATGCCTGAACACCATATTTCAGGTGCAGTCTTACACTGGCCAAATAACATACAGTATAATCCTCAATTTTCCCAGAATTAAAAATGTTTAATCCTCTAATAGAGTTGATGACTCAGTATCTGCAGAAAGCTGGAAGCAGAGTTCAAAAGATTCACCGTATTCAGTATTAAATGGTCAACACTGTTTTCAATACTCTTTAGTTCTAAGCCATGTTGTCTTTGAAATAAGCTTATGGCATCATCCTTAAAACTTCTTCAGAATTTTAAATATGCTTCAATGAGATCACCTGTCATTCTTCAAAACTATAGAAAATATTAGTCCATTTGGACTTTCAAAACAACTCCTCAGCCCAGGAATAAATCCAACAAATCTCTGCTTTACCCTCTCCAAGGTAAATGTTTTCTTAAATTAGGAAGCCAAAACTTTACCAAACTTCTGGACAACTGCTTATTTTCCCTCATTACACTTTAGCTGCCAACCATGCTATTAATTTGACTTGCATTGACCCCCTCCTGTAGTCTTTGTTTCCTCCTATCTTTGTGTCAGCAAACTCGGATGTCCAAGTCTTACCCACCCACCACCTACCCATATCTCCTACCCATACACACACATACACACACACACGCCTCTAAACCCAAGACAAGCCAGCTCCAGGCCTCCAGTCCTTAGCCCTAGACTCACAAACACCAGGCCTTTGACCTCAAAACAAGCTGACACAGAGGCTTTGACCTTCAAGCTTCTACCTCCAGACTTTGCCAATCTCTGTGCATCAAATCCGTAAATATCCAATCACAGGTTTAACATTTGGGTTTTGACCCAGGACTTGCTTATCATGGGTTTGACCTTCAGGCCTTGATGCCAGGATTCACCGATCCAGGACTTGACCTCCAGAGACACACAGATTTCTTACTCTGGTGACCTGGTGGCGGAGTTGGGGGCGGGGGTGTGGTGGGATCCACTGGCCTTTGCATCTCCCAGTTGGATAGATCTTCAATCCAGGGCCTAGGCATAGCCAATGTGAAAATCATTGGTCTCCTCAGTTCCTGCAGACTCAACCTCTGAGATCGCTGACCTTTGACAGAGGATGATGAACACCGGCTCCTGCCCTGACCTCTAATTCTCCCTCATCCAAGTCCCTGAACCCTAACCTGGCCTCTAACTCACTGCAGTGTCCCAAAAACCATTGTTATGAACCTAAAAAAACAGCAACTAAGTTTGAGCCATGACATCACTGGACATCACAGCTTGGTATAATCTTGACCTAAACTTATCTTTTGTAGTAACCTTTTACATGTGACATAATCAAAGTTTTTTTGCAAATCCTTTTATTCTATGGGATACTTCAAGAATATAAACTTATTATAATATCTTTTCATTAAAGCACAGATAAACAAGTAACACCCGTTATCATTCAACAGCAAGCACTAGCATTTTCCACAACACTGAATCTAGGCTAACTGCACTGTTGTTGCTGCTTTTCCTATCCCCAGAGTATGTTTCATTTGCTGTTTTCTGAATTGCTATAACGGTTCCAGAATCTAGAGAATTAAAGGCCAAAAAAAAAAAATCCCCTCCTATATTTGACATTTTTGAACACTGTGACCAGTACTGTTCAGAGTACTCTCAACTGTGGCTTGTTACAAGCCCAACATACATTTGCTGCTCCTTGATTCTCTCAACACTTGGTTTATTTCTCCCCCACTACCCCCAGAAATGTCTTTAGTGACTTGTACTCTTCTTCACTGCACTCTTTTGTGTAACTTGGACACTGATTTCCCAAGTAGTTCATAGCTTGATTATTCATACTACCAAAATTGAATCCCTTACATTTGTTTGCTATTTACACTCCTCCTACAAATTAATGTCTTACCTCTATTTACATCGACACCTTCAGTTCTCCACTTGCATGGACTTTTATCCAGTTATACACACACCCAGATTTTATACAATACTTATAACTTCAAATCAGCGGCTGTAACACTAATCCTTTCCCGAGTCAGATTTATTACATATATGCTTGCAAGATAAAATTATTATTATTAGCATAATCATTACGCATCAAGGACAACCAGTGTACCTTTAAGATACACAGAATCGTATACTCTAGGATCGATAATTTGGCCTCATATTTTTCATGTACAGGTCCTAAAGTCTAAAATTATTAATATGACGTGCCACCCTTTTCAACAGGCTTGTGTAACTGTTTTATAAATTATGTTAAAAATTGTGCTTCAGAAATTTACCAAGATTACAGATACAGTATGCCCCTCCCCCATAACCTCTACCATTGAGGACTGGGCATTACATTGACCACTTTGTAAGACTACAGTTTAAAATACATTGAAATGCTTTCACTAAACCAAGAAAATACACTGCAGTCACACGGAGACCCAGACCATTAAAAGTAATAGGTTCTCTTTTCAAAGGGCATTGATCAGTGAGTTGGGATTCAATACCTATTACAAAAACCAAGGGTCTTTGAGGTGAACTGAAAGTATAGGGACTCTGTGCAGGAAACCCACGGTAGTGCACAGAGTGAAGAGCGGTGCTTTGCACCAATTTGTCAACATAGCAAAGTAAAATGGTTGACCTAAAAGTCACGTAGTCCCTTTGAGCATTTCATTCAAAATAAACAGGACAGAACATCTTTATTCAGAGGAGGAGGAGGAGGAGGAGAAGAATGCTATAGTACTTTGAATATTTGAGGTGAATAACATGGATGCATTAAAAAGGATGCCCGCTGCAAGGTTCATTCTTACACCACTAAAAAATGCAAGCTGAGCCAATTGCATTGAGTGACAAACTTTATAAAACTCACTGCATAAATATTAATTGGAAAATGAAATTACAATAGCTGGTGTTGATCAGGACTGAGATATGCTTAGAGTAATTAGTATGTTGCGAGAACAGGAAATAATTCACTTTGACAAGTAATGGCTTCCCATGGCAATGAACATGCAAATCAGGAATAAAGGCTGATCCTCATGTTCACTGCCATGGAAAGTTATTACCCTGTTAAAGTGAACATTTTCAGGTTAAAGTGGAAATAAGGGAGGCAAACAATTGCCGATACATTTCAGTTTCCAAACTATCCTCACTTACAAATTACTATTTTAAATTAATACAGTTATGATGGAAATTTGCAATGCAACAATACTATGCTTTATTTATACCATCCTATAAGTTTGAAGTCCTGCAGTGTCTCCCAGCAAGGAGGATGTAATTATGTAGATAACTTAGAAATTGGGAATTATACTGAATTGACAGGTTAATTAATTGGATTAATATCAGAAAATAATATACACCTATTAACAAAATAAAATTCATAAGAATGCTGTTATATCGTCTTCATTTCAACCTAAATTAGTACCTCCTCAGACTTCAGTACTTAGAAGGATATTGCCATTTCTAGCCTGGTTCATGTCTGCATTCTCCAATGTCAACATGAGAGTTATGTTTTAAAGTAAATTTATAGTCAATTAATACTCGTACAACTTTATAGAAATAATTGCTGAAAAATATTTTCAAATCATCTTCATATTGTATAGATTCCATAAACATGGAACATCCAATTTTGGATGCAGAACTGCGGAACGTTTAATTAAAAGCATGAGTAATCACAGGAGTTGACTGTCTCACCCCATCGTAAGCATGTCTCCAGTGGACTGAACTTGGGGAGGCATCGATAGTCCAGGTGACATATGCAGTTCGGTCCATCCTTCCCTTGTTGGTGATGGAGGGCGAGGAGAGGCAGGAGCCCTTGTGAGAAGACATGAAAGACAAGTTAACAAATTGAACGTCTCATAGTCAAAGCATTGTGCAAATCATCACTTTGATGATACAGACTGAATGCTTAATGTCATACTTGTCTGCATGGTCACACATAGGTCATATAGTGAAGAAAACATTTGTCAAGAATTGCTTAATATTGACTAGGAACTCAAAGATTAATCTTCTGGGCATTGAAAGGAAATTGGATACATGGCATTAGAAAAGTAGAATTGTACGTCTTAATTCTGCCAGATTATTACTGAGTAATCCTTTGCCTTCAGCAATACAACTGTACTTCCACTGTCGTTAAGTCAAGTATCTTACACAATCAGGCATCCAGGCAACCTCCATTTGCCATCTGTAAGTCGAGAAATTGACAAGCCACCAAAACTCTTTTATATAGAGACACTTCAATTAAACCAGTTTGACTACTGTGATCCAAACACACAACTGGTTCTACTTTAGTTGAGAAAGTACTTGCGTCTTTTTTAATGCAGAAATAAGAGGGCACACAAACCAGTTTTCACCTGGAAATCAGAAAAATGGTGGTACAGGCACTGGCACTTAAATGAGTAAAAGGCAAAGATACATAAAATGTTCTTCAAGCTTCATACTTTGTAATGACCTCCCAAGTAGTGGTAGAGGCAAAACTTCCAGAATCACTCAATAATGAACTGGATACAAAATTGGAGGAATCAGCTGAGGGGATGAATTAAGGTGATCTGTATGACTTCCCTCATTTGCAGTTTTCTCTCAAGAGTGACTTTGGTAAAACATTTATATCTGGGTTTCTCAATTTATCCAAAGCTTCTGAGAATTTTCTACAAACAAATTACATGCTCTTAAACATATTTACCGTGCAACTTTAATAGCTTTCAGTGCTCTTTCATATCCTTATGAACATCTTCCAGTTTACTTTCATCAAAAATGAATTTGTTTTGTGTAATACATACTGACACACTCTAATTACTCTCTTCAGAAAACAAATCTTGGATGAATATGACTTTCCAACCTATTCAAACTTCAAGAACACATTCAACACATGCACATTTTTTCCATAAAAGCTACATTTCTGCCAACTCTTGTGCAGAGGAAGGAACACCACATACTTGCAGTCATTCTCTTTCAGATGAACAATAAACAAAGATCTCAGCACATCTCAAAAATACTTTACAGCAAGTGAATTACTTTTTACTTACATTAAATTAATATATTAACCAGTTTATTTATGTGCTGACTGAAGAATAACCATTCAGTGCTGTTAAGGGTCAGCCTAGATTGTGCACAAACGTCTCAAGTGGGATTTGGACTAGTGATCTTTTGGTTAAGAGCATTTCCAAAGGTGATGCATAAACAAATAGAATTCTACTCTTTCTCAAAAAAGTGCAATGGTGTCTTAACTATTATCTTGGAAGACAGAAATGTTTAACAATTTATCTGAAAATTAGCATCTCAATACTGCAGCATTGTCTTTTTACTGGACAAAAGCATTATCCTGGATTCTGGTCTTCAGTACTTGTATGATGGGTATGAGGGTTTGAAGTCACATTGCTTTCAAAAGTGAGAGTTTTACTGAGTCATGATCAACTCCAAATGACGGTTTTCTCAAGTGTCATTAAAGATTTACTGACCCTTGCCACAGTTACGCAATGTTCCTTGTTAAATAAGCTACTACAGAAAAATCAACTATATTCTTCTAAAAATCAACTCACCGCTTTGAGTTGGTGGACTGTATTCATCTTCAAGTCTGAATGAATACGCCACAGTTGTTAATTTAGTAAAACCTGTGAGGATGAGTGTGTGCCTATGACAATGTACCTATATCTTATGGTCTTATACTGTACATACACGAATCAAAAGTAGTGGTTGAACTAGGAGATCGTTGTCTGCTGAGAGCTTAATCTGTGGCATTCAAGTTTGGTGGTCCACGACTATACAAGAAAGTCAGTGTGTTGCCCTTAAGGCATTGTTGGGTCTACGCTTTAAGTTATTCATTTTAACTATTTTCTAGTTAAAGTTAAAGGTTGATAATTAAGTTACAGTATAACAAAAGTAAATTCATTGTTTATGGTATATCGCGGCATGTGACGACGTCACCTCCGGTTTCGCCGCGTCTTTTGTGTAACCTCCGGTTTGGAGAAGGTGTAAGGGTGGGTGCCATGCGTGCAGCATGATCGTGAAGAGCTCCGTGTCTACCCACAAAGCAACATTATAGAAGCAACGTCGTAAGTTCCTATGAAAGTATTTGAAGTAAAAATATTAACACGGTTTCTGTTAAGGAAGCGGCGGTTCGGGTGGCGCACGTGTGTCGGCTTTTCAATTTCAAATGCAGGGTGGGCTCGAGCCCGGTGGCAGTTTGACGGGACCCCCCCCCCCCCCCGCTTGCTCGCTACTTGGGGCGGCTGGAGACACTCGCTAAAAGAGAGCGCGCGTGGTCTCCAGAATGAAACAGACGCTGTATGTTTGAATTTTCTTGTCAATAGTTTTCACCATACGATGTTAATGTGGAAAAGTGCATAAATGGTTAACCTTACTACCACTCTGTCTTCACTGGCTCCGGTTTAACTTGGTGTTTAGTCAGAGTTTCAACACAGTGCACAAGAACACTACAGTGAAAATGCGGTATCATTCGGTGTTTTGACAAGTGGTACCATGGCTTCGCGATCAAGCACCAAGTCGCTTGCACTCAGCGCCAAGAGCAGTAGGACGTCGACAAGTGTGGCTGCCCTTGTAAGAGCTAAAGCAGAAGCCGCCAAGGTGCGAGCCTCATACATAACCAAGAAGCAAAACTGAAAATGGAAAAAGCTGCCAGAGAAGTGGAAAAGCAGTTGGAAAAGGCAAGGATAGATACAGAGTTAGAGATGCTGATGCTACAACGAGAAACTGATGTGGCCGCGGTGGAAGCATAACTGTTGGAAAATGCTGAAAAAATATACGTTCTCAAGAAAACAGGAAAATCTATGTCAGAAAGGACTAAATTGGAACGCACCAGTAAATATGTCCAATATCAAATTGACCTGCAGATTCATTCTCCCTCTCCATATTTGCCTGTTGGCGTCCCACCTCATGTGAAATCACAGGGAAGCTTCATTGCATCGCGTCCACCTGGGGAAGACAACTCACAATTGCAACCTTGCCACAAAGTCAAGTATGAAAGGGCTGACTACGAATACTTCCCAACACCAAACTTACCAGACCCGGCGAGATCAGAGACAAAGGCCGAAGTCAGAACATCAAATCCCATCATGAACGTACACACTCAGTCATATGTCCCCCAACATATTCCCCCAGCTAGCACACCACCTGCAGCAGAACCCTTGACACAGTATTTAGCGCGACGAGACCTCATCAACTCAAGACTGTACCAGTTTGACAATAAGCCTGAAAGTTACCATACATTGTACTCCTCATTCACCAGCGCCACCAGTGAAGTCTAGCTCACAGCAATCCAAGCGTTGGACCTTATGACTAAATGGCTGGGAAAGGAATCAAGTGAACAGGTGAAACGCATACGCTCAGTGTACGTCAGCAACCCCAAGCTGGCCTTACACAAAGCATGGGAGAGACTGCGGGAGTGCTATGCGGCCCCTGAAATTATTGAGATGGTGCTATTTCAACGGCTGGACAATTTTCCTAGGGTGTCAGCCAAGGACCACACTAAATTACGAGAACTCGGAGATTTACTCATAGAGATTCAAGGTGCTAAAGAAGATGGCTATTTAACTGGCCTGTCGTATCTGGATACCTCGCGTGGAGTTGGACCAATTGTGGACAAACTTCCATTTGGGCTGCAGGAAAGATGGGTGTCTATTGGCTCAGAGTACAAGGAAGAGAACGGTGATCGGTTCCCTCCCTTTGAGTATTTTAGTAGGTTTGTGTGCAAGGAGGCGAAACGACCCTAGCTTCATGAATCAAGGCAGCACCACAACTCACACCAACCCAGTCAAACCCATCTTGAACAATTTTGTCATCAATAAACCCATCTCAGTGCATAAAACCGAAGTCTCCACAATCAACGATGCCCTAACAAGAATTGTCCATTGCACAACAAACCCCACCTCCTCAAAAAATGCAGAATGTTTCAAAACAAACCCTTTGACGAAAGAAAGGCCCTTCTCAAGGAAAAAAGAATATGTTTTAAGTGCTGTTCCTCTACCTCCCACCTTGCTAAAGAGTGTACGTTCCCCATAAAGTGCTCGGAATGTAACATCACTAATCACGATGGAGCCATGCATCCTGGCCCGTCACCGCAAACTGCCAAAGCTCCTCCACTCCCACAAGAGGATAGCGGGGAGGGAGAGCATCACTCTGATACAACTATTGTCAGCTTGAGCTGCACAGCAATTTGCAGTCCAGGTCAGTCGAGCCATTCGTGCTCAAAGATCTGCTTCACTAAGATATACCCTAAGAGAGTTAAAGACAAGGCCATCAAAGCCTATGTAATTCTGGACGACCAGAACAACCGCTCGCTAGTGAGACCAGAGTTCTTCGAGTTGTTCAGTGTAAAGGGTAATCCATTCCCATACTATCTCAGAACTTGCTCTGGCATCGCAGAAACATATGGCAGGAAGGCAGAAAGCTTCCAGCTCGAGTCGCTGGATGGCAAAGTCGTCATCAGTCTCCCTCCACTCTTAGAGTGCAATGAGATCTTAAATAACCGATCCAAGATTCCGACGCCAAGCACAGTGCTACACCAACCCCATCTCCACTACATTGCCAAGCACATCCCAGAACTGGATTTGGAAGCAGAAATACTCCTGCTACTCGCAAGAGACGTTCTTAGGGTGCACAAAGTCAGGCAGCAGGTCAATGGACCACACAACGCCCCCTTTGCCCAACGTCTGGATCTGGGCTGGGTGGTGATAGGAGAGGTGTGCCCTGGCAACGTACACAAACCGACAGTTAAGACGCTCAAGACTAACGTGCTAGAGAGAGGCCACCATTCAATTTCTCAGCCCTCCACAAGTGTTGCGTGTATCAAGAAAGCACAACAAAGAGCAGGCAGTCAACCGGTTCACATCTTTACAACGAACCCTGAAAAGGAAACTTGAGACCAGTTACAGAGATTGTTCTACTCTACCTAAAGACTGATCTAGAGACTAAAGTTCTATACCATGTTATAGTGACCTTACAAAGGTCAGGCGGGGAGTGTGTTGCCCTTAAGGCATTTATTTGACTTTGTTGGGTCTATGCTTTAAATGATTTGTTTGTAACTATTTTCTAGTTAAAGTTAAAAGTTGATAATTAAGTTACAGTATAACAAAGGTAAATTCATTGTCTATGGTAGATCATGGTATGTGATGACGTCACTTCTGCTTTCGCTGCGTCTTATGGGTAACCTCCGGTTCGGGAAGGTGTAAAGGTGGGTGCCATGCGTGCAGCATGATCGTGAAGAGCTCCGTTTCTACCCACAAAGGAACATTATAGAAGCAACGCCGTAAGTTCCTATGAAAGTATTTGAAGTAAAAATATTAACGCAGTTTCTGTTGAGGAAGCAGCGGTTTGGGTGGTGCACGTGTGTCGGCTTTTCAATTTCAAACGCAGGGTGGGTTCGAGCCCGGCGGCGGTTTGACAGGACACCCCCCCACTGCTCGCTACTCGGGGCGGCTGGAGACACTCGCTAAAAGAGAGCGCGCATGGACTCCAGAATGAAACAGACGCTGTATGTTTGTATTTTTTTTAAATCAAAGTTTTCACCATATGATGTTAATGTGGAAGAGTGAACAGTAAATGATTAACCTTACTACGACTCTGGCTTCATTGGCTCCGGTTCAACTTGGTGTTTAGTCAGAGTTTCAACACACTGCACTAGAACACTACAGTCAGGTATGATTTACGAAGGGCTATCTCAAGAGCAAAAGACCAATTCTGATTGAGGTTAGAGGTGGAATCAGATGCATATCAACTCTGGTAGGGTTTGCAAGCCATTACTTCAAACAAAACAGGGGAGAACAAAACTACCCATGAGGATCCCTGCAGCACTTGGTGACCTTGTGATCCCTGTCTCTGAGGCTGACCTCAGAACGTTTTACAAGAGGGTAAACCATCACAAGGTGACAGACTGCAGTGGTGTACCTGGTAGGGCTCTGAAAACCTGTGTCAACTAACTGGCAGGTGTGTTGAAAGACATTTTCAATCTCTCACTACCACTGGAAGTTCTCACCTACTTCAAAAGGGGAACAATCATACCATAGCACAAGAAGAGCAAGGTGAGCTGCCTAATGACTATTGTCCAGTGGCACCCACATCCACAGTGATGAAAAGCTTTGAGAATCAACTCCTGCCTCAGCAGAGATCTGGACCCACTGCAATTTGCCTATCACAACAATAAGTCTACAGCGGATGCGATCACATTGGCTATTCACGCAGCCTTGGATCACCTGAACAATACTAATACTTACATCAGGCTGCTGCTTATTGACTACAGCTCAGTACTTAACACAATCATTCCTACAATTCTGATCGAAAAGCTCCAAAACCTGGGCCTCTGTACTCCTCTTTGCAACTGGATCCTCAACTTCCTCACCAGAAGACCACAGTCAGTGCAGATGGAAATAACATCGCCACCTCGATGACAATCAACACTAATGAACCTCAAGGATGTGAGCCCATTGCTCTACACCCATGACTGTGTGGCTAGGCACAGCTCAAATACCATTCATACGTTTGCTGATGGTACAACTATCGTTGGCAGAGTTTCTGATGGTGATGAGAAGGTATACAGGATTGAGATAGATCAGCTAATTGAGTGATATCGTAGCAATAACCTTGCACTCAATGTCAGTAAGACCAAAGAATTGATGTGGACTTCAGAAAGGGTAAGACGAGGGAACACAGACCAATCCTTATCGAGGGTTCAGCAGTGGAAAGGTTGAGCAATTTCAAGTTTCTGGGTGCCAGCATCTCTTGAGGGTCTATCCTGAGCCCAACATATTGATGCAGTTATAAAGGCGGCATGACAGCAGCCATATTTAATTAGGTGTTTGAGGAAATCTGATATGTCACCAAAGGCATTCGCAAATCTCTACAGAAGTACTATGGAGCATTCTGACTAGCTGCATCACTGTCTGGCATGGGGAGGAGTGCGAACTGCACAGAATTAAAGTAAACTGCAGAGTTGCAAACTGAGTCAGTTTCTTCACAGATACTAGCCTCCCCAGTATCCAGGATGGCTTCAAGGAGCGATGCCACAAAAAGGCAGCATCCAACATTCAGGACCCTCATCACCCAGGACATGCCCTCTTTTGACTGCTACCATCAGAGAGGAAGGACAGGAGCCTGAAGGCACATATTCAATGATTCATGAACAGCTTCTTCCCTGTGCCGTCTGATTCCTGAATGGACACTGAACCCATGAACACTACCTCACTACTTTTTTTCCCTCTTTTTTTGCACAACTTACTTAATTTAACTTTAAAATAAAAAAAATACATTTATACACACACACACTCATACACTTTTAATTATGTATTGCAATTGACTGCAACTGCATAACAAACTTCACGACATATGCCAGTGATATTGAACCTGATTCTCATTCTTATCATTGGTAAGGGTCAACACAAATCTTTAATCCATTTTAATCTCAAGGTTACATATTCATCTTCTAAGAGGAAATAGTTTCTGACCTAGTAGTGAAATATTCCCAACTGGGCCACTTTTGTTTTTCCTTCAACCCCAATTCCATTCACTACTGATCTTCCCTCTCAAATTAAGATTTTATATATACTGAAAACAGTAAACAGATTACTACATAGATAGGTAACAGCTGATTTCTCACTAGGTCACGTGTTGTGATATAGTAAAAGAAGAAAGTCACAAAGAGGTTTGCACTTTTCATTATCTTGATATGCTTGATGTAGTATACAGCGAATTAGTACTTTCAAACAGTTATAAATGCTAGAAACGCACGCAGGAAGAATTCAAGATTCAAATTCAAAGATTCAAAAAACTTTATTGTCATTCTAACCGTATATCAGCTCTGCAGGGCAGAATGAGAATACATAGATAAAAAATATGCTTATCTATACAATGTTAATTTAGAATTAAATATGAACTAAGGAATAACTTCAATGCTCTCCTTTGAAATGTTGCCAGGGGATCTTATTTATACACTGATACACACATATACACACACACTCACACACACACAATCAATCACCCTGAAATGGGATGTTAGACATTAGGACTCAAGAGTTGAGAGTGCTTCTAATAAGACTGATACTCAAATAAATAGATCAGCAACAAATGATCAAAGATTCAAAAATAACATCAGACATTTATAATTGGTCACAAATGGGTTGTCATCAAAATATATTTTGAATATACTTATGTTTTATGCATTTTAATTTTCTTTTCTTTTACTGGAGCAGAACTCTTTTGTGGAGATGGCTATCTTGATTATTCGAGATATTTTTCAGGTCCTTTCAAACAATATTTTCAGAAACAGGTTCTCCTCACTGTCACTCCCATTCACCATAATGTCTGAGTCCTCATGGAATACAGCTTCCTGCAGAGCAGCCTTAATGAAAGGACTCAGCCTAAAACATCGACTGTTTATTCCCCTCCACAGATGCTGCTTGATCTGCTGAGGTCCTCCAGCATTGGAGAGTAGTGCTTTTGCTTTTGAGTTGGAAGCATATATGCTCAAGTCTCACTGAATTTCTTTAACCATATAGCATAACCCTAGATTCAGTCTAAGATCCCCTCGTGTTTTAAGAAGGCAACGGCACACATCAACCACAGCCTACTGGTCAACCTCGAGGCTTTGCAATTCGCCTACCGGAGCAACAGGTCAACGGCAGATGCCATCTCTCTGGCCCTACATTCCTCCTTAGAACACCTGGAGAATAAAGACACATACGTAAGTCTCCTTTTCATTGACTTCAGCTCTGCCTTTGATATCATCATGCCAAATAAACTGATTACTAAACTTCAGAACCTGGGCCTTAGCACTCAGATCTGCAGCTGGATCTTCAACTTCCTCACAGACAGGACCCAGGCTGTAAAAATAGGGGACAAGCTCTCCTCTATAATCACTCTGAGCACCGGTGCCCCACAAGGCTGTGTACTCAGCCCCCTGCTGTACTCACTGTACACCCATGATTGTGCAGCCAAGTTTCCATTGAACTCAATATATAAGTTTGCTGATGACACAACAATTGTAGGCTGCTTCTCGGGTAATGATGAGTTTGAGTACAGAAAGGAAATTAAGAACCTGGTGGCATGGTGCGAAGACAATAACCTATCTCTCAATGTCAGCAAGACGAAGGAATTGGTTGTTGACTTCAGAAGGAGTAGCGGACCGCACGACCCAATTTACATCAGTGGTGCGCAAGTGGAACAGGTCAAAAGCTTTAAGTTCCTCGGGGTCAATCTCACAAATGACCTGACTTGGACCAACCAAGCAGAGTCCACTGCCAAGAAGGCCCACCAGCACTTTTACTTCCTGAGAAAACTAAAGAAATTTGGCCTGTCCCTTAAAACCCTCACTAATTTTTATAGATGCACCGTAGAAAGCATTCTTCTCCGGTGCATCACAACCTGGTATGGAAGTTGTCCTGTCCAAGACCGAAAGAAGCTGCAGAAGATCGTGAACACGGCGCAGCACATCACACAAACCAATCTTCCGTCCTTGGATTCACTTTACACTGCACACTGTCGGAGCAGTGCTGCCAGGATAATCAAAGACACGACCCACCCAGCCAACACACCTTTCGTCCCTCTTCCCTTTGGGAGAAGGCTTAGGAGCTTAAAGACTCGTATGGCCAGATTTGGGCACAGCTTCTTTCCAACTGTGATAAGACCGCTGAACGGATCCTGACCGGGATCTGGGCCGTATCCGCCAAATATCCTGACCTGCCTCTCGTTTTTTTTTGCACTACCTTACTTTCCATTTTCTATTTATGATTTATAATTTAAATTTTTAATATTTACGATCCAGGGAGCAGGAAGTGCAGAATCATATATCGCTGTGATGATTGTACATTCTAGTATAAACTGGCAACAATAAACTATAAAGTATAAAAGATAACTCATCAGTGCAATACTGGAGAGCTGAATTAACGGTCCCATATCTTGAATTTGACATTAAAACATGATTGCTCACCAATCAGGTAGACATCAAAGATCTGGCTCTATTTAAAGAACAAATAAATGGACAGATTTGCATTTACATGGCATGTTTCATAACTTTAGAGCCTCCCAAAATACATAAAATCTCAGGGTTTAAATCAAGCCCTGAGAGTCCTCTCCTTAGACTGCAATCTTTATTCTTTTAAATTAATACGTTTGGTACAATTGCTGATTCTAGTTACTTCCACATCTTCAGCACTCAGTTGCATCCCAAGCTCATGAAAATCTCTCTCAGAACTCTTACATTTGATCCCCTCCAATCTGGCTTGTGCTCTGCCATTGTACTAAAATTCCTTTAATCAAATTCACAAATGACTTCGTGTGTCTGTGATGCAGCTGGACTGAACCATTCACCTTTGCATTCAAGTCTTTGTAAAAGTAAATAAAAGGCACTTTGACAATGTCTGTTCCCACCATCCTACTCAAGGGGATTCACCCTGCTCATTACACCGATCCAGGTATGGCCAGAGAATTACTTCTGATGGCTTCACACCAGCAGTTTTGGCAAATGCTGATTCACAGAAAAGATCGCCACCTGTCTCTGCATTCACAGATCAACTGTTGGGATAAATATTTACAGAAATTATCCAATTTCACACACATCTGGAAAACAGAAAATGCTAGAAACATTCATCTGAGGAGGAAGAAACACATCCAGTATTTTAGGATGCTAACGCAAGTCTGTACTATCTCACTTAATTCTTGAAGTCCCTTTACAGCGATAAACTGGCTGCCCAACAGCCAAACTTGGATCAGTCACAAATCCCCCTAGCTAATGTGAGAATTTCAAAACCACTTCCTATAGAGCCGTACAAACCCCATTTCCAGAGAAGTTGGGATATTTTCCAAAATGCAATAAAAACAAAAATCTGTGATATGTTAATTCACGTGAACCTTTATTTAACTGACAAAAGTACAAAGAAAAGATTTTCAATAGTTTTACTGACCAACTTATTTGTATTTTGTAAACATACACAAATTTAGAATATGATGGCTGCAACATACTCAACAAAAGTTGGGACAGAGGTAAAGTAAGATTGAAAAGTGCACAGAATATTCAAGTAACACCGGTTTGGAAGACTCCACATTAAGCAGGCTAATTGGTAGCAGGTGAGGTATCATGACTGGGTATAAAAGTAGCATCCATCAAAGGCTCAGTCTTTGCAAGCAAGGATGGGTCGTGGCTCACCCCTTTGTGCCAAAATTTGTGAGAGAATTGTTAGTCAGTTCAAAAGGAACATTTCTCAACGCAAGATTGCAGAGAATTTAGGTCTTTCAACATTTACAGTACATAATATTGTGAAAAGATCCAGAGAATTCAGAGACATCTCAGTGCGTAAAGGGCAAGGTCGGAAACCACTGTTGAATGCGCGTGATCTTCGAGCACTCAGGCGGCACTGCCTAAGAAACCGTCATGCTACTGTGACAATTATAGCCACCTGGGCTCGGGAGTACTTTGGAAAACCATTCTCACTCAACACAGTCCGTCGCTGCATCCAGAAATGCAACTTGAAACGGTATTATGCAAGGAGGAAGCCATACATCAACTCTATGCAGAAATGCCGGCGAGTTCTCTGGGCCCGAGCTCATCTTAGATGGACCGAAAGACTGTGGAACTGTGTGCTGTGGTCAGATGAGTCCACATTTCAGCTAGTTTTCGGAAAGAACGGGCGTCCAGTTCTCTGTGCCAAAGATGAAAACGACCATCCAGATTGTTATCAGCAAAAGGTGCAAAAGCCAGCATCTGTGATGGTATGGGGGTGCATCAGTGCCCACGGCATGGGTGAGTTGCATGTATGTGAAGGTACCATTGACTCTGAGGCATATATTAGGATTTTAGAGAGACATATGTTGCCATCAAGGCGACGTCTCTTCCCGGGACATCCATGCTTATTTCAAGCAGGTCAATGTCAGACCACATTCTACATGGGCTACAACAGTGTGGCTTTGTAGACACAGAGTGCATGTGCTTGACTGGCCTGCTGCCAGTCCAGATCTATCTCCTATTGAAAATGTATGGCGCATCATGAAGAGGAGAATCAGACAATGGACTGTTGAGCAGCTGAAGTCTTATATCAAGCAAGAATGGACAAAATTTCCAATTGCAAATCTACTACAATTAGTATCCTCAGTTCCAAATTAAAGAGTGTTATTAAAAGGAAAGGTGATGTAACACAATGGTAAACATGCCTCTGTCCCAACTTTTGTTGAGTGTGTTGCAGCCATCAAATTCTAAATTTGTGTATGTTTACAAAATACAATTAAGTTGGTCAGTAAAACTACTGAAAGTCTTTTCTTTGTACTTCTGTCAGTTAAATAAAGGTTCACGTGAATTAACAGATTACAGATTTTTGTTTTTATTGCATTTTGGAAAATACCCCAACTTTTCTGGAAATGGGGTTTGTATTTTAACCACAATCTTAGGCCAAATGGTATTCCTTCACAACCGTAGCATTACTTTTAAATTTACCCATTTTCAAGGAACTAGATTCACTATCAAGACCAGTATTTCTTGCCCCTATTTGGCTTTAAGGTAGTGGTATCCTGTTTCAGTTCTTGTGCTGAGAGAACTCATCAATGCTGTGTGGATTTGGATCAGTGATAAAGTTCTTTCGGTGGCAAGAATCACATAGAAAGCTATTTAGTTCATCAAGTGTTGCCAGCTCTCACACCAACTCCAACAGTCCTATTCCTTCATTTACTTTCTCCGTGACCTATTGTCTCACTTGCCCATGAACACTCCTTTGACTCCCTAACAGAAATTTACAAAAGTGGTAATTTATAATGGCCAGTTTACCTATAAGCGGACTCATCTTTGGGATATAGGAGGAAATCAGAACACCCAAGGGAAGACATGGTCACAGAGGGAACATAGAAACTCCATCTGACAGCACAGGGCAGAATTGAAACCAATATGCTGGAGTTGCGAAACTGCTCCACTACCTGCAGTATCATTACATAGTCCATTTTGGTGTTGGGCGTTTGGTAGATCAGTAAATTCAGTGCATTTTGCAACCACTGTGTGCTAATAGCAAAGGCGATGAATTCTTAGCAGGATAAACGATGGATTGAGCTGCCCAAGTTATTGGTGCTGCATTCATCCAGGCAAGTGGACAGTTTTCCATCACTTTCCTGACCTATAACTTCTAGATGGTGGAAAGTGGGTGTTCAACCACACCCAAACAATCTGTGGGTGGCTCTTTTCGCTACACTATTTATATGGCTGGTGTTATTGAATTGAGCTTCAGATCAACTGGGATCTCTAGGATACTGATTATGTAGGACTGACTAGAACTCACTGATAGGAATGCCAATGAATAAAATCTGGAGTGGAATGGTCCTGGCAAAATTCAAACAGTAAGCTATTGGTGTGTATGTGTCACTCGAAGAGATTGGCAATGATACCTTGCATCACACTTGACAATGATGAGAAATAAACTAATTGAACAAGTAGTAGTCAGTCTGAATTTGTCCTGTGGAGTGTTACGTAGGCAGTTTCCTACACTGCCCCATAGACTTCAGTGCTGTAGCTGTTCTGAAAAAGAAGCACTATTGGTTCTGGAGCAGAGATTAACCTTGTTCAATCTTACCCAATCTTCAAATGAGAAACTAACTTTATACCCTCTCCACAAAAAATTCCACTTCCTCCCACTTATTTCACATCTCAGCAATGCACATCCATACATCTTTTGTTTCCAAATTTGACTTTTTCAATATGCTACTTAAGTGTGTAATTAAAAATGAGCCATAAAATTAACTTTTTCCAAAGAAAGATCTTTTTAAAAACTATGAAAGAATGGGGCAGAATAAATAGAAAAAGACTTCCTAGTGATGAGTGAGAAAAGCTACAAATACTTGATTAAAAAGGCAAGAAGTTTAGTGGACAGCATGAGACTTACATTTAAAGATTAGCATGGCAATGCTCCAAGATGAACTATAGGAGTTGGTGATCAAATAAAGATCCTTCAATTCTGCTTCTCAAGTGGAGAATAAACATCAACATGGCCAAGTTGAGTCAAAGTCTCACTCCAGTCTGGTTTTGATTTACTTCATCTGATTTCTTATTATTGTCATTAATATACTGCCTTTAGCAGAAAGCATCACCCTTACAGCCATCCCTCAAATCTACTTGTCATAAAGCAGATTATCTAGCCATTTACCCCATTATTCTTTCCACATTGGCTATAATAGTGTTGTGCTAATTACTACAGTTAGTGCAGTGTCTCATGACTAGGTCACGGTTAATCACGTTTGTCAGCAGTTGCTGGCTCGGCATGGCTTGAAGAGCTGGAAGGGCCTACTAAACACTGTATAGTTAAGTAAATAAACAAATAAACACCACCATCATTATTATGTGCCATGTTGTATGATGTGGGTGATCATGGCCTTCTGTCCATGATAGTTCTTGGCAAATTTTTCCAACAGAAGTTATTTGCCATTGCCATCTTCTGGGCAATATCTTTACAAGACAGGTGACCCAGCCACTTTCAATAATCTTCCGAGATCATCTGCCTAACGTCAGTGGTTGCAAAACCAGGACTTGTGAGATGCACCAGCTGCTCAGACGATCATACACCTGCTCCCATGGCTTCACATGACCCTGATCTGGGGGGTGGGGGCCAAGCAGGTACCACACTTTGCCCAAGGGAAGGAGGACCTTACACCTCCTTTGGTAGAGACACATCCCCACCTCGCCACCCAAAATAAATAAACATCCTTGCTATAAGTAATGGTGAATGATAAGGCCCTGGAGTGCTAGAGAACAGAGGGACTAAGAGTGCAAGTACATTGTTCCCTGAAAGTGGAGTTGTAGTTAGCCATAGATAGGGTTAATGTACATAGTCTTTTTCCCCAGACGTGGGGAAATCAAGAACTAGTGGGCTTTGTAGGGGGAAGAGATTTAACAGGGATCTGAGAAGGAATTTTTTCCAAAAAGAGGGTGATCAGTATATGGAATGGAAGCTGAGACAGGAATATTAACAACATTTAAAATACATATGGACAAGAAAGATTTGAAGGAATGCAAGCCAAACGTAAACTAATGGTACCAGCTTAGATGGGAACCTTGGTTAGCATGGACCAATCGGGTCAAAAGTCCTGATTCCATTCTTAATGACTCAATATGCAAATGCACTAATTTATTGAAAAACAATTAACTACAGGCAGTGAAAAAAGCTAATGGCATGCTGGCCTTCATAACAACAGGAATTGAGTATAAGGTCCTTCTGCAGCTGTACAGGGCCCTGGTGAGACCACACCTGGAGTACTGTGTGCAGTTTGAGGAAGTCTCCAAATTTGAGGAAGGACATTCTCGCTATTGAGGGAGTGCAGCGTAGGTTCACAAGGTTAATTCCTGGGATGGCGGGATTAGAGCGACTGGGCTTGTATACACTGGAATTTAGAAGGCTGAGAGGGGACCTTATTGAAACATATAAGATTATTAAGGGATTGGACACACTGCAGGCAGGAAGCATGTTCCAGCTGATGGGTGAGTCCAGAACCAGAGGCCACAGTTTAAGAATTAGGGGTAGGCCATTTAGAACGGAGTTGAGGAAAAACTTTTTCACCCAGAGTGGTGGATATATGGAATGCTTTGCCACAGAAAGCTGTGGAGGCCAAGTCTCTGGATGCTTTCAAAAAAGAGATGGATAGAGCTCTTAAAGATAGTGGAATCAAAGGTTATGGGGATAAGGCAGGAACTGGATACTGACAGTGGATGATCAGCCATGATCACAGTGAATGGTGGTGCTGGCTCGAAGGGCCGAATGGCCTACTCCTGCACCTATTGTCTACATTTGAAAATTATTTTATTGATGTGAACCATTTTGGAATGTTCTGGGAGCTAAGGGCTTTTCAAATTAAAATCACACAAATTAATGGAAATCCTCTCTATGTGGCAGACATTTTCAATTTAGATCTGGAAAGAAAAAGTCTAGGAGATATCAAATGTTCATGTAATATCATTACTATATGAATCAGTGCTTCAGGAAAGAAGGGGACAGAACATGAGAAT
Source organism: Mobula birostris (assembly GCF_030028105.1). Taxonomy (NCBI): domain Eukaryota; kingdom Metazoa; phylum Chordata; class Chondrichthyes; order Myliobatiformes; family Myliobatidae; genus Mobula; species Mobula birostris. The sequence continues at coordinate 112,381,918 of NC_092370.1, read as the reverse complement.
AGACAAAGCTCTGATAGCACTGGGCAACAAATTTTTTTGAAAGGTGTTGCCTCCTCAGAATTTTTTTGTTTATGATAGAACACTTGAAGCTGAACACAAATATAATTTCAGACTACTTGTATCACATAGGAATTTAGAGAAACAAGAAATTAACCTTTATTGAATATAATGTGTTTAGTTGCTTTAACAGTGCTGATGCTTTGCCACGTAGTTCAACTAAGCTAAAAATGTTTTGTCCATTATTTTCATTTGTACGCAGTGTCCTAGGGTTCTTGCTTAAGTGTCCAACAATAATCAGCCAGCATTGATGGATTCCAGTTGCCCTGATACCATTTCTCCACGACTGCAATGTCCTGGTGAAGGCTTTCACCATGCCCGTCACTGACAGTGCCAAGATTTGCGGAGAAGGTGTCTAAATGGAAATGAAGAAAATGTATCTTTAATGACATGTTGCACTTCATGGTTTCGTATGCTTGAAGCATGTTGTCAACCAGCTGCACGTAGCTTGGTGCTCTGTAGTTGCCAAGAAAATTTTCAACAATATCGTTGAACTTCATCCATGCCATTTTCGCCAGTCCCACAAGTTCTTCAAATTGCCTGTTGTTGATGACCTGTTTGATTTGTGGACCAACAAAAAATGCTTTCCTTAATCTTGGCATCAGTTATTTTGACTTGAATTATGAATTGAAATAACAAATGCAGGTGATTTTTTAAAAAAGTGTGTGATAGGGAAATTTCATGGTGATTTTCATGAACAGTAGCCCAAAATCCATAACATACTCCCAGAAATATTCAGGAAGCAAAATCTTTGTTGCCCAGTGTAGTTTCGCCACTTACAGTCATCATGAAATTGGATTCAATGAAAAATCTGATAAATCAGTTCTAGATTGCAGGAAGTCTTTGCAAAACACACAAAATGCTGGAGGAACCCCGGAGGCCAGGCAGCATCTATGGAAAATGTACAGTCGACATTTTGGGCTGAAACCCTTTGGCAGGACTGGAGGAAAAAAGATGAGTCCATTTAAAAGGTGGGACAGGGGAAAGAAAAACAGAAGGTGACAGGTGAAACCAAGAGGAGGAAGGATGAAGTAAAGAGTTGGGAAGTTATTAGTGAAAGAGATACAGGGCTGGAGAAGGGGGGAGTCTGATAGGATAGGACAGAAGGCCATGGAAGAAAGAAAAGGGGGGGGGAGGGGGAGGAGCACCAAAGGGAGGTGATGGGCAGGCAAGGAGATAAAGTGATAGAGGGAAAAAGGGATGGGAAATGGTGAAGGCAGTTGGGGGGTGGGGGGGGGGGCATTACCGGAAGTTCAAGAAATTGATGTTCACGTCATCATGTTGAAAGCTACCCAGACAAAATACAAGGTGTTGTACCACCGGAGTAAGTCTTTGGCTTGTTCTGACTTGAATCAAGTGGTATAGAATTTAAATCCCACTTTTGACAAATCTGGAAAGAGGAGGCTGCAGCTCTGGTGTTACAGTCTGGATTAATGTTCAGTGGAATACCAGAGTTCAATGGTTTGGGATGCTCTCACTCCTCAATGCTCCTGCCTTATGCAAGCTACTGTAAAGACTAAAAACATGGAAGCAGCAACTAACTTGAGACCAGTCTGCTACTCTTGTTATCTCAAACTGATGAAATGAAACCATTTACACTGACAAATCATTTTTGGCTGCTTACACCATTACCTAGGAATATCCAATCCTTGACATCAGCAATCCGACCCAATAGACACGGCAACCAAAGCAGGTTGAAAAGATAATTTGATGAAACACCGTCTAATCAACTTCTGTGATTAATTTATATCCCATATATAGTTGAATCCAAGGAACATGAAATTATAAAAAAGGGGTAGTAAAAGGAAGTATCACACAAATGGAAAATATTGCTAGTTGTTAAAGCTGAGAAAATAACCAACCCAGTTGTCTCAAAAATTCCCAGTGTGTGCAGGCAATACACTGCTATATTTTCTCCACTGACATTAAAATTTAAAAACTCTATATAAACTAAATGAACACGTTCTGCTTCTCTTCCATTTGAGAGAATAGTTTCTGCCAGTAATCTGTTCCTGTAGTGCTGAATGTATGTATCGAATGCTTTGTACTCACAATCTTCATGACTTGCACAGATTATTTAAAATTTATCCCTATAATCACAAGAAAGCATTAAATAGGTGGAATGTCAATGACAGTTTTGCTGGACATTAAATGGAAGCCCCATTTCTTCCTGGTGATAAAGGTCACAGTAGGATGTAGAATACTGGATAGTTTGAGGAAAAACTAGAACAACCACAAGAAAGAAAGTTTTCAGTCAGTCAGGAAAGAAGCAGACAACTTCAGATCAAGGACTATGTACTAGAAAGATGTTTATTTCAGATCCTTAGCATCTGATTTAATTTGCTTTGCAAAAACCAGCTTCAGGAAAAGGCATCAGATGGTTTTAAGTCTGTAACTGCTTTTCTTAGCGGCTAACAGAGGAGCCTTAGGTCCTACACCACCAGTTCAGTTACAGTGGTTACCCCTCAACCATCAGGCTCTTGAACCAGAGTGGATAACTTCACTCAGCCCAACAATGAACTGATTCCATAACCTACAGTATGGACTCACTTTCAACCTACGTACTCACATTCAAGGACTCTACAACATATGATCTCAATATTTATTACTTATTTGTTATTATTATTGCTTTTTTTTCCTTTTTTGTGTTTGCATGTTTGTTGTCTTTTATACATAGGTTGTTTCTCAATCTTTATGTGCAGTTTTTCATTCATTCTATAGTGTTTTTTGTACTTACTGTGAATGCCCACAAAAAATTAATCTTATGGTAGTACATGGTAACGTATATGTACTTTGATAATAAACTTACTTTGAACTTTGAGAAGCAAATCCTTCTTTACTTGTTGGCCTGTCTACAACTTTAGTCCCATATGACAGTAAGGCACAGGAGCAGACCCTTTTTCTTGTACACAATTTGTATCCCTCCATTCATGAGTCTAACTAAAGCCTTCTTAAATGCCAATGCTTCCACCACTACCTCTGGCAACTCACTCTCTGTACAAAAACTTGCCATGGTCACCTCCCCTCTTACTTTAAAAGCATGTATTTTAGTATTTGATATTTCTACCCTGGGAAATAGATTCTGACTGTCTACGCCTCTCACAATTTTATAAATATCGATCAGGTTTCCCTTCATTCTCCAACACTCCAAAGAAAACTACCTGAGTTTGTCCAACTTCTTATAGCCCATACCCTCTAATCCAGGCAGCATCTTAGTTAGCTTCTGTACCCTCTCCAAAGCCTCCACATCCCCCTGGCAACGTACACACCAGCTGTGTGGCAAAAAAAAGCACAACAGCATCCCTTCCGTTTCAGGCAACTGAAGAAGTTCGGCATGAGCCCCCAAATCCTCAAGAACTTCTACAGGGGCACCATTGAGAGCACTCTGACTGGCTGTATCACTGCCTGGTACGGGAACTGCACCAATCTTGATCGCTGTGCACCGCAGAGAGTGGTACGGATAGCCCAGCGCATCTGTGGATGTGAACTTCCCTCCACTGAGGACATTTACAGCAGCGGGTGCATAAATGAGGCCTGGAAGATCATCAAGGACACCAACCACCACAACCATAAACTGTTTCAGTTGCTTCTGTCTGGCAAATGGCACCGCAGTATTCAAGCCAAGACTAACAGGCTATGGGACAGCTTCCTTCTATAAGCCATTAGACTTATAAATTCATATGTTTGTACATTGTGACAGAGTCGTAATGCAAAGATTTTTACTCCCTCACGTTGTGGGATGGATGTAAGATTTAAATAAATTCAAATGCGGTGACCAGAACTGTACACAATACTCAAAGCAAAGCCTAACCAAAGTCTTAGACCAGGGGTCAGCAACCTTTTTGCCTCTGTGGGCCGGATCACGTATTAATGAGCGGATGGTGGGCCAGATAAATGCCATAAAAAACTCGAAATATGGGAATTATCCATTTAAATACATCTAGTTATGTTTTGCGGCAAATTAATGAATAACACATGCTAGAAAATCATTTGTGCTTAAGGTTGCCTACCACTGTCTTAGACAGTTGCAACATGGTTTCCTTACTCTTATATTCAATGTCTTGGCTGATGGTGGAAATCATGTTATTATGATTTCTTTACAACCCCACCTACCCTTGTGGGACTACTGACTCTATCCCTCTATGTATCAAAGTAAGTCCCATACATTTAGGATTAACTACTCTTGTGGAGTTATTTATCAAGCCACTAAATTATACAAAAACACTAAAGTCAACATGAAGAAGCACCTTCACGACATAGTGTTTGTTGGTAGTTTGTCTTATTCTTAGGGATCTGCAGTGATACACATGTTCATAAAGTTAAAGTCCAAAAGATTCCCCTGCATTGTTCAAGGGAGGGAAGAAAATCCTTCCAATTCTAACCTGTGCTAAAAAACGGTGAGACCCCTAATCAATTATGCTCAAAAAAGTCTAACTGGTCATTCACCTCATTGTGTGATCTTACTGTGTGGAAATTACTGACTATGAAAAGGTGGTTTGATTTTAACATGATACACAAATTCTCAATAGGCTAGTGTGCAGGAAAGCTTAACAGAATGTTATTGTTTATTTCTCAAGAAACTGATTACAAAGGTAGGAAGATTACACTACAATTAGAGAGCACTGTTAAATTCACACACACCCAGAGTATTGTGTGCAGTATTGATCCTATTTAAGGATGTTAAGGCATTGAAAACATTCACAGATTTGTTAATCTGGAATGGGTGGGTTGCATTTTGAAGGAAAATTAAACAGGTTTAGTTGGCCTTCAGAATTGTGGGAAGCCACCACATTAGACCCAGAGGTGGATGTGGTGATGATGTTTTCTCTTGGGGGTGGGGGGGGGGGGAGGTGAATCAACAACTAAGGAGTCACTGTTAAAGGTAAGAGCATCACCCACTTAAAGCAAACAACAGGAATTCCGCAGATGCTGGAAATTCAAGCAACACACATAAAAGTTGCTGGTGAACGCAGCAGGCCAGGCAGCATCTCTAGGAAGAGGTGCAGTCGACGTTTCTCGGCCTGAAACGTCGACTGCACCTCTTCCTAGAGATGCTGCCTGGCCTGCTGCGTTCACCAGCAACTTTTATGTGTGTTACCCACTTAAAGCAGATGTGGCAAAATTATTTCTCTCAGAGTTGTCAATACTTGTATCTCCTTCCCCAGGAGTAGGGTGGAAGCAAAGTCTTTGAATATTTCGAGGCAGAGGTAGATGGGTCCTTGATAAGCAAGGGGTGAAGGTTACCAGAGATAAGCAGGAATGTGGAGCTGGGGTACAATAAGATCAGTTGCAATCTTATTAAATGCTGCTGCAAGCTTGAGCGGCTGATTAACCTTTTACTTTTTCTAATTTGCATGCAAGCATGTACATGTTTTTTATACCACATTAGGACATCCTTGGTATTGTTTACTGCTGGCTGTGTTTAACAGAATGATGATGATGTTTAACTACCCACAGAATCTGAACACTTCCCTTAATTACTCCTACTGCTGACTAATTGTACTACATAGTTCCCACCTTTTTTAAGAATCAGAAGGTTGAATATTGAGGGTCCGTTCTAGGGAATAGACCATATGCAGATCACTGCACTCTGGTGCAGTGGGAGCAGTATACTCCTAGAAGTACTATCCTTTAAAATATAAAATATAAGGAGGCATAGTAAGCTGAAACAGTTGGACGAGGAGTGGACTCCCTGCTGTCCTGGCCAACCCTACTTTCTTCCCATCATCACTTTCATAGCTTTGATCATTCACATCACTGCTGTCTGTGAAACCTCAATAGCAAAAGCTGGCTGTTGTTTCCAATACTACAATAATGACCATACATCAAAATTCTTATTGGATTCTTATTCCAGTGTATGTATAATGTACAAATTCTTTATTTCCACCACACCGGAACCCAAGCCCACACATTGACAACTGCCAAACACAAGTGAAGTGACAAACACAACTCAGTACCTTTATGTTTATTCATTAATAAGGCATGGCCACTGCTAGTAATGGTAGCAATTTGGCATTAAGGTGGTGGTACTGGGTTACCTTCAACTACTACAGTCCAAGTATATGTTCTACGGGTGTACTGTTATATAAAAAGTAGCTAAAGAAATGCTGAGAAATTTACAGGCCACAATGATATATGGCCTAGAGGGCAACCTGCAGCTGTGTCCCCATCAAATTATTTCCGTGTGCACAGAATGGCTGTAGCCAGTGTCGCCATCCATTCTATTTTTTTCTAAAATGCTGCTTTGATGTCAGAATCAGATCAGACACTCCCAACTCACCTTTGAATTTCAGCCCTGCTGTCTGTCCATCTTTGGATAAAGATTGCATTGCGGCTTGGAGGCAAGTGGTCCAGGTGGAGACCAAAGAGAGGTTTGGTGAACGAGTTACGGGTTTAGGAACAATTTAAGAGCATTAACATTGACACCTCCCATCATAATGCTGGTAATTCAGAGAAGAGCAGTTGTATAGTAACTCCACAGCTTGGACTTGTCTTGCTTTTTATGGACAGGTCACATATGGCCAATTTTCACATTTCTGGGTAATAAGCTGTTACAGCCAACACACAGATAGTGTGCCAGAATGTCTTTATAAGTACAGCCAGGTTACTGAAGCTTAAACGTTTGGGCTATTTCTTGATATTATACACCACGAGTGGCTTTGACGATGGTGGGGATGTCAGTAGATGATCAGCCACTCAGCATTTCTGGGTGACCACAGCTGCAAAAGTTTCAACACTGTCTTTTACAGTCAAGTGTAAGACTCCACCATCTTTGAGGGCGAGAATGCTGAAGGATCCTCCTCCTTCCATTAACTGTTATACCGCTCCACTGGCATTCATGGCTGGATGTGGCAGAAGTGCAGGATTGCTGAACTGCTGTCGTGGGATCATAAACACAAGAGATTCTGCAGATGCTGGAAATCCAGAGTAACACACACAAAATGCTGGAGGAACTCAGCAGGTCAGGCAGCATCTAAAGAGAGGATTAAAGAACCGACGTTTCAGGCTGAGACCCTTCATCAGTGTCATGGGATCACTTAACACTCTATAAAGCACTGTATCTGGTGTTTTCAAGGATGCTGCTGATTATTGCTACTTTACAAGCAATGCTTAACATAAGTACTTCTGATGGTAGATTTGCTATAGTCATTTACACAGTATTGTTGATTCCTTGGCTTGATGACAATGGCATAAAAGGAAACACTGGGCCATGGAGTAGTGGATCTTGGTGGCATACAGATCTACTGCTGCTGATAGCCCATAATGTAACATGAATATGCAGCTTTGAGCTGACTGACATGTTCTAATGTTATTGCATTTAGCACCAGGGCGCTGCCACTCTTTGCATCCAGACGGTAGGAAACTTTGTCACATGGTGTGAGCAGAATTATCTGCAGCTTAATGTGAAAAAGACTAAGGAGCTGGTGGTAGACCTGAGGAGAGCTAAGGTACCAGTGACCCCTGTTTCCAACCAGGGGGGTCAGTGTGGACATGGTGGAGGATTACAAATACCCAGGGATACGAATTGACAATAAACTGGACTGGTCAAAGAACACTGAGGCTGTCTACAAGAAGGGTCAGAGCCGTCTCTATTTCCTGAGGAGACTGAGGTCCTTTAACATCTGCCGGACAATGCTGAGGATGTTCTACAAGTCTGTGGTGGCCAGTGCTATCATGTTTGCTATCAGTGTGCTGGGGCAGCAGGCTGAGGGTGGCAGACACCAACAGAATCAACAAACTCATTCGTAAGGCCAGTGATGTTGTGGGGATGGAACTGGACTCTCTCACGGTGGTGTCTGAAAAGAGGATGCTGTCTAAGTTGCATGCCATCTTGGTCAATGTCTCCCATCCACTACATAATGACTGGGTGGGCACAGGAGTACATTCAGCCAGAGACTCATTCCACTGAGATGCAGCCCTGAGCGTCATAGGAAGCCATTCCTGCCTGTGGCCATCAAACTTTACAACTCCTCCCTTGGAGGGTCAGACATCCTGAGCCAATAGGCTGGTCCTGGATTTATTTCATAATTTACTGGCATAATTTACATATTACTATTTAACTATTTATGGTTCTATTACTATTTATTACTTATGGAGCAACTGTAACGAAAACCAATTTCCCTCGGGATTAATAAAGTATGACTATGACAAACCTTGCAGTGATCACTCCTAACAAATCTGTTACAATAGATGAATCTACGATAAATAGATTGAGCCAGACAGATTGATGAGGAGAAGGACAAGTAGGTTTTTACCCCTTGTGTTGGTTCTTTAACCACCTGCCCAACCCCAATTTTCACTTTTCACTTTGTCTCTTTCCCAAAGGTAACCTCAGTGACTCCTGTAGGGAATGAGGAGAGAGAAAAAAGACAACTTGTGTTTATCTCATCACCATCATTCCTCTGTTATGTCCATCTCATACAAGTTATTTGCCTAGACATAATCTGTCCATTTCTGCAGTGGAGAATTCACTATTATGTAGAAAGATACAGTGACTGACCAGGTACCAAATGCTAACAGGGAAACATCACTGATGTGACCAGTATTTGTTGCTTAGTTAATTTTCCTGTGTGTGGTAGATCATTTCAGAGGCCATTTGATAAACATAATGACCACTCGTTCTGACGTTACGTCTGAATTTTAAAAAACTTGGTTCAAATTCTCAAACCGCTACAGCAGTATCTGAACTCTACAGACTCTATACTTCTAGTGCGGTAAATTAACTGTCCTGAAAACCGGGCTATGTATTTGAGTGCACAGACAGCACCTCATTTTAGATAAGATGTTAACCTATGATGCCTATGACAGTGTAGCACTTCCCTAGAGCTGTACTTGTCAGCCCAGACTGCATCCTTGACTAAGGCTTAAATTTGCAAACTACAACTCACTTAATATAATTTTAACAAAACAAAGGCAGTTATTTATTTATTGAGGTGCAGCTCGTAGCCATGTAGCCCTGCAATCCAGCAATTTAATGCTAGACTAATTACACGACAATTTACAATGACCAATTAACCTACCAACTGCATGTCTTTGGTCTGTGGAGGAAAATGGAGCACCTGGCGGAAACCCACGTGGTTATGGGGAGAACGTACAAACTCCTTACAGGCAGTTATACTGGAAATTGCAGAACTTATTAGATACATTCTTAGATACAGAAAACTTGGTAGTTTTCCACAAATTTCATGACTTTCAGAGGCAGCTCAGGTCAAAAGCATCTTTATTACAGAATGGTGCTTTTTTGGGGAAAAAAAACTCAAGGAATTCAAAAACTAGATAGAAACTATTTCCTCTAGAAAAAGAGGTATAATCTTACAAATAGGTTAAGCTCTTCACAAGTAAGTCCATGCAAGAAAAAAAATTGGAATTATTCTTCCTCAGAAAGTTTCAATTAAAATTCTTGAACTTTGAGATCGATAATATTTTGCTGGGCAAGGATATCGATCAAAGTTGATTACACAGAGGAGGTATAAATTTGAACAGACAGGTCTGAGTTACCAAATCTACTTCTTTTAAATTATCTGTTAAACACTGAACTATATTGAATTACAGCTCTGTCAATAGGGATTAAACCAATTAAAATTAGCATTTGGGATATGGAGGATGCTGACAAGTTTAGCATGCATTTCCCACTCCTGGTGCCAAGGTGGTCATGCATCCTCTCAGATAGGATGGAGATACATACCAGTCAGGCTGCAATGGAAAGATGGAATAGGCCAGAGGAGCTGACCGAACTATTCCCCTTCCTACAAAAGATCAGTGTTATTTCTGACCTCCAAATATAACTGACCACTTCATATTCTAAACAGATGATGTTCCACAAGTACTACACCTAAGGGACAGAGCCAGCTATGTATCCACAACATTTCAACTGCAGAACACTATCAGGTACCAAATGTATGTCAGCTCTCACAGCGTCACAATTATAATGCAGAAGATGCAGTACATTAGGTTCTGCATCTCTGATAACTTTGGGTAGGTGGAGCCTTTGTAGTATGAACATTAGACTGCTTGGTTTTAATAGTCCCAGATTTGCATGAGTGAAATGGAAGAAAATAAATTGACAAACTTAAAGACTCCCATTCTTGGATCATGATCCTATGAAAAATTTGCGTGTGGATGTTGGATGAGGACAGGAATGGCTGCACCCCAGAAAGGTCCTACAGTAGAATTGTCTATCAATACTCTCTAATCTTTCAAATGAAAAATGGATATCAACATTCAATTCTGCATTATCACTCTAGGCTATCTGCCCCTTGTCAAGTTGCTTCTGATGTGCTCAAGAGTGAAGCACTTGAGAATTCTTACTTTCTTCTTCTTACTTTTTAATTTACGTTATTTTTTGTATTTTTTTTCTCACCGTAACACATCGAAGCTGCACCCTCTCGAACATGCTGGTAGAGAGTTTTATTTGGGTCTTTTTTAGTGCTGGAAATAAGATACACCCCGACACGCGGGACAGAAGCAAGGTCGCATTGTGTATTCCAGAAATCAGCTAATGCCGGCTGGTTTAGCGAGCAGAGTGGCGGACACCCCTGCTGAAATCCAGAGGAAAACACACAGAGGAGGCAGAGGGGGATCACAAAGTCGAGGAAAGAGGACCGGGTCGAGACAACAGAGACTTTTGGAGAAGAGGAGTTCGGTGGGTAATACCGTTCCAGCTGACCAGAAGTGCACTGACAGCGGTAAGCGTAAAGGAGTTGGGTGCTTACTGATCTGGTTAACAATGAATGGTGCAATCTGGGGCATATTACGATCGAGGAATGCGTTTGCAGACTGGATATTGAACTTTTTACTGTTGGACTTCGGCCACATTTCACCGTGATACAACACTTGGTGGCATGGGAGGTTGTTCCTGCCTGTGGCCATCGAACGTGCAGCTCCTCCCTTGGAGGGTCAGACACCCTGAGCCAATAGACTGGTCCTGGACTTATTTTCCATCTGGCATAGTTTGCATTTTGTTGTTTGATTGTTGGTGGTTTTGTATTGCTATATTTACGCTCTATTCTTGGTTGGTGCGGCTGTAACGAAACTAAATTTCCCTCGGGATTAATAAAGTATGTCTATCTATCTATCTACCTAATTCCCATTGCCAACAGAAATAAAGATGTCTAACAAAGTCAACTTTGTGGGGATTTCACTTCAAGTAAATGAATGGGATTTCAATCTGAAAACCACAAATATACCAGGCAAGCTAAAATACTAACTCAAATTAAAGTATTTATGATGCTACTTTGAAGAGGGAAATATTCTAGAAAATAATTTTTACCTCAACCAGAATCACAAAACACAGTTCAGTTAGTCAATTGGAAACACACACACTGAACGTGTTGTAATCTTGAGGAAAAAATAAAACTGCTGGAGCATCTCAGTAGGTCAGGCAACACCTGTCCAAATGAGAATGATTGATGTTAGACTGACACCCCCTGGTCTGATGCCCTGTGATTTCAGTCTCTAAGGCCAATGTGAGAGCATTCTTCAGGAGGGTGAATCCATGGAAAGCATCTAGCCTCTACGGCACATCTGGCTAAGTACAGCAGACTCGTGCTAATCACCTGGCTGGAGTGCTTATGGACGTCTTCAAACTCTCACTTCGGCATCGAGGTACCCAGCTGCTTCAAGCAGGCTTCAATTATTCTGGTGTCCAAGGAAAAAAAATGGTAATCTGCCTCAATAACCATCATGCAGCAGCAATTACATCTTTGAGAGGTTGGTCTTGAAGCATATCAACTCCTGCTTGAGGAGTCACCTGGATCCACTCCAATTTGCCTACTGTCACAACAGGTCAACATCTATTGCCATTTCACAGGCTCTTCACTCAGCTCTGGAACACATGGACTGTGAAGATGCATGCATTAAGATGTTCTTCATTGAGTACACTGCAGCTCAGCATTAACACTATCATCCCCTCGAAACTAACCAATGAACCCTAAGACCTAGATCTCTATATCTCCCTGTGCACTGGATTCACGAGTTCCTGACTTGTAGACCCCATTCAGTACGGACTGGCAACAACATCTCCTCCACAATTATTATTTGCATGGGTGCACCACAAGGCTGTATGCATAGCCTCTGCTCTACTCGCTTTATACATATGACTGTGTGGCTAAGTACAGCTCCAATGCCATATTTAAATTTGCTGATGACCCTCCTCTTATTGGCTGAATCGAAAGTGATGATGAATCAGCACATAGGGAGGGAGATTGAAAATCTGGATGAATGATGTCACAGCAACAACCTGTCACTCAATGTCAGCAAAACCAAAGAGCTGATTATTGACTACAGGAGGAAAAAGGCACAGGTCCATGAGTCAGTCCTCAATCTAGTGAATCAGAGGTGGAGAGGCTCAACAACTTTAAATTCCTCGGTGTTACGATATCAGACGATCTGTCCTGGGACCAGCATGTAAATGCCATCACAAAGAAGGCATGACAGCACCGCTACTTTCTTAGACATTTGCATAGATTTGGCATGTTATCTAACACGCTGACCAACTTCTATAGATACGCAATGCAGGGTCCTGACTGGTTGCGTCACAGCCTGGTATGGGAACACCAGTGCCCAGGGATGGAGAATTCTACAGACAGTGATCACAGGCAAAGCCCTCCCTACCACTGCGCACATTTACAAGGAATGCTGCCGTAAGAAAACAGCAACCAGCATGAAGACCCCATCAGCCAAGCCACACTCTCTTCACTACTAGCATCAAGAGGACATACAGGAACCTTAGGTCCCACATCACCACGTTCAGCAACAGTTTTTACCCATCAGGCTGTTGAACAAGCTTGGATAACTTCACTCTCCTCAACTCTGAACTGATTCAACAACCTACAGGCTCACATTCAAAGACTCTACGATATATGTTCTCGTATAAATTTAGTTTTTATTTGCGTAATTTATCTTCTTTTGCACATTGGTTGTTTGTCACTCTCTATGTAGTTTTTCATAAATTATGTCTTTATTTTATGCAAACGTCAGCAGGAAAATGAATCTCAAGGTAGTATATGATGATATATACATACTTTGATAATAAATTTATGTCACCAGACCTGATAAAGGATCTTGTTCTGAAACAGTAACTGCCTATTTATTTCCATAGATGCTGCCTGACCTTCCAAGTTCTTCCAGCGTTTTGTGTGTGTTACATAAATGTTGTCTCATTTACCTTTTCTCCTCAGGGGATCTCCTTCACTTCCCAACAGGTTCCAGATGACCACAGGATAACATGGTTTAGTGAATGGCAGAAGTCAAACTGGCAAACCTCAAAAAATTTGATTCCAGTTCTTGACTGGAGCCAAAAGGCAACTGACCCGAATGTCATTCAACAGAAAAAAACCAAACGACAGTGATTTAGGAAATAACTCAACTAGCGCTTCTGCACCATTTTGTTTAATCGTGTGGAAATCACCAACAAGGCTGGCACTTACTGCCCCCCACTTTTTTATGGGGGTGGCAGGCTGCTTCCTTGAGCAACTGCAATCCATGTTTGCAGTAACTGATACAACTAAATGGCTGCAGAGAACATTTAAGAGTTGGATGGGATTGGAGTCAAATATGGGTCAAAACTGATATCCTTTGGGAAAGAAGCTTTCCACTGGTTACCATCCAACTGTGTAATAGACAAACCAGTAACGTTATATGTTTTATTTCTGGGATGTATAAAACAAATGAAAGTCTTTAACTCACAAATTATTAGTTCAAACTTCAGAGTTGGTAATCTGGTAACAAAGATGGGTTTATGGTTTCTGGTCCCTCCTTTTTTTGGCTGCTTTGAATCAAACGGCTTGCAAATAATGAGCACCTAGCTGAACTGAATAAGCCTGGACCTTTTCGATTTTTTGTTTTATATTCAGCATTTTTTTGGCTCTTTTTTTTTGCCGCTGTTTGCGCAATGCTTTTTTGCATGGGGGGGATGTTTGATGGTTTTCTTTGTTTCATGGCTGTCCGTGGGAAACACAATCTCAGGGTTGTATACTGCATATATACTTTGATAATAAATGTACTTCGAATCTTTGAAGATACAACTTCATTAATAATCAATACTAGGCTACTAGAGATGAAAATGGCAAGCTTGGAGGCGCAGAAAAGGATTAGATGAGCATTAAACTTAACTGGGTTACTCTTTATGGTACAATAATCACCATCTTAGCTCACACATTAATGGTAAAAAGATACTGTGGGAAGTCTATTCAGTCTGTAGTCCCATCATTTAGTTGAGGCATTAAACTAAATCTCTCTCAGGTGGTTGCAAAAGATCCTTTTTCAAGTAGAGGTTCATTACCCAGGTCAATAGTTTTCTTTAAAATAACAATCAAAAATAGATGCAAACAACAGGAATTCTGCAGATGCTGGAAATTCAAGCAACACACATAAAAGTTGCTGCATTCACCAGCAACTTTTATGTGTGTTAATCAAAAATAGATTTGTTTATTTATTTCAGTGTTGCGAAAATTTGATGTGTGCAAATTGCCTGCTACATTACCTTATGATATAACCATAATTAAATCTTGAAACTAATATGTATGAAGTACTTTAGTGAGGGAGTACACTATATAAATTCATGTTTGTTTGTTCAGAACTAAACTAAGTCGTGCTGATTTGAATACAAATTCTATGCAAGTTGAACAGCAAGGTAAAGTACTACAAACAATATAAATTGAAAAGCAAAAAAAAACTTTGCATGTGCTAAAAATCTAGACTGAGGTGAGCAGCATTTTAAGGAGTTATTTTGAAAAAAGTAAGTCAATCCTTCTGGTGTACTCCCCTCACCACCTCTGCTTAGGTATAATGAAGGGTTTTCACCAGCAACACAAACTCACCTAAAAAGAGATTTAAATACTTACTATTTCCAAAATATTCCACAGCTTATTTTAAAATTATGCAGTGTCAAAAGTTAGTCAGAATAAAATGTGTATGAAGGACTTCCTCCTGCTGACAGTAGAGGTTAAATAAGGGCTCTATTCTTATTTGAATAATGTTTCAATACTAAGAAAGTAAAATTCTTCCTGTTGCACATGTGCAGATTTAGGGAGAGATGTAGTTGATTTGTAAGAGCAGGATGTGTAAAAGAAAAAAAAAACCATTGCTTGTTACAAAATTCATGATTATTATTTTCTTTGATGGCTGTATGAATTTGCGATAACAGCTTTAAGTGACTCAAGATGGCATCCAACTGTCTTCGTGGGTAGTGATGGTCACTGTGTATTTGTTATTTTTTGGTCTGACTGTTGCTCAGTCTGCTGTGTGTTACTCGTGCTTGTCCCACTATGTTCAATGAGATGGAGACAGTTGCCGATTGTTTTATACCAAACATCAGCACTTTGCCAAGTAAAACGAAGCCTCCTGAATGTAGTCTCCACTAGCCCTTCCCTGTAAATCTAATCTTCCCACAATTCTCCTTCTTTCTGCACTACCGTCCAATTAATCTAACCAAGACTGCTCTTATCACCCTTCAAAATACCGTACCTACCGTCCCCCTAAAAAAGCCAGGTGTCGCAAGATTCGCCACCCACCCATTAGAATTACGCGAGCACCGTGGATTTTAGGCCTACTACCATCTCTCCCCAAAGCTATCTCGTGTGCGTCTGTGTTTTTATTCTCCTCTTTTCAAAGTTTACCCACCATTTACTTTACCTTCGAGCCACACAAAGGGTGAAATAGTTTTAATCAAAATAGGGGAGGAGGGAATTAAAACACGAGGAAGAATGACCATCACGGGGGCCTGGGCTCCAGTCCTTTTTGGACCTTATGCCGAAGCACTGGTCTCCGTCTAATTTCTTTACTTTTTGCACTGTTACCTCAAGCCACATTTTATTTTTTATATTAAGCTTCACTGGAAACGAATCAGATGACAATTAAATAAAATTATGTGATAAGAATAAAGAGATATTTCGGTTACTTACTCGGTCGGGTGCTCTGGGTCATAAGCGTCCCCCATCTTCACCGAGCCGCGCTATTTTACTCAAAACATTCAGCATGAAAAACGAAAAAAAAATAAAACAACGAGGGCAAAAAAAAACCTCCAACGATTTTCTGAGCCGGCGTGTAAATTTCTTCTCCACCTTTGGAAGGTTCAGACTTCTGCTCCGGGACTGACAACTCGACGTTCCGAAATTAGGATCCCGGCGCCTGCGACGTTCCAAAATCGAACCTTTTTGTATCAATTCTCCCTTCCGATCCGATAAAAATGTTGTCCTTCAGTTTTATTCCATGCTCGCTGCTGCTCCGCCGCCCGCCGCCGGCCGCCGGCCTCCTTATGGAATCCACACTCGAACTCCCTCTTTCTAAAACATCCTTCCCATATTTAAATATATATTGTACCTTGTGTGTGTATATACACATATAAAAAACACCAGGCACGAGATCTATTTAATCCCCGCTTCGCCTCTGCAAAACAAAATGAATGCGAAAAAATTCTTCCATCAGAAAACAATGTACTTTTTTATATTTATAGCCATTTTAATTTGTCTTCTTTCTTTCTGGTTCCCCTTTTGCTTTAAGCACACATTATATTTGTGTGTGTTTGTATTTTTTCAACCTCGAGAAAGAACACTAAGACGATGTACGTCGCTCCGTAACAAACGGAAATGAACCGAGAACAGTTTTTTTCGATGCGACTGGGACTTTCCTGTGAAATTGACAGTCATCCGGACCAACTGAAAGTGTCGAGCCAGTTTATGAAACTGACTGACATAAGAGATATTTTATTATGTTTCGTTTGTGAGGAGCTGCTGCTGAAACTGATCAGGTTTGTGTTTGTTTCGTTGCATTTGTTTTCTGGAATAATTCTTGTTCCGACTTTTAATCTAAAATTTAAAAAAATCTGCAATGGATTTGGCGTCCAAGCACGCTTGTCAATATCTCAGTTCTTTAATTCGATACATAAAGATAAATTGGAAAGAAAATGCTGCCACAGATAAAGGGATTGAGTTTAACATAAACTTTTAAAAAATTTAGTGCGACGCAGTGTGGGAGGGTGAGGGGCAATTTCATAAATCTTTCGTCAACCTCCGGGCAGTTTCATTTTTTTAACCCTCTGATCCAATGCCCAGACAATAGACTGTGACCAATCGGATTAATATATAACGCTATAGTATGATAACGCGTTGAGTTTTTTTTTAGGGACAATAGCATGATTTGGGATTCCTCCAAGTCTTTGCCAATATTGAATTTTACAGAACAGGAAGCGGCCATTCATGTTTCCATGTTGTGCCAGTAATTTTAAAGAAATTATTAATCTAATCCCAATTATTTGTTTATGCTCACATTTATTTTTGTTTATTTCCATGAATATATATCCAATTTCCCTTTGAAACTTGCTATTGAATACTCTTAGACTATGTTTTAGAATATACTGTATATTCCAGATATATGAAACAAATTTGCCTCATCTGGTCTCTTTGGTCCTTTTACCTTTTTTTTCCCCAAAAATATACTTTAGTCACAAGTCACAAAAATACAAGTACCTATCTTTTCTTACATTCATTGTACCATCAAGTCAGGCACTCTTAATCTGCATTAATGATACTTTATTTTTTTCCCCCTCTTTAAACAATTCATTCACCCATGAAGTACAAACACTGATGATACACAGGACTCAGCCCCTCTGTGCCCAGGAGTGGTAGGACCTTAACTATAGTCTTTCCCTACAAAGTCTTTGCAGTGGGGGCACTGAAATTCTATGCATCCTCAGCACATATTCCTGCACATCGGGACGTGCCTAAACGCCTTTTACTGGAAAACCAGCAAGTTTCAGGTGGACCAAACTGCATCTTTCACTGAGTTGATGATTTTGCAGCAGTTGATTTTTGTTATTGTGTGTGACCCTGGGATTAGCCCATGGAACGAAGCCCTCTATTGCATACGTGCCCAGGAGACACTTCGATGAGAGTCACTGCATTCTTTTCCAGGCCTTGGCAAACACAGTCCTCAAGAGATGGACAATCATCTCATGTGCACCACAGCCATCTCGAGGGCAGTGTGCAATGGGAGTGAGAACTCTGGTTGTGCAGAGAGGATCTGATAGGGAATGCCCCTCTCAGCCAAGCAAGTCCTGATGTTTGTTTGTGAGTTGTCAGTACTGGTGATGAGGCATTCTGCCAAATGACTGACAGTGTGCCCGGGAAACCACTGTGTAGATCCATGATGTCCTTCCCTTATCGGACCGGTAGGACATTACATGTTGATTAATGCCTGATTAACCAATGACCAAAATGTTCTTCTGCAGAAACCTTTCCACAAAGGGGAAGTGGTGTGGTATGATACAAATAAATGCAACATTGCATGGCAATGAGACCAGATCAATCCTTCTCACTGGGGACAGGATGAACCTCACACTGGTTCTGTGCAGAATTTAATGCAGCCTGACACAAAAGTCGCCATCAGGACAAGGGTTCTCCAGATGAAATGATTACCACAATACAAGAGCAAGGTATGGGCCATGTGTGCTCAAATACAGCAATACTGAGTGCACCTTGCACCTAAGGATCAGGTTCTTGCTGAATATTGAGAAGGTTCATTGCTTCCACGTACCCAATTGTTGCTTTACCTTGGCTATCCGGCCCAGCCAATTCTTACATAGCCCCTATACCATTTCCAACTACCAACATGCACCTCCACCACCAACCCCCAGCTCCCCAGATTTCCAGACCTGATGATGAAGGAACAAAGGATTGGTTGTATCAGTTGCCAAAGAATATGGGCTCAGTCATATTGTGATTGATTCTGGTTTTCTGAGGCCAGCTCAGATTGGTTGTAGATGCTGATGGACTATGGGTCTGATGGTGATGTTATTAATATACATGTAGACAGTTCTGATGCAGAGTTTCAACTCAATGTCTATTATCTCTTTCTATCCACAGATGCTGCTTGATAAATTAGGTTTCTCCACTATTTTGTTTTTTTTTGTTGTTCCAGATTATAGGATCTGTAATCTCTTGTGTCTATAGATAGACTAGAGGTCTGAGTGTCCCCACTGCCAGGCATTATTATTCCTCTTATACCCATGTCTTTTCTGCTGGATTTACCAAAGGGCCTGATACAACATACAAACCAGTCAGTGTATAGAGCCATGCCTTACTCCAGGCTCGACAGGGAAGCTTTCTGTTTACCACCCATTAATTTCAACTGAGCCTGTTAATGACTGTGTGGAGCATTTCTATCCAATTCCTGATTTCCTCCCATTTTGGAAAGTAAATGTGTGATATCATGACAAAGATCTTCACCTGGTGTGAGCTGATCAGGCACGTATCCCACTCATAATTCCTGGTATCTATGAGCAGTGCAATATTATCAATGATTTTCCTGCTCGGTTTGGTCTAATGCTTCTGCTTTTAGTACGTTGCTTCTTAGTACCCTTTATATACCTGAAAGGCAGATATTTGGTTTTACGGTAAGATTAACTGTCCAATCAACTGGTAAGTAGGTTACAGCCATGGAAGGAGCATTTACAATGTAGTATAACAAAATGTAAATTTATTTACAAATACTTATGCTGTTTCACAATGTTTTTAGGTTATTCATTTCCATAAACCCACTTTGATGTTCTTCTAGATTATCAGTGACCAATAGCCATGTTTTATTTATTTGTCCTTGGTTCATGTAAGATGCAAAAAGAACAATCTCTCCCTGACATTGCAGACAGGTGAATTTACTATTGAACTGTATTCTTGAATTAATTGGGGAGAGCTTTTTATTGGCTTTTGTTTCTCTTAGATTATGGAAGGATTGCTATTGTAAATGCTGGAAAGCATGTAAGTGAAAAATGAATGAATGAGTAGGTATTTTCTTAGTTAATTAGTTCTAAGGGAGTTTATATTTTATCTTCAAAAAATAAAAATAACATGTGGCCCCTTTGATAAGGAAGCCACATATGAGGCTGCTAAAAAGGATAGGAGCCCTGGATATTACGGGAAAGGTACTAGAAAAGATAGAAGTTTGTCTGACTGGCAGAAAGCAAAGAATGGGAATAACCTAGGCTCTTTCTGGTTAGCTGCTGGTGACTAGTGGTGTGCCACAAGGGTTGGTATTATGTCCAGTACTTTTCATATTATATATTTACAGACATCCTACCCTGCAAAAACTCATTTCAGGGAGGTAGCACCATCAATTTGCGGGAGACTCCTGGAACTTCTGGGAGAGGTGGGATGTCTGCAATACAGTAGCTCCTTAGCAGCCAGCCAGCTAGTTTAAATAACGTTAGCTATGCTAATGAACGAATGACACCTGTTAAACTCACCTCAACCTGTCTTTTACAGTCCTAACCCACCATGGGCAATAGAAAAGTCACTGTTGCAAACAGTTCAGTGAGCAACACTGTCATTATTTTTGACCCCTATTAGGCAGGGGTACACTTTAGTGTAGTCTGGGGTGACGTACATTTTATATTTTCTTTTTTTGGAACACTCTGCCATGGCGCGCATGTGCTCTCTCTCTCTCTTTCTCTCTTGTGCACTCTCTTGCTCGCTCGCGAAAAAAATCGATTTCCGGGATATCGTATATAATTTGCGGGCATCAGGGAGCCACTATCAATATGTGGGAGACTCCTGGAACTTCCGAGAGAGGTGAGATGTCTGTATCTATGATCTGGTTGATGAAATTGATGGCTTTATGGCCTAGTTTATAGATGATACAAAGATGGATGGAGGGATAGGCAGTGTTGAGGAAGAAAGGAGTCTGCAGAAGGACTTGGACGGATTAGGAGGATGAGTAAAGAAATGGCAGATGGAATACAGTATGGAAATGTGTATGGTCATACACTTTGGTAGAAGGAAGAAAGACAGACGATTTTCAAGATGGGAGAAAAATCAGAAATTGGATATGCAAAGGGACTTCAGTGTCCTAGTGCAGGATTCCCTAAAACTTAACTTGCAAGTTGATGCAATGTTCATATTCATTTTGAGAGGACTAGAATATAAAAGCAAAGATGCAATGAAAGGAAGCAATGGCGAAACCTCGTGGAGTGCTGTGAGCAGTTTTGGGCCTCATATTTAAGGAATGATATGTTGGAATTGGAGAGGGTCCAGAGGAAGTTTAAGAGAGTCATCCTGAGGATGAAAGGGTTAATGTATGAGGAGCATTTGTTGGCTGTGGTACTGTACTCATTGGAATTTAAAAGGATGAGGGTGGAGTCTGACTGAAACCTACAGGATATTGATATAATGAATGTGGAGAGGATGTAAGGGTGTCAAAAATTGCAGGGAAAAAGCAGGAGAATGGGTTTGAAGGAATAGTAAGTCATCAATGATTGAATGGTAGATTGGCCAAATGGCCAAATTCTGATCCTATGGGCATTTGAACAGTGGCCTATCAGCGATCAGGAGCGAGAGAAGAAGTGACTCACACAGGTTGCCAAGTGTGCATTAAAAAGCAACGCTTTGCGGGAGTTTTGGCATTTGAACTGTGGCCAAACAGATTGGAATTCATTAGCAAGGGCAAATAAAATAAGAAGGGGGCAGCAGAGCAGCCTTTGTTGGAGTGGGGAGTTGAGGCTTTAGCTTTTCGAGGCTTCAGTGAGGGGAGGCTTGAGTGAGAGAAGGCAAAAAGCTGTAAGATTTTTTTAAGCTAATTTATTGTTTTCTTCTTTCTAATGGCACAGTTAGAGCAGTAGGGATGCAGCAGGGAGACCTCCAGTGTCCCTGATGATTTTACCTGCGAGAAGTGCATCCAGCTGCAGCTTCTAACAGACTGTGTTAAGGTGTTAGAGCTGGAACTAGATGAACTGTAGATCATGCAGGAGGCTGGGGCTGTGATAAGCAGGACATATAGAGAGGTAGTTACACCCAAGGTGCAGGACCCAGGAAATTGTTTGACAGTCAGGAGGTTGAAAAAAGTTAAACAGCCTGTGCAGTGTACCCCTATGGCTATCCCCCTAAATAACAGGTATGCCACTGGATACTGTTGGGAGGATGACCTAGCAGTGGAAAGTCACAGTAGTCAGGTCTCTGGCACTGAGTTTGGCTCTATGGCTTGGAAGGGAAATGGGGAGAAGAGGAAAACTGTGGTGAAAGGGGATTCATTAGTTAGGGGAACAGAAAGGAGGTTTTGTGGATGAGAATGAGATTCCAGGATGGTACGTTGCTTCCTGTTTGCCAGGGTCTGAGCCATCTCATATTGAGTCCTCAGCATTCTCAAGTGGCAGGGTAAGCATCCAGAGATCATGGTCCATTTAGGTACCAATGACATAGGTAGGAAGAGGGACAAGGTTCAGTAAAGTGAGTTCAGGGAGTTAGGTTCTAAGTTAAAGGAAGGGCCTCCAGGGTTGTGATCCCAGTATTGTTACCCATGCCATGTGCTAGTGAGGCCAGAAATAGGCAGATCGTACAGTTCAACATCTGTCTAAGGAGTTGGTGTAAGAGGGAGGGCATCAGATTTTTTTATATATCATTGGGCTCTCTTCCAGAGAAGGTGGGGCCTGTACAGAAGAGATGGTTTCCACCTGAACTGGAGGGGGACTCTTATCCTAGTGGGAAGGTTTGCTAGTTCTGCTTGATGGGGTTTAAACTAGAGTTGCAGGGGGACGGGAATCAGCATGTCAGAAGAGATAGTGGAGTACTTGTGGAGACAGATATTGTTAAGGTTATTGTTCAGACAAAGTCAGGAAGCAAAAGGTTGAGTATGGTGCGATTAATGTTCTGAGTTTCATATACTTCTTTGCAGATGAGCTCAGTACATGGATCATGGAATTATGATATTGTAGCCATAATAAGAAAGGCATGACCATGTTAAAGGGGCTGTATGATAGACTACCCAACAGTCTCCAGGATTTAGAGGTACAAATTTATAGAGAGATCATAGACTTGCAAGAAACATAAGGTTGTTATGGTAGGTGATTTATCTTCCCACATATTGACTGGGACAACCATACTGTAAAATGACCAGATGGAATAGAGTTTGACAAATACGTTCAGCAAAGTTTCCTCAATCTGTACATAGATGTCCCAATGAGAGAGTGTGCAATACTTGAATTGCTATAATGGAATGAGACAGGGCAGGTGACAGAAGTTTGTGTAGGGGAACACTTTGCATCCAGTGATCATAATGCCATTAGTTTCAAGGTGATTATGGAAAAGGATAGGTCTGGTCCTCGGGGTGTGATTCTAAATTGGAGAAAGACAAACTTTGGAGGTATCAGAAAGGACCTGGGAAGCGTGGATTGGAACAAACTGTTTTTTGCTGAAGATGTACTTGGTAAGTGGGAGGCATTCAAAGGTGTAGTTTGTAGGTGCCTGCCAGAATAAAAGGCAAGGATAACTGGCTTGGGGAACCTTGGTTTTTGAGAGATATTGAGGCCATGGTTAAGAAAAAAGGAGGTGCATAGCATCTGCAGACAGGTAGGAACAATTGAAGTACTTGAGGAATATAAGAAATGCAAGAGAACACTGGAGAAAGAAATCAGGAGGGCTAAAAGAAGGCATGAGGTTGCCCTAACAGACAAGCTTAAGGAGAATCCTGAGGGCTTCTACAGATATGTTAAGAGCAAAAGGATTGCAAGGTACAACAGTGGTCCTGTGGAAGATCAGAATGGTAATCTATGCATGGATTTTTTGCATCTATATTTTCGTGGAGATGGATACAGAGCCTATAGAAGTGAGGCAAAGCAGCAGTGAGTTCATAGACCCTATGCAGACTACAGAGAAGGAGGTGTTTTTTGTTTTGAAGCAAATTGGGGTGGACTAATCCAGAGGGTCAGACAAGGACCCTGTGGGAGGTGGGTGCAGAAATTGCTGAGGCCCTTGGTGACAGGTGAGGTACCAGAGGATTAGAGGATCGCTAATGTTGTTCTGCTGTTTAAGAAAGGCTCTAAAAATAAACCAGGAAGTGATAGGCCGGTGAGCCTGACATCATTAGTGGGAACGTGATTGGTTAGATATCAACTGATTAGGGATAGTCAGCATGGCTTTGTGTGTGATAGATTGTTTCTAACCAATTTTATAATAGAGTTTTTCAAGTAAGTTACCAGGAAAATTGATGAAGGCAAGGCAGTGGATGTTGACAAGGCCCTGCGTGGTAGATTGGTCAAAAACGTTTAGTTGCTTGGTATTTAAGATGAGGTAATAAATTGGATTAGATATTGGCTTTGCGGGAGAAACCAGAGAGTGATAGTAGATGGTTACCTCTCTGACTGGAGGCCTGTGTCTAGTTGAGTGCCGCAAGGATCAGTGCTGGGTCTGTTGTTTGTCATCTATGTCAGCGACTGGAATGATAACCTGGTTAACTGGATCAGCTAATTTGTGGATGACACTAAGATTAGGGGTGTAATGGACAGCGAGGAAGACTATCAAAACTTGCAGCAGGATATAGACCAGCTGGAAAAATAGGGTTGAAAAATGTGAGATGGAATTTAATGCAGACAAGTGTGGGATGTTGCACTTTGGGAGGACCAACCAGGGTAGGTTTTCCACAGTAAGCGGTATGACACCTAGGAGTGCTGTAGCACAAAGGGAATACAGATCCATAATTCCTTGAAAGTGATGTCACAGGTAGATAAGGTTGCAAAGAAGTCTCTTGGCACATTGGCCTTCACAGATCAAAGTATTGAGTATAGGAGATGGGATGGTATGTTGGAGTTGCATAAGACATTGGTGAGGCCTAATTGGGAGTATTGTGTGCAGGTTTGGTCACCTACCTACAGTAAAGATGGAAAGATTACAGAGAAAATTTACAAGCATGTTGCTGGGACTGGAGGATCTGAGTTATAAGGAAAGATTGAATAGGTTAGAAATTTATTCCCTAGAATGTAGAAGATTGAGGGAGATGTGATAGAGGTTTTGAGGGGTATAGATAAAGTAAAATCAGAATCAGGTTTATTATCACTGGCATGCGTCGTGAAATTTGTAAATGCAAGCAGGCTTTTTCCACTGAGGTTGAGTGAGACTACAACTAGAGGTTATGGGTTAAGGGTGAAAGATGAAATGCTTAAGGGGAACATGAGGGGAAACTTCATTCAGAGGGTGGTGACAGTGTGGATGCAATTTTGATTTCAACATTTAATAGAAGTTTAGATTTATATATGGATGGGAGGGGTATGGAGGGCTATGGTCCCAGTGCAAAACAGTTGGACGAGGCAGTTTAAATAGTTCTGCACAGACTAAACAGACAGAAGAGCTTGTTTCTGTGCTGTAGTTTTCTATAGCTCTATGTCTTATGGTGTAAGATGACAAGCACAAGGAGGTAAATAGAATCAGTCTTGCATATTGTAAAAGAAAATTTATTTTAAGAGAGGATCAATCGGTGCATTTACTGGCCAATCCTGGCTGTGCCGAGAAAGGACCTATGGACTTCAGGGTCACTTTAGAAGCTATAAGTGTCATTCAGTAGTGTGGGGTAGGATCCACATTCAGGCTAAGACTAAGTGGGAGTTTCCAAGACATTAATGAAGACACCGGTTTTTGCCCTGCTTTATCGCCTGAGCACTGCAACTTCTTGGTCAAAGGATAAATTCAAGATCCATGCCTGAAGTTTGATTGCCTAATCCAGGCTGACAGTGAGTAGTGAGAAGTGTACTGAAACAATATGACATTATTGTGATATTGGATGGCACAGTGGCACAACAGTGAGTACTGCTGCCTCTCAGCACCTGGAATTTGGGTTCAGTCCTGACCTTAGGAGCTTTCTTTGTGGATTTTGCATATTTTTCCTTGACAGGAAGGGTTTCCTCCCTCAACCCAATGACATGCCTGTCGGTTAACTGCCTGATGTAAGTATTCACTTTTTGTAGTTAATGGAAAAAGTATCAAAACAGTGCATCGATGGGCAAATATGAGAGAGAGCAGGTGTGCAGGGAATAAGGTGAGGGGGAATAGGACTGACGTGGTGGCTGCACTGGCCCTGTGGGCTGTATGGCTTCCTTTGGTGCCATTATGAGATAATAGATGTGCCACCCTCTGAATCAAATAATAAACCCTGCCAGCTATCTCAGAACTCACGACCTGTATTTGAAGATGATAATGGAAATTCTCCCTGTTGTCCTGGTCATTAGTCATCCTCAAGCCAAATAACTTAAGATCAGTTTATCTGGTGATCCATCCGTGTACATTTCCTTGTCATTTTCTATATTTCACTCTATCTTCCTCCTAAGGTTTGGTTTGAGTTTCAAGTGAACACATCCAGGGGGTCAGGTTTGAGTTGGACATTCATTTCAGACCCTGATCCATTTTGTCACTGGGGAGTAATATCACTTGGATTGTAAAGTTAACATCTGTCTCATACCTAGCCTCACTGGCAAGGCCAGGCTTTTTTTAAATTTATACATTACTGTCAAGATCTATTTTTAGTGAGCCAAGCGTAGAGCAAGCAGCAGTCACTAGATTCGGATGTGGGAAGTTCCTTGTTTTCTCCACTGGGAGCATATTTAATCTTAAAATAGATCTAATCATTGGGGAAGCAAATCTAACATTGAACAGACACTTTTAACGTTAAAGATGATTCTTTTTTTTGTACTGTTATTAGTTTTTTTTAAAGATTAGTTAAACAAGCTGGCAGAAATTAGGATTCCATTGAAAGATTTGAGAGTTTGGAATTGAAATATCGCATTTCCTGGCAAGAATGAGTATGGAATCTGTTGAGTCCTACTCTCCATCACTCATGAATTTATTACTTGCCGAGGAGCAAGTTTAGTTTCCAATGTAAGAATGTGCATTTAGATAGAGTATTTTATGACTTCAGGACATCTTGGAGTGCTTGTAGCCAGTTAAGTACTTTTGAAGTGCAGTCACTGTGTAATGGAAGAAATGCGGCAACTAGTTTCAGCACAGAGAAAAAATATAGCTGATTTTAAGTTTCTTTTCAAATTTTTGCATTTTATGGGACCCAGGCAATGCTCGTTAGGGTAGCATTCATTGTTCATCTCTAATTATATTTGAGAAGGTGGTGCTGATTTGCATTCTTGAAACAGTGCATTCATTTTGAAAGTACTCTAAGAGTACTGTTGGAAAAGGACTTCCAGGAATTAAACTCAGTGATAATGAAGGAATGGTAATTTACAGTCAGCTCTCCTTATCCGTGGGTTCTGCATGCGCGGATTCAACCAACCGCGGATCAGGAGAACCTGGAAGTTCTCTCTCCAGCACTCATTGTTTGTTCGCCTTGCGTCTTGTGTTGTGAGTGAGAGGAAGGACTTTAATTAGATTCAACTTTATTGTCATTGTGCCGAGTGCAGATTCAAAGCCAGTGAAATGTAAAGAATAGTGTTACTCACAAAATAACTGCGAATAAAAAAAGTGCCACAGCACACAAGTATAGAAGTACTGAGACAGTACAATATGGGTGCAATACTGCTTAGTGCTGTGATGAGAGGTTCAGCAGTGTCACAGCCTCAGGGAAGAAGCTCTTCCTGTGCCTGCTGGTGCGGGAGCGGAGGCTCCTGTAGTGCTTACCGGATGGGAGGGAGTAAAAAGTCCATGGTTAGGGTGAGATGCATCCCTGATAATGCTTTTCGCCCTGCCCAGGCAGTGTTTATGGTAGATGTTCTCAATGGTGGGCAATTGGGTGCCGATAATTCGCTGGGCAGTTTTCACCACACGCTGGAGTGCTTTGCGGTCCAACACGGGACAATTGCCATACCACACTGAGATGCAGTTGGTGAGTATGCTCTCAATGGTACAGCGGTAAAAGTCCGTCAGTATCCTGGGACAAAAGTGAGCTTTCTTCATGCTCTGCAGGAAATAAAGGCGCTATTGCGCCTTTTTGATCAGGATGGAGGAGTTCAGGGACCAGGTGAGATCCTCCAAAATGTGGACACCAAGGAATTTGAAGCTTGATACACACTCCACTACAGCTCCGTTGATGTAGATGGGGAGGAGATTGTGGCTCCTAGCATGCTTGAAGTCCACAATGATCTCCTTGGTCTGGGTGTTAAGGGCCAGGTTGTTATCGGCACACCACATGGCCAGGTGCTGGACCTCGTCCCTGTAGGCCGTCTCGTCATCCCCTCTGATCAGAGCAACCACCGTGGTGTTGTCTGCGAACTTGATTATGGAGTTAGAACCATGTACAGGTACGCAGTCATAGGTGAAAAAGGAGTACAGAAGAGGGCTCAGCACACAGCCTTGAGGCACGCTGGTGTTCAGGGTGAGAGTTGGGGAGGAGAGGTTGTCTAACTTAACTGATTGGGGTCTGTTAGTCAGAAAGTCCAAGGTCCAATTGCAGAGGGATACGCTGATACCAAGCTGGCGAAGTTTGCTGATCAGCTTGGAGGGGATCACAGGATTGAATGCCGAACTAAAGTCAATGAACAGCATTCTGACGTAAGAGTTGGGGCTGTCCAGGTGGGTCAGGGCAGAGTGAAGTGCTAGTTCTTAAGGCTAGTAAGCAATGGCTGGCTAGGTATGTAAAGCAATACAGCCTCAAGAACTTCAAAATCACGGGAGAATCGGGATTGGCTGATGCGGAGTCGGCATCAGTGTTCCCAGAAGAGC
The DNA here is from genome assembly GCF_030028105.1 of Mobula birostris. Lineage (NCBI taxonomy): Eukaryota > Metazoa > Chordata > Chondrichthyes > Myliobatiformes > Myliobatidae > Mobula > Mobula birostris. Next base: position 112,353,446 of record NC_092370.1, on the reverse strand, counting down.
TACGATAGTTGCGTCTGTACTGAACACGTACAGACTATTTTTCTTGTCATTATTCCCTAACTAACTATCTAACTAACAATACAGTATAACAACTATTTACATAGCATTTACATTGTATTAGGTATTATAAGTAATCTAGAGATGATTTAAAGTATACGGGAGGATGGTCGGTGGTCCTCAACCACCGGGCCGCAAAGCATGTGCTACCTGGCCACAAGGCATGTGCTACCTGGCCACAAGGAAACAATATGATTTGGTGATATGAAATAATATGAGTCAGCTGCACCTATCCTCATTCCCTGTCATGCCCACTGTTGAACTTGAACGCACGCGAGGTCATTGCCCATATGTCATCCATGTCAGCGTGGGAAGAAGATCAACTCCTCGAGCTTGCAAATGACGGTGGGCTGAAAAGTATGTTTGACATAACATCTCTGCCAGCACTCTGGATCAAAGTCAAGGCCAAATATCTTGAGATAGCCACGGAAGCACTGAAAAAGTTGCTTCCATTTCCAACATAATATCTCTGCGAAGCGGGGTTTTCTGCAATGAATGCAACAAAAACTAAATTGCGGAATAGACTGGACATAAGGAACTCCCTTCGAGTACTGCTGTCTCCCATCACCCCTCAATGGGACCGTCTTGTTGCAGGGAAACAAGCCCAGGGCTCCCACTGATTCAGCGATATTGGTGTGTTGCAATGATTTTATATGTTCATAAGAGGAAAATATGCGCTGTGTGTTTAATATCCAAATGTTACTTAAGTCATAGTCATAATCATAGTCATACTTTATTGATCCCGGGGGAAATTGGTTTTCGCTACAGTTGCACCATAAATAATTAAATAGTAATATGTAAATTATGCCAGGAAATAAGTCCAGGACCAGCCTATTGGCTCAGGGTGTCTGACCCTCCAAGGAAGGAGTTGTAAAGTTTGATGGCCACAGGCAGGAATGACTTCCTATAACGCTCTGTGTTGCATCTCGGTGGAATGAGTCTCTGGCTGAATGTACTCCTGTGCCCAACCAGTACATTATGTAGTGGATGGGAGACATTGTCCAAGAAAGCATGCAACTTGGACAGCATCCTCTTTTCAGACACCACCGTCAGAGAGTCCAAGTTCCATCCCCACAACTTCACTGGCCTTACAAATGAGTTTGTTGATTCTGTTGGTGTGTGCTACCCTCAGCCTGCTGCCCCAGCACACAACAGCAAACATGATAGCACTGGCCATCACAGACTCGTAGAACATCCTCAGCATCGTCCGGCAGATGTTAAAGGACCTCAGTCTCCTCAGGAAATAGAGACGGCTCTGTCCCTTCTTGTGGACAGCCTCAGTGTTCTTTGACCAGTCCAGTTTATTGTCAATTCGTATCCCCAGGTATTTGTAATCCTCCGCCATGTCCACACTGACCCCCCTGGTTGGAAACAGGGGTCACTGGTACCTTAGCTCTCCTCAGGTCTACCACCAGCTCCTTAGTCTTTTTCACATTAAGCTGCAGGTATGATGTTATTGACTTATAAGTGACTTATAATTAACTTGTCACTATATTCATGCAAGGAAAATATGCACTGTGTTTAATATTAAATTCGTTAGATAGAACCTTTTAGAAACAAAATTGAGCGTATTAGCTACTTATAAGTGACTTATAGTTGACTTATCACCTACATTTCGGTCGTGATTAACACCCCTCCGCCCTCTGTCGGCCGGTCCACAAGAATATTGTCGATATTAAACCGGTCCATGGTGCAAAAAAGGTTGGGGACCCCTGACTTAGAGGGTAACATGCAGGTAGTGGTGTTTCTATGTGTCTGCTTAAAGGTATTTGGTGTGCTATCAGAGTAGCCTAGACAAGAAAATGCACTGCGTACTGTAAATAGTACATGCTGCAGCCACTGTATGTTAGTGGTGGAAGAATGAAATTTTTAGAGTTATTGATAAGGTGTCAGTGAGGTGGGCTATTTAGTCCTGAATTGTGCTTTACAAATGGTGGGGTAACAGGAGATGAACCACCCAGTGCAGCATACTCAGCTTCTGACCTGCTCTTGTAGCCATGATATTGATGTGGAGAGTCAAGTTGAGTTTAGTAAATATTAACTTCCAGAATGTTGATGATGTGGTACTTGATAATGCTAGTGTAATTGACTGCCAAAGGTAGTGAATGAATCTTCTCCAACTTGAGCAGTCCAGGAGTTAAGTGGGCACATGCTTGATTTGTTTTCTCTGCCTCCAACCCTATCATCATCTTCTTTGGAATTGAGTTAATTTAAGTCTATTTTGTTGTTATCATAAATGTATTTGCATATTTAATTTAAATGTATGCTCATGTTTTCATTCTTCTGTTTTTGATAGATGTCAAGTATTTTTCATGGTATGTGAAAGCCAGAGGCATTCTGATACCCTGGTCATGTATTTCAGGGTGCAGAGCTTGCCATTTACACCGTTTTGGTGTGCAGCAGCTGGCTTTGGGGAGCAGCCAATTGGTAAGTGTAACTTGAGCAGCAGCAGGTCTGATGAGCCCACAGCACGGACATAAGCATACCACAGTCCGGTTGTTTACTACAGGAAGTGTAATTGTCTTTTTAAGTTCACCTCAGAGGGCATAAGGGATCCTTCTTTAAAGTTTCACTTTAAAAATCAGGAACTCCAATGTCCTTGTACTTTGCATATTGTACTTGAAGGGCCTGTTACTATGCTGCATCTTTAAATAAAAATAAATTGGTACAGTGAAAAAGAGCTTTGACCAGTGGACAATCTGGACATCAGAAGTTTTGAGAGGAGGGGACTTCAATCAGGTCCACTACCCGAGTACAGGAGGCAACAGTGAGTCAGTACAGTGAAAAAGAGCTTTGAACAGTGACCAATTGGAGGTTGCGATTGATTAGCAAATTAAAGGAAGGCAGGGGCAAGTGCAGTGTTGGTTGTCTGAGTGAAGAAAGTCAGAGTGGTGATATTGAGGCTTTAGCTCTTTGAGGCTTCTGAGAAGAGAAGACTCAGTCAAAGAAAACAGAAGAAAAAAAAAGCTCTAGGTGAAGTTTTTTTTCCTTCCCTTCTATACTGGAATCAGCTAGGATATTAGAGATGCCAGGCAGGAAATTGAAATGGGCCTCTTGCAGGATGTGGGAAGGCAGGGAGACCTCCAGTGTCCCCGATGACTACAACTGCGAAAAGTGCATCCAGTTGCAGCTTCTAACAATATGTTTTGGAACTGGAACTAGATGTACTCCGGATCATTTGGGAGACTGAAGGGGTGATAGGTAGAACATACAGAGTGGTATTTACAGCCAAGGTGCAGGACATAGGAGATTGAGTGACAGTTAGGAAGGGGAAAGGGGTTAAGGAGCCAGTAGGGAGTACTCCTGTGGCCATCCCTCTCGACAACAGGTATATCACTTTGGATATTGCTGGGGGGGTGGGGTGGGGAATGACGTAACGGAAGGAAGTCACAGTGGTTGGGCCTCTGGCACTGAGACTGCCTCTGTGTCTCAGAAGGGGGAAGAAAAGGCATGCTGTGGTGATAAGGGACTCATTAGGGGAACAGACAGGAGGTTCTGTGGGTGAGAGTGAGATTCCCAGACGGTACATTGCCTCCTGGGTGCCAGGGTCTGGGACATCTCAGATGACGTCCTCAACATTATTAAGTGGGAGGGTGAACAGCCAGAAGTTGTGGTCCATGTAGATACCAATGAAATGGGTAGGACGAGTGACAAGGTTCTGCATAGGGAGTTCAGGGAGTTAAGTGCTAAGTTAAAGGGCAAGACTTCCAGGGTTGTGATCTCAGGACTGCTACCTGTGCCACGTGCTAGTGAGGCCAGAATGAAGAAGATTATACAGTTTAATACGTAGCTAAGAAGTTGGTGTAGCAGGGAGGGCAAAAGGTTTTTGGATCTTTGGGCTCTCTTTCAAGGAAGGTGAGACCTGTACAGAAGAGACAGTTTGCACCTGAACTGAAAGGGGACTAATATCCTAGTGGGAAGATTTGTTAATGCTGCACAGTGGGGTTTAAACTAGAGTTGCAGGGGCTGGGAATCAGAGTGCCAGAACAGTTAGTGGAGAGTTTGTGGAGGCGGATGTTGGTAAGACCTCTGACAATGTTAGGAATAAAAAAATTGAGCATGGTGTGACTAGTGTCTTGAGCTGCCTATATTTCAATGCAAGAAGTATTGGAGGAAAGGCAGATAATAGTGCTGAAGAGGAGGTAGCTGGTTTACAAACAGAGACAATGTGTAGTGAGGAGAGGCTGTTGATAGGGCAAAGTTATAGTCAACAGGATAAGCTGCATTGTAAAAGGTGGCCAAAATTGAAAAGGGTGAATACAGGACTGAATGTTTTCTCTTTGAATGTGCACAGTATACGGAATAAGGTTGATGAACTTGTAGCACAGTTACAGATTGGCATATATGATGTTGGCTGAACGAAGATTTATGAGGGAGTTTAATGTCCAAGGATACACATTGCATTGAAAGGACAGAGAGGAAGGCAGGCAGAGGGGGTGGTGTGGCTCTGTTGGTGAAAAACAGAATTAAATCATTAGAAAAAGGTGACATAGGAAGGTGTTAAATCATTAGGAAGGTGTTGAATCATTGTGGATAGAGCTAAGGAACAGCAAGGGTAAAAAGATCCTGATGGGAGTTGTATACAGACCCCCAAATAGTAGTAAGGATGTGGTCTACAAGTTACAACAGGAGATGGAAAATGCATTCCAAAAGGGTGATGTTACAATAGTCATGGGGGATTTCAATATGCAGGTAGATTGGAAAAATCAGTTTGGTGCTGGATTCCAAGAGGGGGAGTTTCTATAATGTCCAAGAGATGGCACTTTAGAGCAGCTCGTGGTTGAGCCCACTAGGGGATCAGCTATTCTGGACTGGGTGTGGTGCAATGAACCGGAATTGATTTGAGAGCTTAAGGTAAAGGAACCTTTAAGGAGAAGAAGCTAAAGTCAGATGTAGCGGTATTACAGTGGAGTAAAGGGAATTACCAAGGTATGGCAGAAGAGTTAGTCAGAATTAATTGTAAAAGAGCACTGGCAAGGATGACGGCAGAACAGCAATAGCTGGAATTTCTGGAAGAAATTCAGAAGGCACAGGATAGATACATCCCAAAGAGGAAGAAGTATTCTAAAGGCAAGATAACACAACCATGGCTAACAAAGGAAGTCAAAGCCAACATTAAATCTAAAGAGGTGGTATATAATAGAGCAAAAATTAGTTGGATGTTAGAGGATTGGGAAGCTTTAAAGTACCAACAGAAGGCAACTAAAAAAAGTAATTAAGAAGACAAAAATGGAATACTAAAGTAAGATTGCCAATAGTATTAAAGAGGAAACCAGAAGTTTCTTCAGATACATAAAGTGTAAAAGAGAGGCAAGAGTGGTTATTGGACTGCTGAAAAAAGGCGCTGGAGAGGTAGAAATGGTGGAATAATTGAATAAGTATTTTGCACCTGTCTTTAATGTGGAAGACACTAGCAGTATGGTTGAAGTTCCAGGTGTCAAGAGTCATGAAGTGTGAGAAGTTACCATTATTAGTGAGAAGGTTCTAGGGAAACTGAAAGGTTTGATGGTAGATGATGTACACCCCAAGGTTCTGAAAGAGGTAGCTGAAGAGTTTGTGGAGGCAATAAGCAATATAATATTTTGATCCTTCAAGAATCACTAGATTCTGGAATGGTTACTGATGACTGGAAAATTGTAAATATCACTCCACTCTTCAATAAGAGATTGAGACAGAAGAAAGGAAATTATAGGCTAGTAAGTCTGACCTCAGTAGTTGGGAAGTTGTTGGGAGTCGATTGTTAAGGATGTGGTTTCAGGGTACTTGGAGGCACATGTTAAACTAGGTCGTAGTCAGCATGGCTTCCTCAAGAGAATATCTTGCCTCACAAACCTGTTGGAATTCTGTGAAGAAATAACAAGCAGGATAGACAAAGAAGAACCGGTACATTTTCAGAAGGTCTTTGACAAGGTACCATGGTATTACATGAAAGATTTTAGCATGGATAATGCAGTGGTTGATTGGCAAGAGGCAAAGAGTAGGAATAAAGGTAGCCTTTTCTGGTTGGCTGCCAGTGACTAGTGGAGTTCCACAGGGGTCTGTGTTGAGACCAATTCTTATTATGTTATGTGTCAATGATTTGGATGATGGAATTGATGGCTTTGTTGCAAAGTTTGCAGCCGATACAAAGAGAGGTGGAGGGGTAGGTAGTTTTGAGGAAGTAGAGAGTCTACAGAAGGACTTAGACAGAGTAGGAGAATGTGCAAAGCAATGGCAGAAAGAATACAGTGTCAGCAAGTGTATGGTCATGCACTTTGGTAGAAGAAATGAAAGGGTTGACTTTTTTCTAAATGGAAAGAAAATGCAAAAAATGAGGTGCAAGGGGACTTGGGAGTTCTTGTGCAGAATTCTCTAAAGGTTAATTTGAAGATTGAGTCTGTGGTGAGGAAGGCAAATGCAATGTTAGCATTCATTTCAAGAGGACTCCAAGATAAAAACAAAGGATGTAATGTTGAGACTTTATAAAGCACTGATGAGGCCTCACTTGGAGTATTGTGAGAGGGTTCGAAGGAGGTTCATGAAAATCATTACAGGATTGAATGCCCTGTCATATAAAGAACGTTTGGTAGCTTTGGGCCTGTACTTACTAGAATTCAGAAGAATGAGGGCTGACTTCATTGAAACCTATCACATGGTGAAAGGCCTTGATAGAGTGGATGTGGAGAGGATGTTTCCTATGATGGGAGAGTCTAAGGCCAGAGGACACTGCCTCAGAATAGAGGGGCAACCTTTTAGGACGCAGAGGAAGAAAAATTTCTTTAGCCAAAGAGTGATGAGTCAAATTCTTTGTCACAGGCAGCTGAGAGGGCCAAGTCTTTATGTATATTTAAGGCAGAGGTTGATAGATTCTTGATTGGTCAGGGCTTGAAGGGCTATGGGAAGAAGGCAGGAAATTGGGGCTGAGAGGAAAAATGGATCAGCCATGATGAAATGGCAGAGCTGACTCAATGGGCCAGTTAGCCTAATTCTGCTCCTTTGTCTTATGGTCTAAATAAAATAATTCACTTACAAAAGTAAATTGATTTTTGAAAGGAGCACAATGATTTATGGGTCGTATCGGACTATTTCAAAAATTTGAGTAGGCATATCTAGTCTCAAATTATGCTTGTATTGGTGATTATGCTTTATGTGCTCATTTTGACCATCAAAACATGGAGGAACCATCACAAACTTCCACATCCTCTGATGATCCAATGATTTCAGTCTCTGAAGCCAACGTCCGAGCAGCCTTCAGGAGGGTGAACCCACAAAACATCTGGTCCAGATTGGATACTTGGCCAAGCACTAAACACCTGTGCTGAACAACTGACTGACCTTTAACCTCTCAGTTTGGCAGTGTTTGGTACCCACCTGCTTCACACAGGCTTCAGTTACACCAGTGCCCAAGAGGAGTGTGGTAACTTGCCTCAATGACTATTGCTCAGTAGCACTTAAATCCACAGTGAAAAAGCACTTTGAGAAGCTGATGATGAAACACATCAGCTCTTGGCTGAGAAGCAACTTTTAATCACTCCAATTTGCCTACCTGAGCAACAGGCCCACAACAAATGCCATCTCATTTGCCTCTCACTCAACCCCAGAACATCTGGACAGCAAAGATACATAAATCAGGATGCTCTTTATGAACTACTGCTTGGTATTCAATATGGTCATCCCTTCAAAACTAATCAATAAGCCTCAAGACCTTGGCATCAATACCTTCTTATCCTGGATATAGGAGGGAGACTGAAAATCTGACTGAGTGATGTCAACCTAGAACAGAGAACAGTACAGCACAGGCACAGGCCATTCAGCTCACAATTTTGTGCTGAACCAGTTAAAAAGCAAATCAGGAACACCCAAACACAAATCCTTCCTACTTACACCATGTCCATATCCCTCCATTTTCCTTACATCCATGTGCCTATCCAAACGTCTCTTAAAAGCCACTAATATATTTGCCTCTACCATCATACTAGGCAGTGCATCCAGGCATCTATGACACTCTGAGTACAAAACTTACCCTTCACATCCCCCTTGAACCTACCCCCTCACACCTTCAATGCATGCCCTCTAGTATTTTAACCCTGGAAAATAGATACTCTCTGTCCATTCTATCTATGCTTCTCATAATCTTGTTAACCTCTATCAGATGTCCCCTAAGCCTCCGACGCTGCAGAGAAAACAATGAAACTTTATCCAGCTTCTCGTGATAGCCACTGCCCTCTAAACCAAAAAACATCCTGATAAACCTCTTTTGCACCCTCTCCAAAGCCTCAAACATCCTTCCGAACTGTACACAACTCTCCAGGTGTGGCCTAACCAGAGTTTTATAAGTTGCAACATTAATCTCCTGACTTTTGAACTCAATGCCTCGACTAATAAAAGCAAGTATTCCATAAGCTTTCTTAACCATCTTATTGATCTGTGTAGTCACTTTCAAGGAGCTATGAACTTGGATCCCAAGATCTCCGTGCTTAGCAACACTTAAGGATCTTGCCCTTAACAGTACAATGTCTCCTTGCATTTGCCCTACTGAGGTGCAACACCTCACATTTATCTGGGTTAAACTCCATTTGCCGTATCTCAGCCCATCTCAGCATATCTTTGCCAGTCTTCTACACTATCTACAACTCCACCAGTCTTGGTATCATCCACAAATTTACTAACCCATCCATCTACATTTTTATCCAGGTCATTTATACACATCACAAACAACAGAGGTTCCAGCACTGATCCCTGTGGAACACCACTATTTATGGACCCCCAGCTCAAATAAGTCCCTTCAACCATTACCCTCTGAATCCAAACAGCCAATTCGCCAAGGACCCCACGCATCTTAATCTTCTGGATTAGCCTCCCATGAGGGACTTTGTCAAACGCCTCACTAAAATCCATGATGACAACATCCATTGCCTTGCCCTCATCAATCCCCCTTTCAACTTGTCAAAAAACTCAGTCGTTGATAAGGCATGATCTGCCAGACACAAAGCTATGCTGGCTCTCTCAAATTAGGCTATGGGTTTCCAAATGCTCATACATTCTGTTCCTAAGTATTTTTTTCCCATCAATTTCCCTACAACTGATGTGAGACTCACTGGTCTATAGTTCCCCAGATTTTCCCTTGTTCCCTTCTTAAATAGAGATACATTAGCCACTCAGCAGTCCTCTGGGACCTCGCCTGTGGCTAGAGAGGACAGGAACATACTAGTCAAGGGCCCAGCAATCTAGTCTCTTGCCTCCTTAAATAACCTGGTGTAAATCTCATCAGGCTCTGGGGACTTAACCACCTTAATACTCATTAGAAGGCCCAACACTTCCTCCTTCTTGACCTCTAAATGCACAAACATATTTATAAACTTATCCCCTGGGCCTCCATAATCTTTTCTTCAGTAAATACTAAAGCAAGGTACTCATTAAGTACCTCACTCATATTCTCTGCACCCAAGCAAATGTTCCCCCTTTATCCTTAGTGGTCCCACTCTCTCCTGAGTTATCCTCTTACTCTTGATGTATGTATCGAATGCTCTGGGATTCATCTTAATCCTACTCGGCGAGGACTTCTCATGATCCCTCCTGGCTTTCCTAATTCCCTGCTTTAGTTATTTTTTTGGCTTCTTTATACTTCTCATGTGCTTCGTTTTATCCCAACTTCTGAAGCTTTACGTACTTTTCCTTTTTTGACTAAATTCATCACCTCTCTGGACATCCAAGCTTCTCTTAACTTTCCATCTCCGTCCTTACTTCTAACAAGAACAGACTCCTCCTGTATTCTGTGCAATTAATCTTTAAGAGACCCTCCAAGTGGGATGTGGACTTGTCAGAGAAAGGGTGTTGCCAATTAACACTTCTTAGTTCCTGCCTAATGCCCATGTAATTTGCCCTACTTTAAAACTCTCCCACAAGGACCATAACTATCCTTATCTATAGCTATCCTGAAAGTTAATGAGTTATGGTCACTGTCCCCTAACTGTTCTCCCATTGAAAGATTAGTAACCTGGCCAGGCTCATTACCCAAAACCAGGTTCAGCTCCTCTTGTTGGACAGTCTGCACATTAATTTAAGAAAACTTCCTGGATACACTTAACAAATTCTGCCCCATCTAAACCCCTTGTTCTAAGGTGGTCCCAGTTTATATAATGGAAGTTGAAATCCCCCAAGGCAGCAATCCTATTATTTATACAAATTTCCTTAATCTGTTCCTCAATGTCCTGGTGGCGGATAGGGGGTCTGTAGTACAGTCCCATCAGTATGATTGCACATTTCCTATTCCTTAGTTCCACTGAAGTGGTCTCAGTGTCTGACCCCTCGATTATGACTGCAGCTGTGATATTGTCCCAGCAACACTAACCCCCCTCCGCTTACCTCCTCTATCGTTTCTAAAACTTTGAAAACCTGGTACATTAATCACCCATTTCTGCCCCTCTCTCAACTAAGTTTCAGTAATGGCTACAACATCATAGTACTGTGAACTATGTCCATCAACCTTACCCATAATATTCCTAGCATTAGAATATACATACTTCAAACTATCTGACCCATCATACCTGTTATTTCGATCTTGCCTTTCAATACTCTCCCTGACATCTACCTTCTGGTTTGATTCTTCCCTTACTGACGTGTGGCTCTGGTTAATCTCTCCTAAGTAGCATCAGCAAACCTCCCGGCCAGGATATTGGTTCCCCTGAAGTTCAGGTGCAACTCGTCATAGCAACAACCTCTCACTCAGTGTCAGCAAGACCAAGGAGCTGATTATTGACTAGAGGAGGAGGAAACCGTTGTTCCATGAGTCTGTCATTATTGGGGGATCAGAGGTGGAGATGGTCAGTTGCTTTAAATTCCTTGGTCCTATCATTTCAGAGGATCTGTCCTGGGTCCAGCACTTAAGTGCAATTATGAAGAAAGTACTGTGGCACCTCTACTTTCTTTGGAGTTTGTGAAGATTTGAATGACATCTAAAATTCTGACAAACCTCTATTGGTATGTAGTGGAGAGTATAGTAACTGCATCACAGCCTTGTGCGGGTACACCAATGCCTTTGAACAGAAAATCCTACAAAAACTAGTGTTAACGGCCCTGTCCATCATGGGTAAAGCCCTCCCAAACACTGAGCACATTGTCATGAAACACTGTTGCAGGAAAGCAGCATCCATCATCAGAGACCTCACCACCAAGGGAAAGCCCTCTTCTCGTGCTGCCATCAGGAAGAAGGTACAAGAACCTCAGGACCTGCACCACCAGGTTCAGGAACAATTACTACCCTTCAATCATCTTTCAAGAACTCTTCATCGCATGTTCTCGACAAGTCCAGATCATATGTCCTTTTTTGTATTTTTGTTGACTTTTGCACTCTGATTGAACACTGTAGTTGGACAGTCTTTCATTGTTACTGTTATGGTTATTATTCTGTAGATTTATTAAGTATGCCCACAAGAAAATGAATCTCAGGGTTGTATTTGGTGACATATATGTACTTTGAAATAAAATTTACATTGAACTTTGATTTCTATAGCAAATTCATGTGGAAGAAAAAGTCATTCTCTATGAAGTACTCCAACTTAATAGCAATGTCAAGGTATTTTGGGGCGCACTTATCACTGGGCATAATCAACAACATGCAGTTTTGAAAAGTGCTGTACTCTAAGCAGGTTCCAACCATGGGCTGATTCCCCACCCAAGTAGATTCTCTCCTTAGTTCCTCTCCTTCGGGGCTTCACCATTGCAACAATTCCCCAACTGGCCTCAGATTTTACCCAATTCATTACCTCTTACTTCCTGATCTGACACCTCACTGAGGTCGCCAAATGATCCTAACCAAGGTGATGCCTTAATTTCACTCCATGTTCTCTGTCTCTGCAATTTTCTGGACCTAGATTCCATCCTGGAATTAACTACCTGATACTTCACTTCATACACTGTGTAATGTCACAGCTTGCAAATATAAATTTAAAAGGGCTGTTCAGTTGCATCCAGTAGTGATGAAATCTATCAACTTCAGCCTGTAGTATACCTCCAAATACCTTGAAACCTCATGCTTAATAATGGACTTCAACATTTTGCTAACCACTGAAGTCAGGCTAAATGGCCAATAATTTCCTATCTTTTCCTCCCTCTTCTCTTAAAGAGTGGAGTGACATTTGTGAACTTCCAGTTCACTGGAACCATTCCAGAATCTAGTGATTCCTGGAAGATTACCACTAATACTTCCACAATCTCTTCAGCTACCTCTTTGAGAGCCCTAGGGAGCAGTCCATCTAGTCAAGGTGAGTTATCGACCTTCAGACCTTTCAACGTTCCAAGCACCTTCTCCTTAGTATAGTGACTACACTTACTTCTGCCCCAACACTCTTGAATTTCTGTCATGTTGTTGGTGTCTAACAAGCGAAGACTGATGCAAAATATCCATCCAGTTCATCCACAATTTCTTTGTTCCCTATTACTACCTCTCCAGTGTCATTTTCCAGTGGTCCACTCTTGCCTTTTGGTATCCTCTGTGATATTATTGGCTTGCATACCTTCATATTTCATCTTTTCTCTTATCACTTTTTTTAGTTGCCATCATGGGTTTTTGAATGCTTCCCAATCCTGTAGATTCCCACTTTTTTTTTCTGTATTGTATGCCCTCTCTTATGTTTTAATGCTGTCTTTCATTTCCCTTGGCAGCCACAGTTGCCTCATCCTCCCTTTTCAATACTTCTAATATGGGGTGAACTGATCCCAGTTCTTTCAAATTACTTCCAGAAACTCCAGCCAGTGGTGCTCTACCATCATCTCTACTAGTGTCACTTTCCAGTCAATTCTGGCCAGCTCCTATCTCAAGTTTCTGTAATTAACTTTACTCAACAACAATACCAATGTATCCAATTTTAGCTTCTCCCTCTCAAACTGCAGGGTAAATTCTATCAAATTATTATCACTGCCTCCTAATGCTTCTTTACTTTAAGTGTGCTAATTGAATATGGTTCATTACACAAAACCCAATCCAGATTTATCTTTTCTGTAGTGGGCTTGACCACAAGCTGCTCTAAAAAGCCACCTTGTATGCATACTAAGAATTCCTTTTCTTGGGATCCAGTGCCAACCTGATTTCCAATCTACCTGAATTTTGAAATCTCCATCATGACTATATAACATTGCGTTTCCTACATGCCTTTTCTATCTCCCATCATAAAATTTATGTTTTCTAGATTATTAAACCAATAATAGGTGGCTGGTGGTGGTGTGACATCAGCACCGAACTTTGAGGCGAATGGTCCCAAGTTCGAAACTGTGCTGGGTTAAGCTAGGAGCTCAGCCTCATAAAAAAAAAGTCAAATGCTATGGAAACTGCAAAAATGCTGCCCAAAGCGCCAGAAAGCGTGAAAGGGAACAACAAACCAATAATACAACAGCCATTTAGCCAAATATTTTTAAATTCATTGCCATTTTAGAAACATGGTTGCTCCATTAACTCAAGTGGTTCAGTCCAATTAAACATCCTTGTCAACTGAGTTAGACTTTCACTGTAAACTAGTACCCATCTTCATTCCATAAATGTCCTACTTCTTTTCACCCATTTCCCATATCCTAGTAATCCATTCTTCCTCATATATGGTAAATGTTGTTTGACTAAATACTGAACTTTAAAAAGCCACCTACCGTCTCAATCTTGCTTTGGAGTTTTATTTACCCTAGCAGCGAGTTCAACAAAATCTTGAAATCAATGCGAACTTCAATGATCTTGTACTGAGCCTTTCAGTTTTTAAACACACAATAATCCTTGGCAACGAGGCAGGTAAGTTCTTTGCAAAGAAATGTTTTGAAACTGTCCTCTTAACATAAACAAATCTAACAAACTTCATCATAAGAGGTATAATTATTTAACTAGCTTAAAAGCTGTGTTTGGAAATAATTGGGGAACTGTGTATACAACAGCTATTTAGGCATGTTTTTGCCTTGGAGTTTTCCATTTTTTATCTTTTTATTCAAGACCATAAATCCCAAATAATTATGGATGAAGATGACAAATTTGGCCAAACTGCTATGCCTGTCATTGCAACATCAGTTATTTTTTTCAACCAATATCAGGCTAGTTCAGCTGATTGCAATCCCAATTACTGAGGTTTAATAAATTAGGAACATAAGAAGTAGGAGCGGGAATAGACCACATAGCCTCTGGAAGCATTGTACCATTCAAAACATGATGGTTTTTGTCTTGGGTTCAATGCTTTTCTTACTGATAGCCTACTTTTACACTGAAAATCTATCTCAATGCTGAATATACTTAGTAACCCTATCTCCACAGAAATCCAAATAATTATAACCTTCTAAGAGATTCTTTCTCATCCCCATCTCCTAATTTCAAATTATGTTTCCTTGTTCTAGATTCTTCCACAACAGCTAACATCCTCTCAGTATCTATCCTTTTCAGAAATGTTTTGATAAGACTACCTGACATTTTACAAATTTCCAGTGAGCATAGACCAAACCTGGTCAATGTTTCCTCATAAAGCAAAACCTTTAAGCCAGAAGTTAAAATGGTGAACTCCTTAGAATTGCCTCCAATAATATTCTTTCTTAAACAAAGGATAAAATCTGTACCAACTACTCCAGCCATGGTCTTACCAAAAACGCAAGAGATTCTGCAGAGTGACACATACAAGATGCTGGAGGAACTCAGCAGGTCAGACAGCATCTATGGAAAGGAATAATCAGTTGATGTTTTGGGACGAGGGGAAGGAACACAAGCTAGAAGGTGATAGGTAAAGTCAGGTGGGTGGGAGAAGAGGGATGAAGTAAGAAGCTGCACTATTCTCCACAGCTTCCACCAGCTTCAACAGGTTCCTACTACCAAACACAATTTTATCTCTCCTTGCCCCCCCCACCCAACCATCTGCTTTCTGTAGGGATCACTCTCCCTGTGATTCCCTTGTCTATTAGTCCTTTCCCCCTAACCTCCCTTCTGGCAATTATCCCCAAAAGGGGAAGAAGTGCTATACCTGCCCATTTACCACTTTCATTACCTCTGTTCAGGGGCATAAAACAGTCCTTCTAGGTGAGGTAACACTTCACCTACAGGTCTCTCGGGGTTATTTACTGTAACCGGTGCTCCCGATGTGGCCTCTTCTATTGTCAGATCCAACATAGATTAGAGTACTGCTTTGTCAAGTACGTACCTTTGCTCCATTCACAAAAAGCAGGATTTCCCAGAAGCCAATCATTTTAATTCCAATCCCTATTCCCATTCTAATATTTTGGTTCATAGCCTCCTTTACTGCCATTATAAGGCCACTCTCAGGCTGGAGGAGAACACCTCATATTTTGTCTGGGTAGCCTCCAACCTGATGGTATGAACATTGATTTCTCTAACACCCGATAATTCCCACCCCAACACTGCCCCCCCCCCACCATTTCCCACTCTTGGGATTCTACAGATGCTGGAAATCCAGAGTAATGCATACAAAATGCTGGAGAAACTCAGCATGTCAGGCAGCATCAATGGAAATGAATAAAGGGAGTCAAATTTTTGGGCCGAGACCCTGCATCAGGACTGGAAAGGAAGAGGAAAGAAACCAGAATAAGGAAGTGAAGGAAATGGAAGGAGTATAAGCTAGAATATGACAGGTGAAGCCAGTTGACTGGGAAAGATGGTGGGTGGGGGGGGGGTAAAGACGTGAGAAGCTGGGAGGTGATAGGTGGAAAAGGTAAATGGTTGAAGAAGAAGAAAGCTGATAGGAGAGGTGAGTGGACCATAGAGGAAAGGAGGAAGGGCACCAGGAGATGGGGGTTGATATGCAGTTGAGGAGAAGAGAAGAGGTAAGAGGGGAAGGGAAGAAGATGGAAAGGGGAAGGGGAAAAATTATGGAAAGTTAAGAGAAATCAATGTTCATGCTGTCAAGTCGGAGACTACACAGATGGAATAAGAACTGCTGCTCCACCAACCTGAGAGTCGAGGAGGCCATGGACCAACATGTCGGAATGGGAATGGGGATTGAAATTAAAATGATTAGCCACCAGGAAATTCTGCTCATTGTGGATGGAGCAAAGGCGCTTGACAAAGTGTTTCCCAATCTACATCGGATCTCATTGATGTAGAGGAGACCACAGTGGAAGCACTGGATATAGTAGATGACCCTGACAGGCTTGCAGGTAAAGCGTTGCCTCACCTGGAAGGACTGTTTGGGCTGTTAATGGAGATGAGGGAGGAGGGGAATGGGCAGGTACTCCTGCTTTCAGGGATAATGTCAGAGGGAGATTGGAGGTGAAGGACAAATTGACAAAGAAACCATGGAGTGAGCAATCCCTGAGGAAAGTGAAGAGTTGGGGGAAGGTAAAGATGTGTTTGGTGGTAGAATCCCATTGAAGATGGCAAAAGTTGGGGAGAATGAAATGCTGGATGCGGAGGCACATGGAATTGCAATTAAGGACAAGAAAAACTCTATTCCAGTTAAGGTGGTGGGAACATGGGTAACGGTGGATGTCCGGGAAATGGAGGAGATGCAGGTGAGGGCAGCATCAATGGTGGAGGAAGAGAAATCCCATTCTTTGAAAAGGGAATACATCCCTCATCCTGAGAACAGATGCGGCAGAGTTGAAGGAACTGAGAAAAGTGAATGGCATTTTTATAGGTTACAGGGTGGGATGACGTATAGCCAAGATAGCTGTGAGAGTCAGTAGGTTTATAAAAGATGTTGGTAGACAGTCTGTCTTCAGAGATGGAGACAGAGAGATTGAGAAAGGGGAGAGAGGTGTCAGAAATAAACTTAGTGAACTTAAGGATCGGGTGGAAGTTGGAGGCAGTTTATGAAATTGATGAGCTCAGCATGGGTGTACGAAGCAGCATTAATGCAGTCATCAATCTAGTGCAGAAAGAAATGGGCAGCAAGACCAGTTAAAGCTTGGAACATGGGCTGTTCCAAACCTTGGTCTTATTAAATTCTACAGAATTGTAGTCAGAATTTTTTACTTTGTATTCCATCCTCTGTGCAAAGTAAAAACCTTCCTAATTACATGCTGTATCTTCATTCTAACTTGCTGTGACTCATGTTGTCTGGATTGGAGATCATGCCTTAATGAGAATAGGTTCAGTAAACTTGCCTTTTCTCCGAGGAGCAAGAGAGGATGAGAGGTGATCTGATAGAGGTGTATAAGATGATGAGAGGCATTGATCTTGTGGACAGCCAAAGGCTTTTTCCCAGGGCTGAAATGGTGTTTTAACATGAGGGGTATAGTTTTAAGGTGCTTGGAAGTAGGTACAAGGGGGATGTCAGAGGTAAGTTTTTCACACAGAGTGGTGGCTGCGCGGAATGCACTGTCAGCGACGGTGGTAGAGGCGAATACAATATGGTCTTTTAGATAGGGACATGGAACTTAAAAATAGAGGGCTATGCAGTAGGGAAATTCGAGGTAGTTTCTAGAGTAGGTTACATGATCCTCACAACATTGTGGGCCAAAGGGCCTGTAATGTGTTGTAGATATCTATGTTCTATGTTCTATTACTTTTCTATAAATTGCATGTAAAATTGGAACAGGAGTATGCCATTTGGCCACTCAAGTCTGCTTTGGCAATATACTCCTGAATTCAGTTCTATTTGGCTTGCATATTATTTTGAGATTCTGATCCCTTATCTTATTACCTGGAAATACCCTTCCTGTGTCTACACTGCTGAGCCCTCTAAGGATTTTGTCATTGAGTCTGCTCCACCATTCCATCATCCCGGATCTCACTCAACCCGATACACATGCCTTCTCACCATATTCCTTGATGCCCTGATCGACCAGGAAACTATCAACTTCAACCTTAAGTATACTCACTGATTTAGCCTCCACCGCAGTCTGTCGCAGAACATTCCACAGATTCACTACTGCCTGTCATAAAAAATTCCTCCTTACCTCTGTTCTAACACAGAGGTCCCCAACCACCAGGCCGCAAAGCATGTGCTACCGGACCGCAAGGAAACGATATGATTTGGTGATATGAAACGATATGAGTCAGCTGCACCTTTCCTCATTCCGTCACATACTGTTGAACTTGAACACACACACCCCCACCGTTGGCCGGTCCGCAAGAATATTGTCAATATTAAACTGGTCCATGGTGCAAAAAAGGTTGGGGACCCCTGTTCTAACTGGTTGCCCCTCAATTTTGAGACCGTGCCCTCTAATTCTGGATACACCCACCATAGGAAACATTCTCTCCACATCCATGTTATCTATGTCCTTTCAATATTTGGTAGGTTTCAATAAGATCCCCCAGCATTCATCTAAATTCCGGTGAAAATAGGCCCAAAGCTGCCAAACGCTCCTCGTATGTTAACCCCTTCATTTTACGAATCATCCCCGTATACCTCCTCTGGACTCTCTCCAATGGCAGCACATTTTTTCTGAGATATGGGGCCCAAAACTGTTGACGATATCCCAAGTGTGGCCTGACTAATGTCTTATAAAACCTCACCATTATCTCCTTGCTCTTATATTCTATTCGCCTTGAAATAAATGACAGCATTGCATTTGCCCTGTTTAACAGACTCAACCTGTAAATTAACCTTCTGGGAGTCTTGCACGAGGGTTCCTGAGTCCCTTTGCTCCTCTGACGTTTGAACCTTCTCCCCATTTAGATAATATCTGCACTTTTGTTCCTTCTACCAAAATGCATTATCATATATTTCCCAACACTGGATTCCATCTGCCACTTTTTTGCCCACTCTTCCAATTTGTCTAAGTCTTGCTGCAATCGCATCGCTTCCTCAGCACTACCTACCCCTCCATTTATCTTTGTATCATTTGCAAACTTTGCCACAAAGCCATCATTTCTATTATCCAAATCATTGACAAACAATGTGAAAAGTAGTGGTCCCAACACGGAGCCTTGAGGAACACCACTTGTCACTGGCAGCCATCCGAAAAGGCCTCCTTTATTCCCATTTGCTGCCTCCTGCTTGTTAGTCATTCCCCTATCTATGCCTGTATCTTTCCTGTAACGCCATAGGATTTGATCTTGTTAAGCAGCATCATGTGTGGCCCCTTATCAAATGCCTTCTTAAAATCCAAGTAAATGACATTCACTGCCTTTCCACTCCGCTTCTTACTTCCTCGAAGAACTCTAACAGGTTTGTCAGGAAAGATTTCCCTTCACAGAAACCATGCTGACTTTGACTTATTTTATCATTAGTCTCTCAGTACCCTGAAATAGCATCCTTAATAATAGACAACACTTTCTCAACCACTGAGGTTAGGCTAACTGGCCTATAATTTCCTTTCTTTTGCCTTCCTCCCTTTTTCAAGAGTGGAGTGACATTTGGAATCTTCAAGTCCTCCGGGACCATGCCAGAATCAAGATCATGACCAATGCATCCGTTATCTCTACAGCAACCTCTCTCAAGACTCTGGGATGTAGTCCATCTGGACCAGGTGACATATCAACCTTAAGACCTTCCAGTTTGCTTAGCGCTTTTTCCTTTGTATTGACAATGGCACTCACTCCTGTTCCCTGACACTCACAGACCTTTTCCACAGTGAAGACAGATGCAAAATACCCATTAAGTTCATTTGCCATTTCTTTGTCCCTCATCACTAGCATCAGTTTCCAGTGGTCCAATATCAACTCTCACCTCCCTTTTACTCTTTAAATAACTGAAAAAACTTTTAGTATCCTGCTTTATATTATTGGCTAGCTTGCTCTCATATTTCATCTTTTCCCTTCTTATCGCTTTTTTAGTTGCCTTCTTAGTTCAATCCTTAGTTGGATTTTAAAAGCTTCCCAATCATCCAATCTCCCACTCACTTTTGCTACCTTATATGTCCTTTCATTAGCTTTTATGCAGTCCTTAACTTCCCTTGTCAGCCACAGTTGCTTACTCCTGGCATTTGAAAACAACTTCTTCTGTGGGACTTACCTATTCTGTGCCTTATGAACTATTCCCAGAAACTTCAACCATCACTGCTCTGCTGTCATCCCCGCCAGTATCCTCCTTCAATCCACCTGGTTCAGCTCCCCTCTCATGCCTCTGTAATTCCCTTTATTCCATTGTGATACTGATACATGTGACTTATGCTTCTCCCTCTCAAATTGTGGTATGAATTCAATTATATTATGATCACTGTCCTTAAGGGTTCCTTTACATTAAGCTCCCTAATAAGAACTGGGTTATTATACAATATCCAATCTAAGATAGCCTTTCCCCAAGTAGGCTCACGCACAGGCTGCTCTAAAAAGCCATCTTGTTGGCATTCAACAAATTCCCTGTCTTGTAATCCAACACCAACTTGATTTTGCCAATCCCCTTGCATACTGAAGTCCCCCATCACAATTGCATCATTACCCTTATTACATGCCTTTTCCAGCTTCCTTTGCAATCTCAACCCCACATCTTGGCTACTACTTACCTATATACAATTCCCATAATGTTTTTTTTTACCTTTTCGGTTTCTTAACTCCACAAAGATTTAACATTCTCTGACCCTATGTCACCTCTTTCTAAAGAAGTAATTCCATCTCTTACCAACAGAACAACACCGCCGCCTATGCCTTCCTGCCTGTCCTTTCAATACAAAGTATATCCTTTGATGTTAAGCTCCCAACTATGGCCTTCTTTCAGCCACGACTCAGTGATGCCCACAATGTCATACCAACCAATCAGTAATTGCACCACAAGTTCCTCCACCTTATTCCAAATGCTGAACGCATTTAAATACAGCACCTTCAATCCTGCACTCTTCGCTCGTTTGAATTTTGTCCCTGTAGTACAATTTAACTTTTTGCACTCTCTGCATTTGTACCCAGTCATTGGCTTGTCCTTCCTTACATTCATGTTACATCCATCATCTATTTGTAAATCTGCTGGCTCATCCTGAGCTCTATCATGGTTCCCATTCCCCTGCCATATTAGTTTAAACCACTCTCAACAGCTCTAGTAAACGTGGCCGCAAGAATATTGGTCCCCCTCAGATTCAAGTGCCTTTTGAACAGGTCACACCTGCCCCAGAAGAGGTCCCAATTATCCAGGAATCTGAATCCCTGACCTCTGCTCCAATTCTTCAGCCACACATTTATCTACCACCTCATTCTATTCCTATCCTTTCTGTCGTGTGGCACAGGCAGCACTTCTGAGAATAGTACCCTTGAGGTCCTGCTTCTCAGTTTCTTTCCTAACTCCCTGTATTCTGTTTTCAGGACCTCCTCCCTTTTTCTACCTATGTCATTGGTACCAATATATACCATGACTTCTAGCTGCTCGCACTCCCTTTTCAGAATATGTTCAGAAGCACGGGCCCTGGCACGGGGGAGGCAAGCTACCATCCGTGTTTCCTATTCGCATCCACAAAATTGCCTATCTGCCCCCCTAACTATAGAGTCCCCTATTACTGCTGCCATCCTCTTCAGAAGCAAAGCCGTCTTTGCTTCCCGCAGGTTGGTCGTCTGACCCCCCCCCCCCCCGCCCCACAGTACTCAAAATGTTGATGATAATTGGGCAGACATTTCTTCAAACAAGCACGACTGAAGTCCCTGACAATGTTTTGAAAGGTGTCAGTGTAGGTTGTTTCTTGTTTGCCGATGGCAGTACTGAATATTTCGAGTGCTTGTTTAACATTGGTCCTTGGTGGTATGTAAACTACAGTCAGAATCATGGAGGGGAAGTAGAATGGTCGGCACTTAATCGTTTGGGGAAGAAAAATGCAACAAGACCACTGTGTCTGAGCACAGAAAATAATTTATCATGAAACACAGACTCCCACCATTTGGCTTCTCCGAATCAGCAGTCCAGTCCAGTCTATCCTGTGTATTAAGAAACCCTCAGGTCTTACTAATGTATCAGGCATGCCCAGAGTGAGCCATGTCTCTGTGAATCACATAACACTTAAATTCTTCATTTCCCTTTGATACAGCAGTCTTGTTCTTCAGCAACTGTAGGTTTGCCAAAATGATGCTGGGTTTCATTCCTTCATACTTCAGCCTGGCTTGGAGCCTTCCCTTCCTCCACCTCTTTTGGCCATGGCGATGTACCTTCATCCGTTCAAAGGTACTGTACCTGCATGCTTGAGAGCTAAGTTCGCCAGGTTCTTCAGAGGATCGTGAAATTGCTAGTTCATTAAGACAGTTCAAAATTACATTGCTTAAAGAAAAATTACAGGCAGTGAGTGTAATTACCTTCCTTAGGCCAGCTAAGCACCAGTGGTGTAACGGGTAGAGAGCAATTCAAAAGAAGTACATTAAAAGTTTTGTAAGCAGCCTGTAGCACATCGCTGTGGTTCACCAGCGCCATCTTGAGCATCAGGCTTGTACAGCAACATCTGCAAACTTTCATTATTTAAATGGTATTCTGTTTATACCAACATGGTTAACCTCACAATTCCCCACATCAAATACTGCCAGCTGTACTGCCCACTTGCTTATCCTATATGTTTTTATTTTACAGCTTCTTCACAACTTGTTTTTCCACCTTTCTCTGATCATCAACAAAATTGGCAATAATATACTCAGCCCCTTCTTTCAAATCATTGATGAAGCAGCTAAATAGTTGAGCACCCAGGACTGATCCCTCTGGCAACCCTCTAGTTACAACTTGACAACATGGAAATGAACCATTTATCCTGCCTTAAGCAAAAAAAAAGCTCATTTTTTGGTGTGTTAGTGAGAGGCTCCACTTTGCACATGAGATGTTAAAAGGAGGCCTGGTGTGATCTCAAATATTCCATGAAACTGATCTATAAATTCCTTTGCATAACTATAAAACAAAATCTGTACATTTGAAAATGAAATTGCTTGGAATAGAGCTATTGCTGGCACTGTTCTCTGCTAGCCTATCCATTATTCCAAATACAAATGGCCACTCAATCACCAACATCCTCTCCACTCCTCTTCCTCCTCTCCTCCATTATGAAGCAACACCCCTTTGCTGCTGGAAGAGTGCCACGTGGCATGTATCTTTGAAAGAGATCACCTTGAAAAGCTAAGTGCTGGTAAACTTAATATCAATTGAAAGCAATCTGTTGAAATTGGCATAGAGTAATGTTAGACAGGAAATCTGTGTATTTTGCAACTGAATATTTTAATTCTAAGGAACCATTCATAAACAGCATTAGAGTGACCTCAAAATGTCATTTTAATGTCACTAAAAGCTAAGAAAGAAATTTCTAGGCTTCTTTGTTCGGAAGTAGAGCAGATTATTAATCCAAGTAACTGGTCAATAGTTACTTCTCAGTTTACATCATTAAAATTCAGAATTATCATTATCACATTGCATTTACTGCAATTCAAAACTCAGTGAACAGTGGGGCAGGGATCTGGGAATACAGCTCCATAATTCATTAAAAGTGGCATCACAGGTAGACAGGGTCATAAAGAAAGCTTTTGGCACGTTAGCCTTCATAAATCAAAATATTGAATACAGGAAATAGGATGTTATGTTGAAGTTGTACAAGACATTGTTGAGGCCTAATTTGGAAAGATGTAAATAAGGTTGAAAGAGTAGAGAAAATTTACAAGGATGTGCTGGGACTGGATGACCACAGTTATAAGGAAAGATTGAAAAGATTTGGACTGTATTCCTTGGAACGTAGAAAATGGAGAGGAGATTTGATAGAGGTATACAAAACTATGAGGGGTATAGATAGGGTAAATACAAGCAAGCTTTTTCCACTGAGGTTGGGTGGGACTACAACCATAGGTCATAGGTTAAGGATGTAAGCAGAAAAAATTAAAAGGGAACATGAAGGGAATCTTCTTAAGTCAGAAATGCCATGAGAATGTGGAATGAGCTGGCAGCACAACTGGTGCATGCAAACTCGATTTCAATGTTTAAGAGAAGTTTGGATAGGAACATGGATGGTAGGTACATGGAGGGCTACGGTCCTGATGCAGGTTGATGGGATTAGGCAGTTTAAATTATTTGCACCGACTAGATGGGCCAAAGAGCCTGTGTCTGTGCTATATTTTCCTATGACTCTAAGTGGATCTTGTGATTTTAATCAAATGATAGAACAGATTCAAGGAGTTGATCAGCCTGCTCTTACTCCTGTTTCTGATGTTCTTAAAAAGAATTTAATTGTTTGTGAAGAGCTTTGCAGCATTCTGGAGTCATTACAGATGCCCTAGAGCTACAAATTCATTCTTTCGGAATATTAAAATCTTTCAGACAGTATTTACTTACAATAGCCTACTAGGATTTTTCTGCTCACTCTGATCTTTTTTTTCTTGGGACTGAATGAGTAGTTAGAGTACAATGTTGCAGCCAAAACACAACAGTTATGAGTCAGATCATCTGAGCCTTCAAATGAGCACACTGCAGCCAAAAGTGTGCATAGATTAAAAGCAAAAGCTGTACTTTTATGTCTGTATTTTTTGTCTTTCTTACGCTAGATATCCACAGAGAACTTCAATTTTATGAATGGGTAAGGAATTAAAAGGAATATAGGAGCAGAAGGAGGTTGGGATTATTTAAAATATATTTTCAGAGATACAGCATAGAACAGGCCCTTCTCGTCCAATGAACCCTGCCTCCCAGTAACCACCTATTTTTTTAACACTAGCCTAATCACAAGACAATTTACAATGACCAATTAATGTCGCTTATTGTCATTTAACTATACACATGTATGTAACGTATATAACCATATAATGTATATAGAAATGAGACATTTCTCCAAACCAGGGTGTAAAGCACAGTAGTACACATAACATTCATAACACACTAAAACTTATGAAAGCAAGGATACAATCCACAGATGAATCATACATAAATTACAAAGTAAAGTACATTAATATTAAATATTGTAAGGTATGGAACAGGTTAACCAGTGACACTTCAAATACGATGCAGCGGGGAGTTCAGAAGCCCAATGGCCTGGGGGCAAAAGAATCTGTTTCCCATCCTGACCGTTCTTGTTTTATGCATTGTAGTCTCCTGCCTGACGGAAGAAAGTTAAAGAGGATGCTGGCTGGATGGGTGGGATCCTTACGAACACTGAGGGCCCGGTGTACGCAGCGGTCCTGATAAATGTCCCCAGTGGATAGTAGGGAGACCCCTATGATCCTCTCAGCTGTTCTCAGTCCTTTGAAGGGACTTCTGGTCCAATGCTCGACTGCTCCCATACCAGATGGAGATGCAACTTATCAGGACGCTCTCAATGGTGCTCCTGTAAAACGCCTTTAAGGTGTGGGGGAAGCTTTGCTTGCCTTAATCTTCTGAGGAAATGGAGGTGCTGCTTGCCTTCTTGTTCAGGGAGGTGATATTAAAGGGCCAAGTGAGGTCATCCGTGATGTGAACTCCCAGGAATTTAGTGTACTTTACTCTCTCTATAGAGGAGCCATGTATTCGCAGAGGGGTATGCACCTTCCTGAAATCCACAGTGATTTCCTTTGTCTTCTCCACATACAGGCTTAGGTTGCTCTTCACACCAATCCACCAGCTACTCCACTTCCTCTCTATACCCCATCTTGTCATTGTTCTTGATAAGGCTCACCACTGTTGTGTCATCCACAAACTTGATGATAAGGTTTGAACTGGATCCTGCGACACAGTCATGAGTCAGCAGTGCGAACAGCAGTGGGCTGAGCACACAACCTCGGGGCGCACCACTGCTCAGTGTAATGGGATTATAGATATTGCAGCCCACATAGGCTGTCTGTGGCCTTACTGTTAAGAAATCCAGTATTCAGTTGCAGAGGGAGGTGTTGAGGCCCAGCAAGGACAGTTTCACAGTTTCCAGGGTATGATGTTGTTGAATGCCAAAATGAATTCTATAAACAGCAATATGAGACCCCATTTTCCAGGTGGGACAGGACAGAGTGGGGGGCAGAGGCTACTGCATTATCAGTGGATCGACTTGAGCAATAAGCAAACTGAAAAGGGCCCAGTGTAGCCAGGAGAAAGGCTTTAATATGCTCCATAACCAGCCATTTAAAGCATTTCATAATGGTTGATGTAACACCACAGGATAATAGTCATTTAGGCAGATTACCGTTGCCTTCTTTGGCACTCAAATGATGTTTGCCACCTTGAAAACCAAGAGGACAATGGATTGTTCCAGAGATATGTTGAATATATCCATCAGCACCTCCATCAGCTGGGCTGCATAGTCTTCCAGAACCCGACCTGGTATGTTATCGGGCCCTGTAGCTTTGCATGGGTTGACTCTGGCCAGGGTCTTCCTCACCTCAGCTTCAGCCAGATGCTCCCCTGGGGGAGGGGTGCCTTCCTTGTCAGCATTTCGTTCTGCACATCAAACCAGGCATAGAAGTCATTCAGCCTCTCAGGGAGTGAAGCATCCTGGTCACTGGCGCGCAGGGTAAACTTGTAGTCTGTAATCCTTTGAATTCCCTGCCACATGTGCCCCATGTCTCTGATGTCGCA